>NC_092165.1:52298223-52898223 GCF_045791955.1 Oncorhynchus clarkii lewisi | reverse complement strand
AAATAATGACAAATAATGACATACCTACACGTACGCCATGGTCACAAGACACAGGCCTCCTTACTGTCCCTAGAATTTCTAAGCAAACAGCTGGAGGCAAGGCTTTCTCCTATAGAATGGTCTGCATACCCATGTGAGAGACGCAGACTTGGTCTCAACCTTTAAGTCTTAATTGAATACTCATCTCTTCAGTAGGTCCTATGATTGAGTGTAGTCTGGCCCAGGAGTGTGAAGGTGAACGGAAAGGCACCCGAGCAACGAACCAGCCCTTAATGTCTATGCCTGGCCGGTTCCCCTCTCTCCACTGGGATTTTCTGCCTCTAACCCTATTACAGGGGCTGAGTCACTGGCTTACTGGTGCTCTTCCATGCCATCCCTAGGAGGGGTGCGTCACTTGAGTGGGTTGAGTCACTGATGTGATCTTCCTGTCTGGGTTGACGCCCCCCCTGGGTTGTGCCGTGGCGGAGATCTTTGTGGGTTATACTCGGCCTTGTCTCAGGATGGTAAATTGATGGTTGAAGATATCCCGCTAGTGGTGTGGGGGCTGTGCTTTGGCAAAGTGGGTGGGGTTATATCCTGCCTGTTTGGCCCTGTCCGGGGGTATCGTTGGATGGGGCCACAGTGTCTCCTGACCCCTCCTGTCTCAACCTCCAGTATTTATGCTGCAGTAGTTTATGTGTCGGGGGCTAGGGTCAGTCTGTTATATCTGAAGTATTTCTCCTGTCTTATCCGGTGTCCTGTGTGAATTTAAGTATGCTCTCTCTAATTCTCTTTCTTTCTCTCTTTTTCTCTCTTTTTCTCTTTTTCTCCTTCTCTCCTTCTTTCTCTCTCTCAGAGGACCTGAGCCCTAGGACCATGCCTCAAGACTACCTGGTCTGATGACTCCTTGCTGTCCCCAGTCCACCTGGCCGTGCTGATGCTCCAGTTTCAACTGTTCTGCCTGCGGCTATGGAACCCTGATCTGTTCACCAGATGTGCTACCTGTCGCAGACCTGCTGTTTTCAACTCTCTAGAGACAGTAGGAGTTGTAGAGATACTCTGAATGATCGGGTATGAAAAGCCAACTGACATTTACTCCTGAGGTGCTGACTTGCTGCACCCTCACCAACTACTGTGATTGTTATTATTTGACCCTGCTGGTCATCTATGAACATTTGAACATCTTGGCCATGTTCTGTTATAATCTCCACAACGCACAGCCAGAAGAGGACTGGCCACCTCTCATAGCCTTGTTACTCTCTAGGTTTATTCCTAGATTTTGGCCTTTCTAGGGAGTTTTTCCTAGCCACCGTTCTTCTACACCTGCATTGCTTGCTGTTTGGGGTTTTAGGCTGGGTTTCTGTACAGCACTTTGTGACATCAGCTGATGTACGAAGGGCTTTATAAATAATTTTGATTTTATTTGAACTGTAAGTGTATGTAAACCTCCAACTTCAACTGTACATAAGTATACAGAACCTTCCCTCAGTACTTTGTTGAAGCACCTTTGGCAGTGATTACAGCCTTGAGTCTTCTTGGATATGACACAACAAGCTTGGCACACTTGTATTTTGTGAGATTCTCCCATTATTCTCTGCAGATCCTCTCAAGCTCTGTCAGGTTGGATGGGGACAAATGCTGTACAGCTTTTTTCAGGTGTCTCCAGAGATGTTCAATCGGGTTCAAGTACAGGATCTGGCTGGGCCACTCAAGGACATCCAGAGACTAGTCCCGAAGCCACTCCTGCATTGTCTTGTCTGTGTGCTTGTCTGTGTCCTGTCGGAAGGTGAACCTTAGCCCCTGTCTGAGGTCCTGAGCTCCCTGGAGCAGGTTTTCATCAAGGATCCCTCTATACTTTGCTCTGTTCATCTTTCCCTCGATCCTGACTAGACTCCCAGTCCCTGCCGTTGAAAAATATGCCCACAGCATGATGCTGCCACCACCATGCTTCATCGTAGGGATACTGCCAGGTTTTCTCCAGATGTGACGCTTGGCGTTCAAGCCAAAGAGTTCAATCTTGGTTTCATCAGACCAGAAAATCTTGTTTCTCGTGGTCTGAGAGTCCTTTCGGTGCCTTTTGACAACTCAAAGCGGGCTGTCACGTGTCTTTTTCTGAGGAGTGGCAAATCGTCTGGACACTCTAACATAAAGTCCTGATTGGTGGAGTGCTACAGAGATGGTTGTCCTTCTGGAAGGTTCACCCAGCTCCACAGAGGAACTCTGCAGCTCTGTCAGAGTGACCATCGGGTTCTTGTTCACCCTTCACCCCCGATTGCTCAGTTTGGCTGGGCAGCCAGCTCTAGAGTCTTGGTGGTTCCAAACTTCTTCAATTTAAGAATGAGGGAGACCACTGTGTTCATGGGGACCTTCAATGCTGCTGAAATATTTTGGTATCCTTCCCCAGATCTGTGCCTCGACACAATCCGGTCTCGGAGCTCTACAGACAATTCCTTTGACCTCATGGCTTGTTTTTTTGCTCTGACATGCACTGTCAACTGTGGGACCCTATATAGACAGATGTTTGCCTTTCCAAATCATGTCCAATCAATTGAATTTACCACAGGTGGACTCCAATCAAGTTGTAGAAACATCTCAAGGATGATGAATGAGAACAGGCTGCACCTGAGCTCAATTTCTAGTCTCATAGCAAAGGATCTGAATTCTTATGTAAATAAGGTATTTCTTTAAAAAAATGTTTCTATACATTTGCTAACATTTCTAAAAACCTGTTTTCGCTTTGTAATTATGTGGTATTATGTGTAGATTGATGAGGAATAACAATTATTTTATTCATTTTAGAATAAGAGTTTAACTTACCAAAATGTGGAAAAAGGAAGGGGTCTGAATACTTTCCGAATGCACTGTATATGAATGTGTAAATCCCCACTATACCATGTATTTGATTTTGCTATTACGTTTAAACACATATAAAAACATCCTCTGTCATTGACCTATTACAACTCCTCGTTACACAACATAAAACAAGACCTATTTCAACTCCTCGTTACACCACTTAAAACAAGACCTATTACAACTTCTCCGTTGAAGCAAAAATCTAAGGCCTATACTTCTCCAGACACAAACTTGGAGAGCACATTGTGTAAAATGACTCAGTTATGGTGTGTTAAAAGCTCATAGTCTATTCAAATATTTATCCTTTTTGGAATGCCTTGGCGTTGGCACCGCAGTGGCACATCTAAAAGAACTCTTTATGAACCTATGATTAATATGCTGTTTAAATTTCACAACCTCAGGAAACTTAACCCATCCCTCTTTTAGGAACACATTCAGCCCACGTGAAGTAACATTCCAACGCTCTTCTCCTGGTTCACTGATGAACTGCCCAGAATGAAAACTGATGGCCGTAAACTTGAGAGACATTGGAGGAAGGATGGGCTCACTGGCCACTTACTGGTCTCTAAGATGGCCGACCACCAGGCAAACTACTCTGCTGCCTTAAAAGCAGCACAATCAGTCTTCTACTCTGCCACAATTAACACTGACAAAGGTTACCACAGAACCCTGTTTTCTACCATCAACAAACAGATCTTTCAATCCTGCAAACTCATGCTCTCCTGCAGTCTCATCTAAGCAGTGCAATCACTTCTCAGATTTTTTCAAGACAAATATTGAAACCATCAGGACAAACATCATGGCCTCTAAGATGACCTGCACTCCACCTCCTGAGCCCCCAACCCAGAATTCCCCTCCCTTCAGCAACTTTTTCAGAAGTCACATCCTCCACCTACAGTTAATCATCTGTAAAATGAAGGCCACCACTTTGTCATGACTGGCCTATTCGGGTCAGGTTACCGTGGACTTTGGGATAATATGTTTCGTCAGCTAGCTGGTAGTAATGGCGATAGATGGAATATGAAAATGAATGTCATTTTTGTTATGTTATTAAACGTTAAAAGACAACATTATAACGGAAAAAAATGTAACTTGAAGAGTTTTTTACAATATGTACCTGATGTTTGCATAATGTACATTGTGTGGAAAATGTTGAGATCAAAGACAATGTTTTTGTAAAAATCCAGACCTTTCCTTGTGACTAGTTATGCCCAGAGAACTTGCCCTAAAGGCGAAACACCCATTTCTGACCCGAGGGTATAAAACATGTGAGTTAGAATTAACATTATGACTGGCTGACCAAGCGATGCAGCCAAGGTCTGAGTAGTCAGCAACCCCAAAACACAACACGAGGTTGAAGAAGACAAAGGAACCTTTTAACAATCTATGCTACGGATGAGTAGTTGTGTCTAAGCGGGTAAATTCAAGTAGGACCACCTGGTTATTTTCTTCAAAGATTTGTGTGTCTACACTGCTTTCATTCCCAGGCTGGAACCACCTATGGCTGATTACCTGTCCTCAGAAGTCCCCTCTTTCAGAACAAGGGTGAGGAAACAGACCACTAAGAGAAAGGACACTTACATCGTGTGGGTAATCAGAGAGTTACACCCGGTAACAACAGAAGTGTCGCCATCAGAGGAGAAGTCGGTACTCGGTCCACGAGGAGATAATCCAGGGCAATATACCTCTCTGTTGATACCACATACAATCAGTGGTGTAAAGTACTTAAAATACTTTAAAGTACTACTTAAGTCGTTTTTTGGGTTATCTGTACTTTACTTTACTATTTATATTTTTGACAAATGTTACTTTTCCTTCACTACATTCCTAAAGAAAATAATGTACTTCTTACTACGTACATTTTCCCTGACACCCAAAAGGACTTGCTACATTTTGAATGCTTAGCAGGGCAGGAAAAATTTCAAATTCACACACTTATCAAGAGAATATCCCTGGTCTTCCCTAATGCCTCTTGTTTGGCAGACTTACTAAATATGAATGCTTTGTTTGTAAATTATAGTGTGTTGAAGTGTGCCCCTGACTATCCGTAAATTAAAAGAACAAGAAAATTGTGCTATTTTATTTGCTTAATATAAGGAATTTGAAATCATTTATACTTTGACTTTTGATACTTAAGTTTTGAATTTATTTTTATTTAACCTTTATTTAACCAGGAAGGGCGGTTTTCAAGAGCATCCTGGCCAAGATAGGCAGCACCAAGTCATTACAGTAATTACAGATAAACCACATGAAAAACTACAAGTAATCTAGTAAAAACCATAGAATTCACAAGAGCATAACAAAATCAAAAACAGCAAATTAAAAATATTGACAGGTCAGGGAATCAGTCTCAAGATCATTCATCAGTGATTTAAACATACCAATCGGAACAAGTTCTTCCAGTTTAAAAGTATTTTGTAAGGCGTTCCAAGACGATGGCACAGAGTACATAAAAGTACACACATTACCAAATTCAGTTCGGACATTTGGAACAGTTAGCAGGATAAAGTTCAGTGAACGAAGAGAGTACCCACCACATTTCTGAACAATATAAATGCCTAAATAAAAAGGTAGTAAACCCAAAATGCTTTGTAAATAAAAGTATACCAGTGATTGAGCCTACAAGTTTTTATTTTTATTTTATTTTTGTATTACCTTTATGTAACCAGGCAAGTCAGTTAAGAACAAATTCTTATTTTCAATGACGGCCTAGGAACAGTGGGTTAACTGCCTCTGAGTGACTAGAGAAGGCCAGCCAACCCTGGTATGCAAAGTGCAGTGGTGCGTAAGGGTTTTGCAGGTTAAAATAAATCTCAAAGTGCCATGGTAAAGGGTGACAATTGATCTCAAACACTAGGTGGAAGCATTCATATATAAAATATCCCCATAGTCTAGTAAAGGCATAAATGGAGCTGATACTAGCCTCCTTCTGGCTTCAAAAGAAAAACAGGCCTTATTCCTAAAATAAAATCCCAATTTCAGCATCAATTTTTTTGTAAGTTGTTGAATATGCAATTTAAAATAGAGGCCGTCATCACTCAAAATTCCAAGATATTTATATGAGGTTACAATCTCAATCTCCTTGCCCTGACAGGTAGTAAATAACAGGTGAAAGGTTCAGAGGTCTATTTCTAGCTTTAGAAAACACCATTAGTTTAGTTTCGTCAATATTGAAGATAAGCTTCAATTGACACAAGGTATGTTGAACAGTATAAAAAGCAGTTTGCAAGTTCTGGAAATCTTTTGTAAGAGACGAGGCACAACAGTAAATAAAAGTATCATCAGCATAAAAATGAAGTTGCGCATTTTGGACATTTTTGTCTAAATTATTTATATAAATAGTGAATAAGAGAGGACCAAGTACAGAGCCTTGGGGCACACCATTACAGACAGACAATTTAACAGATATGAGCCCATCAAATTGAGTGCACTGAGTTCTATCAGACAGGTAGTTAGCAAACAATGCAACTGCATGCTCCGAAAGACCTACACTCGACCATCTCTGCCTTAGTATAGCATGATCAACTGTAGCAAAAGGCACAGAGAGATCAATAAAAAGTGAGACACAGTGCTGTTTTTTGTCAAGGGCTTCAGGGATATAATTTAAAACCTTCATGGCTGCTGTAATTGTGCTATGCTTCTTCCTGAAGCCCGATTGGTACATTGATAAAATAGAGTTAGTAAATAAAAACTCTATTAGCTGTTCACTCACAAGGGTTTCAAGTATTTCCACCAGGGGTGACAGCTTTGAGATTGGACTATAATTATTTAAAAGAGTTGGATCTCCCCCTTTTAAAAGTGGTAGGACAAATGCTTATTTCCAGATCTTTGGAATTTCATTACGTTCCAGGGTTAGATTGAACAGATGTGTAAGTGGTTCAGCTATGAAATCAGCTGCCAGATTTAAAAAGCAGGGATCAAAAAGATCAGGACCTGCAGGCTTTCTCTGATCTAAAGATTTCAGGGCTTTATGTACCACCTGCACTGAGAATGGCAAAAAGCTAAAAACCACACGGGGTTGTACAAAGACAGAGGACACTGAATCAAACAGCCTAACAGATGATACAAAGTGCTCATTGAAACAATTCAGCATTTCAGTTTTGTCATAACAAAGTCCTTCAATACACATGACGGTATTTCATTAACATCACTGTTTCCAGACATAGACTTAATAGCCTTCCAAAACATTTTAGGGTAATTCAGATTATCAGTGGTAACAGACATAAAATATTCAGACTTGGCCTTCCTGAGAAGAAAAGAACACTTGTTTCGTAACTGCCTAAAAATAATCCAATCAGCATCAGAACATGATTTCCTTGCTTTAGCCCAGGCTAGATTACATTTGTGAATAATACAAGACAGCTCAGAAGAAAACCATGGATTGTCCCGCCCTTTAACCCTGAACCTTCGGATTGGGGCATGTTTGTTTACTATTTGGAAAAAGCCATCATGAAATAATTTCCAGGCAGTTTCCACATCAGGGATAAGCTCAATCATGCTCCAATCAAAATAAAACAAATCATGGAGAAAAGCCTGCTCATTAAAACACTTCAAATTTCTCTTACGAATAAAACGTGGGTTTGTCTTAGGAACCTTAGTATTTCTAACAGCAACAACAGTACCATGGTCACTTCAATCATTACTAAAAACACCAACCGCAGAATATCTATGTGGAACATTTGTCAATATCAAATCAATCAGGGTAGATTTATCTGGGCATTTGAGATTTGGGCGAGTGGGTGAGTTAATCATCTGGGTAAGATTCATAGAATTACAAAACATTTTTAAATCATCAGACACCGGCTTTAACCAACACCATTTGAGATCACCAATCAAGATCATTTCACTGTAAAGAAGTTTAGACATAAGGTGTGTCAGAGAAGAAAATGCATCACCCAGAGCAGAAGGGGGTCTATAACAGCCAATCACCATTATAGTGAGACCCTTTGAAACCTCAATATTGAAAGCAAGAAATTCCAACTGTTTACAAATAGTTTCAGACTTTGCCACAACTACAGGGAATTTAGTTTTTACATATATAGCCACACCCCCACCTTTCTTAACCCGATCAGTGCGATAAACATTGTAACCACTTATACAAATATTCTTATCAAAAACAGACATGCTGAGCCAGGTTTCAGAAAACACAATTACATCAGCATCAGTTGATGTGGCCCAAATCCTAACTCCATCAATTTTTGAGCACAGACTGCGTACATGTTAATGAAAAATACCAAAACCAGATCTAGATTTTAAATCAGAGTATATTTAAAACCAAAAACATTTAGATTTTTACTAAGTAATATTTTTCTTGGTGACTTTCACTTTTACTTGAGTCATTTTCTATTAACGTATCTTTACTTTTACTCAAGTAGGAAAATTGGGTACGTTTTTCACATCTGCATACATTATCAAGCATTTCACTCATGTTATCCAGACATTGACTGTTAACACTTGGTGGTCTATAGCAGCTTCCCACAAGAATGGGCTTTAGGTGATGCAGAAGAACCTGTAGCCATATTACTTCAACATAATTTAACATGAGATTATCTCTAATCTTTACAGGAATATGGTTCTGAATATAAACAGCAACACCTCCACCACTTGCATTTCTGTCTATTCTGTAAATGTTAGAACCTTGTTTTGCTACCACCGTATCATCAAAGGTATTGTCTAAGTGAGTTTCAGAGAATATGAAGGTCATCTGTTACTAGCAATTTGTTAATTTTTTTAACCTAGTTTCTTAAGCGCCATATGTTAACGAGGGCTATTATGAACACTTTCTGGGATGCTTGCTTGTTTTCATTTCATTACTGGGAAGCTTAGCAGAAGTTGATATTCTCATGTTATTTAAGTTAGTACAGGGTGGGCTGCACACAGTGGACTTCCTACTAGGGCACACCGCCTCCTCAGTAATAACACCTAACACCTGGTTCATAGGCACATGATTGCAGCACACAATAGCTTTAGGATCAGCACAGTCATTCAAGGCAGATAGAGGGACATAAATTAGGTCACTTACAGTTGAAGACGGAAGTTTACATACACCTTAGCCAAATACATTTATACTCAGTTTTTCACAATTCCTGACATTTAATCTCAGTAAAAATTCCCTGTCTTAGGTCAGTTAGGATCACAACTTCATTTTAAGAATGTGACATATCAGAATAATAGTAGGGAGAATGATTTATTTCAGCTTGAATTCCTTTCATCACATTCACAGTGGGTCAGAAGTTTACATACAATCAATTAGTATATGGTAGCATTGCATATAAATTGTTTAACTTCGGTTAAATGTTTCTGGTAGCCTTCCTCAAGCTTCCCACAATAAGTTGGGTGAATTTTGGCACATTCCTCCTGACAGAGCTGGTGTAACTGATTCATGTTTGTAGGCCTCCTTGCTCCAGACACTTTTTCAGTTATGCCCACAAATGTTCTATAGGATTGAGGTCAGGGCTTTGTGATGGCCACTCCAATACCTTGACTAGGTTGTCCTTAAGCCATTTTGCCAAAACTTTGGAAGTATGCTTGGGGTCATTGTCCATTCGGAAGACCCATTTCCGACCAAGCTTTAACTACCTGACTGATGTCTTGAGATGTTGCTTCAATATATCCACATAACTTCCTCCCTCTTGACGCCATCTATTTTGTGAAGTGCACCAGTCCCTCCTGCAGCAAAGCACCCCCACAACATGATTTTGCCACCCCCATGCTTCACGGTTGGGATGGTGTTCTTCACCTTACAAGCCTCCCCCTTTTTCCTCCAAACATAATGATGGTCATTACGGCCAAACAGTTCTATTTTTGTGTCATCAGACCAGAGGACATTTCTCCAAAAAGTATGATCTTTGTCCCCATGTGCAGTTGCAAACCGTAGTCTGTCTTTTTTTATGGTAGTTTTGGAGCAGTGGCTTCTTCCTTGCTGAGCGGCCTTTCAGGTTATGTCGATATCGGACTCATTTTACTGTGGATATAGGTACTTTTGTACCCGTTTCCTCCAGCATCTTCAGAAGGTCCTTTGCTGTTGTTCTGGGATTGATTTGCACTTTTCGCACCAAAGTACGTTCATCTCTAGGAGACAGAACGGTTCTCCTTCCTGAGCGGTATGACAGCTGCGTGGTCCCATGGTGTTTAAACTTGTGTAATATTGTGAACTTGGTACCTTTACGCATCTGGACATTTTGTGGAGGTCTACACATTTTTTTCTGAGGTTTTGGCTGATTGCTTTTGACTATCCCATGATGTCAAGCAAGGAGGCACTGAGTTTGAAGGTAGGCCTTGAAATACATCCACAGGTACACCTCCAATTGACTCAAATGATGTCAATTAGCATATCAGAAGCTTCTAAAGCCATGACCTAATTTCTTTGAATTGTACAAGTTGTTTAAAGGCACAGTCAACTTAGTGTATGTAAACTTCTGACCCACTGGAATTGTGATATAGTGAATTATTAGTTAAATAATCTGTCTGTAAACAATTGTTGGTCCCCCCTTCAGCAATGAGGTAATGGGAGCCGCTACCTGACCAAAACCCTGGATAAACCTCCGGTAGTAATTTGCAAAACCTAGAAACCGCTGCACCACCTTTACCTTGGTGGGAGTCAGGCAATTACGCACGGCTGAGATGCGGCCACTCTCCATCTCCACCCCTGAGGAGGAAGTGCGGTACCCTAGGGAGGAGACGGACTGTTGGATAAACAGACATTTCTCAGCCTTGGCATACAGGTCATGCTCCAACAGTCGATCAAGCACCTTGCGCACCAGGGACACATGCTCTATTTGGTGAAGAAGTGCGCCCCGTTTATTGACTCAATCGCCGTGGCGATAAGAGGTAGCTGGTAACTGTACCGCACAGTTATCTGATTAAGGCCTCGATAGTCAATACACTGGTGCAGACCTCCCTCCTTCTCCTTCACAAAAAATTAACTTGAGGAAGTGGGGGAAGTGGAGGACCGAATGTACCCCTGATGCAGGGATTCGAAGACATATGTTTCCATAGCCACCGTCTCCGCCTGTGACAGAGGATACACGTGACTCCTGGGAAGTGCAGCGTCTACCAGGAGATTTATCACACAATCCGATGGGTGGTAATTGAGTCACCTTCTTTTTTGAGAAGACGAGAGCCAAATCGGCATATTCGGGGGGAATGTGTACGATGGAGACCTGGTCTGAACTTTCCACCGTAGTAGCACCTACGGAAACCCCTAAACACCTCCCCGAGCACACTCGTGACCACCCCGTGAGAGCCTTTCGTTGTCTTGAAACAGTGGGGTCATGACAAGCTAACCAGGGTAGGCCTATCACCACGGGAAACGCAGGAGAGTCAATGAGAAAGAGACTCAATATCTTCGTGTGACCCCCTACGTCACCATGCCCAGAAGAGCGGTGGCCTCCCTAATCAACCCTAATGGTCGAAGGTGAGAGTTGTGTCCCTGCAGGCCAACTCTCGACGGACGTCATCGCGCAAACTGCAGCAATAGTGGTCGATCAGGGCCCTGTCGTTCCATCCTGCTCCGGAGGCCAGCGTCTGAAAGTCCAACTCGAATTCCTGTGCGCTCCTTGTCCCATGCCGTAGGTGGAAAAGACGTTCACCCGCCGCTCTGTCCTCGGGCGGGTGGTCGAAGACTGCCCGGAAATGATGGGTGAACTCCTCAAAGCGGTCCACCCACACAGCGTTGGCCCACTTTTAGGGCTTTCCCCAAGAGACAGGAGACGAGGGCGGACACCCTCTCACGGCCCGAAGGAGCCGTGTGGACGGTTGCCAGGTATAACTCCAACTGCAGCAGGAAACCCTGGCAACGGGCAGCCGTCCCATCGTACTCCCCGGGGAGGGTGAGGTGAATCCCACTGGAACCGTGTGCAGGGGGAGTGAGTAGTGGAGGCCCCTGTTGTGCTGGGGGAGGCGCTGGAGGAACTCCCTGTCTCTCCCAGCGGTCCATGGTTTGGACAACGCGGTCCATGGCAGCGCCGAGATGGTGAATCATCGCCTCTTGCTCCAGGACGCGCTCCTCGACCCCTATACCAGGGGCACCTGCTCCTGCTGTCTCCATATGGCTGGTGTGGAATTCTGTAAGGGTTGCGGAACTGGTGGCTGTCAAGTCAGACACAGGAGAGCAGAAATAGGTAATAGCCGGAGCAGTTTAATTTCAAAACCAACAGCAATAAAAAAAGAACCTACATGGGTACAAAACCCGATGCGCACCTATCTCAGCGATCTCGTCTCAATCAATAAGCCGCCTCGCACTTTCTGCTCCAGCCACTCCATAGTACGTCTTCAAGTCCCCAAGACAAGTCTCCAAACTATGGGGGAACGAGCCTTCTGCTCCCTTTCCCCTCTTCTATGGAATGCTCTCCCTGACCATCTGAGAGCCGCTCCTTCACTCTGAACTTTTAAAATAGGCCTTAAAACTCACTTCTACAGACTGTCTTTTTCATAGCCCTAGTCCTAATCTAAAAATACATTTGGTATTTTTATTTGTATAAATAATAAGAATATTATTATTACTAGGACTATTATTATATACATGATTGACATTCGGAATATATTCAGACCATTTACTTTTTACACATTTTGTTACGTTACAGCCTTACTCTAAAATGAAATTATGATCTTCTGATCATCAATCTAAGCACAGTATCCCATAAAGACGAAACAAAATCAAGTTTAAAAAAATAAATAAAATAATAATGACTACAACTGAAATATCACATTTACATAGGTATTCAGACCCTTTACTCAATACTTTGTTGAAGCACCTATGGAAGCAATTACAACCTCAAGTCTTCTTGGGTAGGACGCTACAAGCTTGGCACACCTGCATTTAGGGAGTTTCTCCCATTTTTCTCTGCAGATCCTCTCAAGCTCTGCCAGGTTGGATTGGGAGCGTCAGTGCACAGTAATTTTAAGGTCTCTCCAGCGATGTTTGATCGGGTTCAAGTCCGAGCTCTGGCTGGACCACTCAAGGACATTCAGAGACTTGTCAAGAAGCCACTCCTTTCATCAGATCAGAGTATCTTGTTTCTCATGGTCTGAGAGTCCTTTAGGTGCCTTTTGTCAAACTGTCATGTGCCTTTACTGAGTAGTGGCTTCATTCTTGCCACTCTAACATAAAGACCTGATTGGTGGAGTGCTGCAGAAATGGTTGAAATGGGTGACCATCGGGTTCTTGGTCACTTCCCTGACCAAGGCCCTTCTCCCCCGATTGCTCAGTTTGGCCAGGCGGCCAGCTCTAGGAAGAGTCTTGGTGGTTCCAAACTTCTTCCATTTAAGAATAATGGAGCAGACTGTGTTCTTGGGGACCTTCAATGGTGCAAAAATGTTTTGGCCTCGACACAATCCGATCTCGGAGCTCTACGGACATTTTCTTTGACATCATGGCTTGGTTGTTGCACTGATATGCACTGTCAATTGTGGGACCTTATATAGACAGGTGTGTGCCTTTCCAAAGGTGTGTGCCTTTCCATGTCCAGTCAACTGAAATTACCACAGGTGGACTCCAATTAAGATGTCGAAACATTTCAAGGATGATCAATGGAAACAGGATGCACCGGAGCTCAATTTCGAGTCTCAAAGCAATGGATCTGAATACTTACATAAATAAGGTATTTCTGTTTTTAAATTTAATACATTTGCAAAATGGGTTATTGTGTGTGGATTGGTTTCAGAGCTGGTAATGGGTGCACCTCAGCCACACTCAAGGTCCTAAACAATATCATAACCGCAATCGATAAGAGACATTACTGTGCAGCCGTATTCATCAACCTGGCCAAGCCTTTAGACTCTGTCAACCACCAAATTCTTATCAGCAGACTCAACAGCCTTGATTTCTCAAAAGACTGCCTCGCCTGGTTCACCAACTATTTCTCTGATAGAGTTCAGTGTGTCAAATTGGAGGGACCGGACCTCTGGCAATGTCTATACGGGTGCCACAGGGTTCAATTCTCGGGCCGACCCTCTTCTCAGTGGCTCTTGCTGGTGATTCTCTGATCCACCTCTATGCAGACAACACCATTCTGTATACTTCTGGCCCTTCTTTGGACAATGTGTTTACTGACCTCCAGACGAGCTTCAATGCCATACAACTCTCCTTCCAACTGCTCTTAAATGCAAGTAAAACTAAATGCATTCTCTTCAACCGATCGCTGCCCACACCAGCCCGCCCGTCCAGCATCACTACTCTGGACGGGTCTGACTTAGAATATGTGGACAACTACAAATACCTAGGTGTCTGGCTAGACTGTAAACTCTCCTTCCAGACTCACATTAAGCATCTCTAATCCAAAATTAAATCTAGAATCGGCTTCCTATTTCGCAACAAAGCATCCTTCACTCATGTTGCCGAACATACCCTCGTAAAACTGACCGTCCTACCGATCCTCGATTTCGGCGATGTAAACTACAAAATAGCCTCCAACACTCTACTTAACAAATTGGATGCAGTCTATCACAGTGCCATCCATTTTGTCACCAAAGCCCCATATACTACCCACCGCTGCGACCTGTACACTCTCGTTGGCTGGCCCTCGCTTCATATTCATCGCCAAACCCACTGGCTCCAGGTCATCTACAAGTCTTTGCAAGGTAAAGCCCCGCCTTATCTCAGCTCACTGGTCACCATAGCAGCACCCACCCGTAGCACGCGCTCCAGCAGGTATATCTCACTGGTCACCCACAAAGTGAATTCCTCTTTTGGCCACCTTTCCTTTTAGTTCTCTGCTGCCAATGACTGGAACGAACTGTAAAAATCACTGAAGCTGGAGACTCATATCTCCCTCACTTGCTTTAAGCACCAGCTGTCAGAGCAGCTCACAGATCACTGCACCTGTACATAGGCCATCTGTTATTAGCCCATCCAACTACCTCATCCTCATACTGTATTTATTTATTTATCTTGCTCCTTTGCACCCCAGTATCTCTACTTGCACATTCATCTTCTGAACATCTACCATTCCAGTGTTTTAATTGGTATATTGTAATTACTTCACCACCATGGCCTATTCATTGCCTTATCTCCCTTATCTTACCTCATTTGCACACACTGTATATATATACCTTTTCTACTGTATCGTTTGTTGACTCCATGTGTAACTCTGTGTTGTTGTATGTGTCGAACGGCTGTCGAACTGCTGTGGATTATCTTGGCCAGGTCGCAATTGTAAATGAGAACTTGTTCTCAACTAGCCTACCAGGTCAAATAAAGGTGAAATAAAAAATAAATAAATAAATAAATTGATGAGGAAAATATTTTATTTAATCAATTTTAGGATAAAGCTGTAACATAACAACATGTGGGAAAAGTCAAGGGGTTTGAATTCTTTCCAAATGCACTGTATATTGTTTTCTCCATTGTCACAAACTTCCTAGAAAATATGGTGGTTGTGGTCCTGGGTATGAGCCTAGACAATACAACTAAGCAAAACTATGTCACACTTTGCATTACTGTGGCCTTATTACAGGGTAAGAGTGGAATAACCTATGCAAGTATGACATACAATTGTAATAGTGTCAGGACTTTCAGATATGCAGGAGATATTGTTATGAATTACATTTGTTTGGAGAAAATGTATACTTACCTGAAGCTGTATAGTTAGTGATTCTACTATAGCTAGAGGTGCTAAATACCATAAAATAATGACACATTCATGTCAAAACAGTTTACCCTCTCTTTGAAATTAGCTAACTTTCTCCTAAACAGTTTTGCTTCTTATGATAGAATCTAGGGGTAAATAGAGCATTATGAAAGGTTGAGAGTCTAAATTAAGTCACTCATACATTTTTCTCCACTGTAATGTGAAAGCAATATCCCAAGGGCATCCCTTAAAAAAAGAAGAAGACTACGACAAAACAAAAGCTTCTTTAAAATTTAATTACAGCTGTGCCAAAATTCACATTTTACCATTTTCTTCTGTCATTTGCATCTTGGGTGAGCCCAGAAGATATACAAAGAAAGAAAGAGAGAGATAATACAGAGAGAGTGGGTGTCTTAGGTGGGCCCAGAAGACTAACAAAGAGTGTGAGTAGTAGAAGGAGAGAGAAGAGAGTTGGAGAGGGAAAGATTTTGTCATGGTGGAGCACATAAGAGTGAAGAAGAATGCGAGAGATAGGGAAAGAGAGAGAGAGAGAGAGAGAGAGAGAGAGAGAGAGAGAGAGAGAGAGAGAGAGAGAGAGAGAGAGAGGAGAAAGAGGAGTGACAGAAAGAGCAAGATACAGCAAAATAGAGAGAACAAAACAGACAGAGAGACACACATTTTTTGTGCAAAAACACTACTCCATGGGCTCAGTGGAGGAGGTGGTGTGATGTGCAGTGTGTTGCAGTGCGCTGCTGTGCTTCTGCCTCCCTGGTGTGTGCAGACAGAGAGCCCAGCCCTATAGCTCTGGCTGGGGCACTGTGTTATTAGCTGCTGTCTGTCTGCCTGTCGTCCCCTCTGATAGCCCCCCCCCCCCCTCACTGCTTCACCCTCCACCGCCGCCCAGCCCCAGCTCTCGTCTGAGACGAGGTGGCAGACTGCGTTAATGACTGATAATGTGTTAATTATCAGACCAAGAGAGAGAGAGACACAGAGATGGAGACAGAGCAAGGGAGACAGAGAAAGAGCGAGAGACAGAGAGAAAGAGCGAGAGACAGAGAGAGAGAGAGAGAGAGAGAGAGAGAGAGAGAGAGAGAGAGAGAGACAGAGACAGAGACAGAGACAGAGACAGAGACAGAAAAGACAGAGACAGAGACAGAGACAGAGAAACACACACAGCTGATGAGGGGCCTCATGCTCCTCAACACTCCTCATTTAGGCTCTTTGTTCCCCCTCATTCGCTCTGAATGGAGCTAGAGTACAAATGAGGGCCTCGGACTGCGGTGCTGCCTGTCATTAAGAAGACAATAATAATAAAAAACTGTCATTATCATAACAATGGCAATGGCCGCGTGTTCAGTCTGTTTTACGGTGCAGACACTTCACGTTTTCTACTCATTTATCCCCCATAGAGCTTTTGATTTATCCCGGGCCTCCTACCGAAAGCAAATAGAAGCCTAATGAGGGTTAGTATTTCTTATTCCTCCCAAACACATTCATGAAACATGTTTTCCGAGCCGCGATATCTAAACAAGTCTAAATATTTAGTACCTTGTGTACACAAACATGTCCGAACCCAGTGGACACACACCTGTGTAAACTCATAAAGCTCAGCTAAAAATGTGGAATGTCGGTCGGGTCCAGAAAATTGTTTTTATTCCTTTGAATTCTCTGCGGCGGTGTGAAGAAGGCAATTTTAGTTAGAGTAGAGAGAGGACCGTGTGAGGACAGGATGCAGGCTGGGATCCAGGCGGAGCCGCTGTGGTGGCGAGAGCAGATGTGAGATTTATGACACAGAGAAGCGTCCTTGTTTTCCCATCATGATTCGGCCCATCCGAGTGGAGCTGGGAGAAGTGCTGGGGATAGAGCTGTACTAATCGTGTGCTACCGAGGGTAAGGGTGCAAGAAGGCAAAATGTTAGATAAAGTCTGACTACTCCAACTTGAGCAGGAGACTCTCAAGACTCTCACCCAGCTCATAAACCACACTGCACAGGAAAGGTTTTATTTCAGCACGCGGTACCCAATGTTCTATATACTCTGCTCCCTCTGTCTCTCAGAAATAACAGACTTACTGTATTTCCAGAAATTCCAATTTTCTACAATAACATCTGACGGGCCAGTCTGGTGGGTAATCTTTGGATGTACTTTCATTCGAAACAATTTTATGCTAGCCTACAAGTAAATAGACATTTATAGTGAGCTCCAAATACAGTGAGCTCCAAAAGTATTGGGACAGTGACACAATTTGGTTGCTTTGCCTCTGTACTCAGATTTGAAATTATACAATGACTATAAGGCTAAAGTGCTGAATGTCTTCTTTAATTTGAGGGTATTTCAAACATATCGGGTGAACCTTTTAGAAATTTCTTGGGGTATGATATTTCAGGATTATTTGTAGTCATGGTAATATTCTCTTGGTAGAAGTTGGAAGTTGCAAGTTGGAACCAGTGTTTTTCTGGATCAAACGCGCCAAATAAATGGACATTTTGGATATATATCGACAGAATTAATCGAACAAAAGGACCATTTGTGATGTTTATGGGAAATATTGGAGTGCCAACAAAAGAAGCCTGTCAAAGATAAGGCATGAAATATATTTTTATTTCTGCGTTTTGTGTCGCACCTGCAGGGTTGAGATATGCTTCTCTCTCCTAGTTTACTATGGTGCTACCCTCAGATAATAGCAATGTTTGCTTTCGCCAAAAAGCCTTTTTGAAATCTGACATGTAGGCTGGATTCACAACAAGTGTAGCTTTAAATTGCTATCTTGCATGTGTGATTTCATGAAAGTTTGATTTTTATAGTAATTGATTTATTTATTTGTTTACACTGGCTTTTGGCCAGGTGGGACTCTTGCCACATATCCCAGAGAGGTTTTAATACACATTTAAGTAAATTTGTCCCAAAAGTTTTGGTCCCCCAAAAAGAACAAAAAGCGCTGTAATTTCTAAACGATTCACCAGATATGGATGAACATACCCTCAAATTAAAGCTGACAGTCTGCACTTTAACCACATAGTCATTGTATCACGTACAATCTTAAGTTCTGGAGTACAGAGCCAAAATAACAAAAAATGTGTCACTGGCACAAAACTTTTGGAGCTCACTGTAATGCATGGAAGACTTTTGAAAATGTATGCATTGATCCCATCGATCCCCAAAAAAGCTTGTTGACCCTACAAACTTGAACAAACAACTTGTAAGCACTAAGCAGACCCCACCACTGAGTTTATCCGGGGGTAAGATGCAATGACGCTGTATGTGGTGCAACAGCATGAACCGTCATAACTGATGGATGGAGAGTGAAGCCGCAGCGTGGGCTGAAGTGTCTGAAGAGTGGGAATGCCTTCACACGGCTCTGACCCTCATCTGGTGATATCAGTGGTTGTTCATCGTTGTTCACACGCAGCAGGAACCAGTTAGCAATCAGGAACAAAATGCTTCAAAATTCACCGATCTGGACTCCGCTAACGTAATGACTCATCGGCCAGAGCATTCATAAACACATGAAGATTTCAACATTTTAAAAACATTTTTAAAATAATTTTAAAAAGCTGTTTAAACCTCTCGCTCCGAGCGTTAGGTCTATATGAGCATCTCTTCCTTGATTAAACCTTGATTGGGGACAAGTTGGCTTCAGTTAAACATTACCTTGAGTGAATACTCACGGATGTACTAACCTAATGCACATCACTTCAAAAACCCCTCCACATAAATCTAAAACTATCCTCCTTATAACATTGCTTTAATTGACTGCTAGGCTCATTTTTTTTGAATGTATGGCACTTAACATTTAGAGAGAGGGGAAGTGTGTTTTTTTCCTCTCTCCCTCCCTCCACGTCAATGCTTGTTTTGAGAAAAGAAACAGACATGGCTGGCAAATCCGAAGCTCCAGGCGATGTCTAGAATGGTGTCTGTTTTCCACTGTCCCAGTGCTGCTGAGTCTTAATGCATTCGGCACTTGGAACAGCATGTTGCTGCAGTTTTAGCATAACAATCTACGGCTTCCACCCAGGAACGGGCTCGAGGAGTAGAGTAGAGACACAAATTGTTTACATACACACTACAATCCTCTCTCAAATGGCACAGGTGAGGAATTGAGAGCGGTGGAAGTCAGGCAATAGTGGATGTGGGAGAATATGTTCTGCAAGATGAACGACTGTACTGTAGGGCCTATTTAGATTATATCACTCTTTACAGAAAAATGCTTAGGAAGGGAGAATTTCGACATCATTAATTCCGGTCCAGCTCTCTTGGCTCTCATTCCTGATCTTTCAATGTGTTTTATCATTTGTATACCAGGAACTCAATAATATTAATATATTAATGTCAATACATTACAAATGACACTGTTGGCGTTAATGACAACCTGGGATTATAACGGATAATGCTGACTGGGAAGATCAATCGATTAGATCCAGTTGCAGTGCTCAGATTCAGATCAAATTAACTTTATGGTCTTAATTTAAGGTTAGGGTTAAGGTTAGGGTTAGGGTTAAGGTTAGGGTTAGGGTTAAGGTTAAGGTTAGGGTTAGGGTTACGGTTAGGGTTAGGGTTAAGGTTAAGGTTAGGGTTAGGGTTAGGCATTAGGGTTAGGGTTAGGCATTAGGGTTAGTTAGCAGTGTGGTTAGGGTTAATGTTAGGGTTAGGCATTAGGGTTAGTTAGCAGTGTGGTTAGGGTTAAGGTTAGGGTTAGGGTTAGGCATTAGGGTTGGTTTGCAGTATGGTTAGGGTTAGGCATTATGGTTAGGGTTAGGGTTAGGCATTAGGGTTGGTTAGCAGTGTGGTTAGGGTTAGGCATTAGGGTTGGTTAGCAGTGTGGTTAGGGTTAGGCATTAGGGTTGGTTAGCAGTGTGGTTAGGGTTAGGCATTAGGGTTGGTTAGCAGTGTGGTTAAGGGTTAGGCATTAGGGTTGGTTAGCAGTGTGGTTAGGGTTAGGTATTAGGGTTGGTTAGCAGTGTGGTTAGGGTTAAGGTTAGGTTTCAAATCAGATTTGAGGACATTGTGGCTATGCCAGCTAGTGACCACTCTGCAGGGCTGCCTCTAGGGCAAGATTCATGACAACAAATGCCAACCTGCAAGAAGATCAATCGATTAGGTCCCGTTGCAGTGCACAGAATCAATGGGAGATACGTGGTGATGAGTGAACCTAAAAAGGCCTTTCTTGGATATCTTGTAGAGCCTGCTGTGTCTGATAACCTCTCAGAAATCTCAGAGAAGAGTTGAGCAGGTGTCATGATGAAACGCTGGCTAATGTCAAAATGTTGAAGCATCTTAATTAACACTGGGGCTATAGCTATGATCAAGGCTCCCCTGATGCTATCCACAGTAAAAGAGGAGAGCCATGGAAAACTGTGTAGAACCAATCCCTCTGCCTCAACTTTGCTCCTGGATCGATGGACATCGATTTTCTGCTTTGGCACACACCTGAACGCTGTCAACAGGGCATAAATGTGGTTCTCTTTTTTCTTTCCCTACCTTATCCAGTATTTCTGATGCATCCATATTTCCCCAACACTGTACATGAAAACCTCGGGAGCTTTTTTTGGCAGGAACAGTACCCTGCCATAAAACAGGAGTGTCTGTTTATGGTGGCCTCGCTTTAACTCTGTCAGCTTGACTGGAGACTGAAAGGGTTCTTTGAAAGGGGGAACAGACACGAGACCTTCTCTCGTTACTCCTCAGCCTTTCACGGTTGACCTGCTTTTTAACTTCTGATCTGGATTAGCAGAAGATAATTTGGGAGAGAGCGAAGGAGGCATGTTAGAGAGGAGAGGGGGAGAGGGTTACAGTCCACTGTTGTCATTCACATACTGACTCAGAGTTGACACTGCCGCTCCAGAGAATTACTGGTCCGGCAGGCAGCCCGATGCCTCATTCTAGGAGTAGTTCCTAGTCTTCCCACGCTGCTGATTCCGAGAGTTCCCGAGGTTCGCAATTGACTTGTTAGCAATAGTGCCGAGTTAGAAGAGTGCCCCCTCGCTAGGGGAGAGAGCCACGCCAGTGATAAATCCATTTTAATCCCCTCCTGTTTTATTTGCTCCCGTCAAACTCCGCTCCCCGTCCCTCCATTCAGGCTTGTTTACCTGGCAAGCCGAGTGTGACTAAAGAAAATCCCCACAGCCCGAGATGGTATTGGAGAAAGGAGGGGGCGTGGGGGGATTGAGCAGGTTAAGGGGGGTTGGGTTGGAGAAGGGGGTGAGCAGTATTACCTAAAGCTGTAACCCTCTTACCCCATTCAGCCCCCAAATGGTTAATTATCACGTGCAGCCTAGTGGAGATGAAATAAGGGAGAATATCACACTAACACCCACACAGGGAGTTGACAGGCTGAAGACAACATAGCGCCGCTGCTCTGCTTTTAATCTGGGCTAATCAGGAAAGAAAACAAATACACTTCTAGCATGACAGACATATACTATATATGCAAAAGTATGTGGACACCCCTTCAAATTTGTGGATTCGGCTATTTCAGCCCCACCCGTTGCTGACAGGAGTATAAAATCGAGCACACAGCCATGCAATCTCCATAGACAAACATTGTCAGTAGAATGGCCTTACTGAAGAGATCAGTGACTTTCAACGTGGCACCGTCATAGAATGCCACCTTTCCAACTAGTCAGTACGTCAAATTTCTGCCCTGCTAGAGCTGACCCGGTCAACTGTAAGTGTTATTATTGTGAATTGGAAACATCTAGGAGCAACAATGGCTCAGCCAAAAAGTGGTAGAACACACAAGCTCACAGAATGGGACCATCAAGTGCTGAAGCGCGTAGCGTGTAAAAACTGTCTGTTCTCGGTTGTAACACTCACTACCGAGTTCCATACTGCCTCTGGAAGCAAGGTCAGCACAATAATTGTTCTTTGGGAACTTCATGAAATAGGTTTCCATGTCCGAGCAGCCACACATAAGCCTAAAATCCCCATGCGCAATGCCAAGCGTCGACTGGAGTGGCGTAAAGCTCGCCACCATTGAAATCTGGAGCAGTGGAAACACATTCTCTAGATTGATGAATCACATATCACCATCTGGCAGGCCGACGGACGAATATCGTTTTGGTGGATGCCAGGAGAACGCTACCTGCCCCAATGCATAGTGCCAACTGTAAAATTTGGTGGAGGAGGAATAATGGTCTGGGGCTGTTTTCCATGGTTCGGGCTATGCCCATTTGTTCCAGTGAAGGGAAATCTTAATGTTACAGCATAAAAGGTCCATACAGAAATTATTTGTTGAGATTGGTGTGGAAGAACTTGACTGGCCTGCACAGAACCCTGACCTCAACCCCATCGAACCCCTTAATGATGAATTGAAACGCTGACTGCGAGCCAGTGACGGACCTCACTAATGCTCTTGTAACTGAATACCCATGGCAATGTTCCAATATCTGGTGGAAAGCCTTCACAGAAGAGAGGCTGTTATAGCAGTAAAACGGGAGACCAACTATTAATTGCCATGATTTTGGAATGAGATGTTTAGGTGTCCACATACTTTTGGTCATGGAGTGTATATCTGAGGCTCGCCTTAGGCGGAGTGATTAGACCAAACAGAACATTGCATGTGTTCTAGTCTTTAAACATGTCTGCTCTTCAGTTGGAGAAGTAAGGTTATAATAATGAAGAAATGAAGAGGTTAAAATGAAATGAAGAGGTTAAATTATTGGATGGATTTCTCAGAGACATTGATCACCCCCAAATTTCATTCGCAGGTCATCCCAGTCTTAAAGGCAGACCTTATGAAGGATCCAGAAAGGCAATGCCTTGAAAAGTGAGTCAGATCTGACAAATCAACTGTTTGCAACTAATCCGTCAAAGTTGCCACATAGCTTAGCATAAATATTTAATTAGCTGTTAGCTGAGGAGTCAGACTATGAAAAAACAACCATTTGAAAAGACAAAGTCTTCTGCAGCGATTCTGCATTGCCTCTGCTCAACAACAGGATAATACACAGTTGTCCTTTTCCTCTGAGATTCCCTAGTCTACTCATAACACAGTAATGAAATTGAAAAAAAGAGCAGGAAAAAAAAAAAAAAAAAAAAAAAAGAGCAGCAAAAATAACTGATTTATACTTTCAACTGGCTATAAAGGATCACGACTGTTGCATCTCTAGCTTTGTGGGGCGCAGAGGAAGTAAATAATATTTTTTGGGATGAGTTACATGTATAATTCACAGATAGGGCTGCTCTCTTAGAACAGGGGGTATTTGGCCACATTAAAAGGAAGGATGGAGGAGAAAAGGAATGAATCACAAAGTATCAGTCAGTGATCGGTGCAGTCAGTGGCCAGGCTGATGAATCCATTTTCAGAGACATTTCGGGACTCATTGAGAATATGGTCCCCAGTTATGTGCTAGTAGAATTCACACACACACATCACAAGGCATTCTGGCCCACACACTTATATTGTCACGACCAATATTGGATTTCACAGTCCTGCGATAGGTAAGTACAATTAAATTGTTACTTCCCTTGTTACTGACTGGAACACAGGATGTACCCATCTTCCCTAGTTACTGACTGGTACACAGGATGTATCCATCTTCCCTAGTTACTGACTGGAACACAGGATGTACCCGTCTTTCCTAGTTACTGACTGGAACACAGGATGTACCCATCTTCCCTAGTTACTGTCTGGAACACAGGATGTACCCGTCTTCCCTAGTTACTGACTGGTACACAGGATGTACCCGTCTTCCCTAGTTACTGACTGGAACACAGGATGCACCCGTCTTCCCTAGTTACTGACTGGAACACAGGATGTACCCGTCTTCCCTAGTTACTGACTGGAACACAGGATGCACCCGTCTTCCCTAGTTACTGACTGGAACACAGGATGTACCCGTCTTCCCTAGTTACTGACTAGAACACAGGATGTACCCATCTTCCCTAGTTACTGACTGGTACACAGGATGCACCCGTCTTCCCTAGTTAGTGACTGGTACACAGGATGTACCTGTCTTCCCTAGTTACTGACTGGTACACAGGATGTACCTGTCTTCCCTAGTTACTGACTGGTACACAGGATGTACCTGTCTTCCCTAGTTACTGACTGGTACACAGGATGTACCTGTCTTCCCTAGTTACTGACTGGTACACAGGATGTACCTGTCTTCCCTAGTTACTGACTGGTACACAGGATGTACCTGTCTTCCCTAGTTACTGACTGGTACACAGGATGCACCCGTCTTCCCTAGTTAGTGACTGGTACACAGGATGTACCTGTCTTCCCTAGTTACTGACTGGTACACAGGATGTACCTGTCTTCCCTAGTTACTGACTGGTACACAGGATGTACCTGTCTTCCCTAGTTACTGACTGGTACACAGGATGTACCTGTCTTCCCTAGTTACTGACTGGTACACAGGATGTACCTGTCTTCCCTAGTTACTGACTGGTACACAGGCTTAATCTCTTCAATGACAACAGAGAAAACAACCTGCAGATTTTAGACATAAAAAAAGTCAGTTGCTTGGTTAGTGTTTGAGAGTTTTTTTAACGTTAGCTGTGTTTTTGTATTCAGACAGTGGTGTTGCGATCACTGAGCTGTAGCAGCGGGTAACCCAACCCTACCCAGACGGGGCTAATTTGGTGGGGATCACTGGGTAACTCCTTCATCCCTAGATGAGGTGGCAGTTGACAAAACCTTAATTTCCTCTTGTTATTGTAGAGATGGGAGCGGAGAGCAGAGCGGAGACAGAGAGCCAGCCCGTGGTCCGGCTAAAAGGTGAAGGCATGAAGGCAACGCTCCAGTGAACCTCGGGACCTGATAAAAAGGGATGCGACCTGGGCTTGGCGAGGCAGTGGGGCTTATCGCCACAGCAGCAGAGGCTTTGGGGAGAAGATCCAGGGGTGTGAACCAGCAACTAGCTTTTCCCAGGCACTGCTCAACTGAGGCTCTGCTCAACTGACCCCAGCTAAGTGGGACCGCATCAATTAATAGAAGTTGAAGTTAAGAAGTTGTGGTGCAGCAAAAAAAAAAGTACATCATATTGATAGCCTATATGTCTTTGTTTGTGTGCTTAAGGTGTTTCTAACATGTGGCTAATGAAGGCATGTTACGCCCTGCATGGCTAATACAGCTGTGCTAATGCATAGTTCCTGCTTTTAATTGCTTGTAATTAACTTGAGCCCAATTAGCAAGAGAGATAATCAATAGGTGTTGATCAACGTTGAGGTGCACTCTCTCGCTCAGTGGGGGTGGGGTGTACACTTATGGGGGGGCAAGTACATAGCACAGTGGAGCAATAGGTAGCATAATCAACCTGTTGCTTGCACATTTATGGAAATGCATACATCACCGTGGCCCCCACCACGGATGATGATGTGTTGACCGCTCACCCTTCTGGGTACCTCTGGCCCATGCTTACACTATACATTATATTCTGGCCCATGCCTACACTATACAGTATACTCTGGCCTGTATTTACACCTTACAGTGTAACATTGGCGGTTGGTGTCTTTTAAAACTTGGGGCGGTGGTTAGAGCGTTGGACTGGTAACCGAAAGGTTGCAAGATCAAATCCCCAAGCTGACAAAGTACAAATCTGTGATTCTGCCCCCGAACAAGGCAGTTAACCCACTGTTCCTAGGCTGTCATTGAAAATAAGAATTTGTTCTTACCTGACTTGCCTAGTTAAATAAAATGAAGGAGGACCATTTCTATTGTTATGAGCATGGCCTTATTTCTACTGCAGCATATTGGATGACTGCCATTCATAATCCATTCACCCAGCTCAATGTAACATAGATAGACAACATGATACTCACATTTTCCCTATACCTCTCATTTATTTGCTACAACCTAGCCTATAAATTAAAGTTTACAGCGGAGGTGCACAGTTAGAGAAATTGGAGTAATCAAGGTGACAGACATTGTCACATTCAACATCGCCTTGCACAATTTTTCCTGCATCTAGTTGATCTAGGGTGTAATCATTAGTCCAGCAGTTGCAAACGAGAGTTTCTGTTGGACATTTTTAAAATGTTTTTCAACAGAATTGGTGGAATGAATACACTCCTGATCACATGCAAAATAAGTTCACTTTCATAGTAGCCAGATTGTTGTATAATTCCTTTTTGCTTCTACTTGCTCTCCTCTTATCTTCCCCCCTCGCTTGTGGACCTCAGCGCACAAAACATCAGCTGTCTGTGACCAGGCAGAAAAACGTTCCAAGCCAAACCGTCATATCATATCTGCTAACCGCTACACACAGCCTACATTGTTGTCTCCATATTAGCTAACGTCAAGTAAACAACATAGCTACTAGAACTAATGCATTAGTAAACCTGCTACAATCATGCAGTGCAGTACAGTGTACAGTTAGAAAGCAGTTTAGCAGGCGATAAATGAATAAAAACCAAAGCTTACATTGACTTGGAAGAGTTTCAGTGTTGGATAGACATAGCCAGCTAGGTAACATAGCATCCCTCTCTGTTTGAGCCGGGTGTTTGAGTAGGCTCAACTAGCTAGCAAGCATCATTTGCCAGCTAAGTAAGTGAAAGTGAAACAAATACGAAAAATATATTTTGTTCAAAACTGTTCAAGTATTTTCTTTCTCTCTCTTTGAGTCAACTACTCCCCACATTGTATGCACTGCAGTGTTAGCTAGCTGTAGCTTATGCTTTCAGTACTAGATCCATTCTCTGATCCTTTGATTGGGTGGAGAACATGTCAGTTCATGCTGCAAGAGCTCTGATATGTTGGAGGATGTCCTCCGGAAGATGTCATAATTACTGTGTAAGTCTATTGAAGGTTTGAACAATGTTTTATGCTGCTACCATGTTGTGCTGCTGCCATGTTGTGTTGCTACCATATTGCTGTCATGTTGTGTTGCTACCATGCTGTGTTGTCATGTGTTGTTGCCATACTATGTTGTTATCTTAAGGCCTCTCTTTATGTAGTGTTGTGGTGTCTCTCTTGTTGTGATGTGTGTTTTGTCCTATATTTATTTTGTATTTTAAATTTTTAATCCTAGACCCCATCTCCGCAGGAGGCATTCATTGTAAATAAGAAGTTGTTCTTAACTGACTTGCCAAGTTAAATACAGGTAAAAAATACATATATAATAAATGGGTGAGAACCACGAGCCTCCTAGGTTTTGTATTGAAGTCAATGTACCCAGAGGAGGACGGAAACTATCTGTCCTCCGGCTACACCATGGGGCTACCCTACAGAATGCTGTTGAGGCTACTGTAGACCATTGCACAACAGTGTGTTTTAATCAATTATTTGGTGACGTGAATATATTTAGTATAGTTTTATCTAAAAAGTATAACTTTTTTATGTTTTTGGGGAGGGGGTGATTCACTGAGGAGAATGAGGAGCCTCCACTGCGGTATACCCTGGTCCTTGCTTACACTACATATACATTTGAGTTATTTTGCAAACGCTCCTATCTTAGGGGCGAATAATGTGCTGACTGCAGATTACGTAGACACCTGAGTGACACATCCACACGCATGTCAAAGGTTCTCCGTCAGGGAGGAAGATGAGAAGAGGATCCATGGCAAGCGACGACGTAGGGAAAGGAATTGGAGAGAAATTGAAAGAGATGTAGGGCAAGATGGAGATAGAGAGTGGTTTTGCTGAGTATGGGGCCAAGTCATTGGAGGGTATGACATGTTCTTCACCTGTCCTAGTTACAGTTTTAGAGTCCTTTAATGAAACACAAATTAACAATGAAAACTTAGATAGTAATGAGGTGGTAACCCATGATGCTTTGCAGACATCTCCCATCAGCCACATGATAGTGTGTCAGAGAGAGAGAGAGAGAGACAGACAGAGAGCGAGCGAGAGAGAGAGAGAGAGAGAGAGAGAGAGAGAGAGAGAGAGAGAGAGAGAGAGAGAGAGAGAGGCTCCTCCATCACTTTGGCTGCTCAGGGGTTCATGAGAGTGTGTCCGAGAGAGAGAGGGGGTGGGGGGAAGCTCCTCCATCACTTTGGCTGCTCAGGGGTTCATGAGAGTGCGTGACTCACCCCACACTGGGCCCCACTAATAGCCATACAAACACACATTTAGCCATGACACCATAATCCAATAGTACAAACCCGTCCATCACAGTCTAGCAAAAAGCTTTGAGCTGAAAAAAAATATAGAAAGAAAGACAGACAGAAAGACAGACAGAAAGACAGAGAAAGACAGACAGAAAGACGGAAAAAGATAAGAACTGACCCACCATTAGCAGCCACATGAGAAAGACAGATTTATTTGCAGCTTTCCTGCTGTAAGAGATCCAGTGAATCTCTGTCACTCCTGACCAAGGAGCTGTCATTGGCCAGGATAGGAGAGGGAACCAAAAGGCAACATGAAGGCGCCCAATCGTTTTTGCCATTTGAACTGCCTCTTTGCTGTGTAAATGTGAATAGTGCTACCACGCTACAAAAACGCTATACCGCTGAAGCAACGCATGCACGGATAGCTTCTGGCTTGGCTTCAACCACAACATGTGACAGGCAATGACAACTATTCGGGCATATTGACAAAATTAAGGCCTCCTATGAAATACTTTGTCTCTCTGTGTGTATGTGTGTGTTTGTGCGTGCGTGTGTGTGTTTGTGTGTGTTTGCCCATAGGAAACCATCATGTCTCGGCTGGGGACGACAACTCCCAGACGTGAACATAGGGATTATTTTATATATTTTTTTTATTAATTTCTAGTAAATCTTTCACTTAATAACTACCGAAGTGGAAGATAAAGATACTGTACATTTTACTAGGGGTACCCAATCCCTCCAAAGGGGGCATATGTCTGCCATATCTTTAACAGGTTAAAACCTCTCTGGGATATGTGGGACGCTAGCGTCCCACCTGGCCAAGAGCCAGGGAAAATGCCGAGCGCCAAATTCAAATAAATTACTATAAAAATCTAACTCTCATTAAATCACACATGCACGATAGCAAATTAAAGCCACACTTGTTGTGAATCCAGCCAACATGTCAGATTTCAAAAAGGCTTTTCAGCGAAAGCAAACCATATTTCAACCCTGCAGGCGCGACACAAAACGCAGAAATAAAAGTATAATTCATGCCTTACCTTTGACAAGCTTCTTTTGTTGGCACTCCAATATGTCCCATAAACATCACAAGTGGTCCTTTTGTTCGATTAATTACGTTGATATATATCCAAAATGTCAATTTATTTGGAGCGTTTGATCCAGAAAAACACCGGTTCCAACTTGCTCAACGTGACTACAAAATATCTCAAAAGTTACCTGTAAACTTTGCCAAAACATTTCAAACTACTTTTGTAATACAACTTTAGGTATTTTTTAACAGAGCACAGAGCATTTGGATGAGTCAACATGGATGTTAAAGTCTCCAGAAATTACAATGTTGGAGAGGGTGGGGCATGCAGAGGTTATTAGTTCAGAAAACTCAGAGATAGAAGAGGTGCTTGTCTTGGGGGGGAGGGGAGGTCCACTGCGCACTGTATGGACTCTATTGGCTTGGAGTGGGTGACATCAATTGCCTGAGGGTCAGCCTGCAGACCTGGCAAGTGATCTTTATTGTCCAACTCTGATGTGCATGTTGTACTGCTCACATGGCGGGTGCACACAATATACTGTAATTTGTTGACCAGTTTCCTACTGCCTTGTTGTTCTTGCTGTTGCACGTTTTCCGGAGGATCCCATATTGCGTAAGTCTGCTCTTGAGCTCCTTGCACAGGGTTGTTTTAATCTATTCAAAACTTCAGAGGAATCATTGTAATGGAGGCAAGTTGCTGCCATTTCTTAATATTTAGCCCAGCCAGTCCAGGAAATGAGATGAGATAAGTTTAAAAGATATGAGATAAAGACGAGAAGAGATGAGATAAAAATGAGAAGAGATGAGACGATACGAGTTGAAAAGAGATGAGATGAAGATGAGACGAGATGAAAAGAGATGAGATGAAGATGAGAAGAGATGAGATGAGACGAGTTGAAAAGAGATGAGATGAAAAGAGATGAGATAAAAATGAGAAGAGATGAAAAGAGATGAGAGGAAGATCTAAGAAGGGTTATATAAAATATTTCACACATCTACCATCACCTCATTTGAATATTTGAAATTGATGATACGTGGCTTTTGGCTCTTCTTTCAAAATCAGCCTGACAGACAGGAATTCATATTGTCTATTTACATGTTATTGTACCACATGGGAATGTGTGAAACGTACTCCTCAGCCTGAAGTGTCCCACTTGTGTCGCGTCATTAGCTAGCTTTTGAAGTTGTGTGATCGGCTAAGATGCTTGAGGAGGGCGGTCAAGTGTTTTTGTGAGGCAGAGGTCCCGATTTCGCCCCAGGTATGGACCGAGTCGGGGGGAGGTTGTGCTCTCAAGCACTGTGATGTCCTTAACATTAGCATGGTTTTCCAACTAAATTTGAATTCATGTGTGTGTGTGTGTGTGTGTGTGTGTGTGTGTGTGTGTGTGTGTGTGTGTGTGTGTGTGTGTGTGTGTGTGTGTGTGTGTGTGTGTATGTGTGTGTGTGTGTGTGTGTGTGTGTGTGTGTGTGTGTGTACACAGTGCTGTACTGGGGGCTACAAACAGGTATATGTCATATACCCACTTTTATTTCAGTGGGAAATGCATATATTATCTTCTTAACCCCCATTGATGCGTATCAAAGTAGTGTAGTGGAGGAATACACCATATTAATTATGTAAAACAATAGAGAAATCATGCACAAAGTAGCCTACACAAAGGCAAAGCACGTGAAATATATTAATGCGAGATGCACATGTAGCCTAAAAATATAATTTGTCAGGCAGCAACAGCTTGCAGTTCTCAACTGGTTATTGCATGGAGCAGCTCCAGATGAATGACATTGGTAGCCGGTAGGTTAGGAAAGACATTTCAACTTGATATCTACCCTTTAAATGCTAACTACAGCAACAATGGGTATGCAAACCAGGTATTGAACAAGTTTGGTTCTTGGTTGAATCTTTCCACAATCCAGGCTTCATGCACTGTTTGAATTAATATTTTGAAAGGCTTTCCCAAAAAACCTTAACAATTAAATGTTGAATGCAGACTAGACCTTCCTGTTATAATGATACAGAATCATGGTGATTTGTACTTTATAAATCGGGAGGGTATTTGTTTAGCAAATTCTGCCATCACGTATACAGTTTTTTTTTGTGTTTAAAAAAAAAGGGGTGGATCAGCTAAATATTGCGGAAAGAATATTGGTTCCATCAATGTAATTGTCTGCATCATTTCCAATCCCCCATATATTTTTTGGGTAAATATATACATCCATGCTTTCCACCTGGCTACCTCTACCCTGGTCAACAGCCCTGCGCTCCCCACAGCGACTCGCCCAAACCTCCCCCACTTCTCCTTCACCCAAATCCACATTGCTGATGTTCTGAAAGAGCTGCAAAAACTGGACCCCTACAAATCAGACAATCTGGACCCCCTCTTTCTAAAACTTTCTGCCGAAATTATTGCAACCCCTATTTACTAGCCTGTTCACCCTCTCTTTCGTATCATTTGAGATTCCCATAGATTGGAACGCTACCGCGGTCATCCCCCTCTTCAAAGGGGGAGACACTCTAGACCCAAATTGCTACAGACGTATATCTATTATTCCCTGGCTTTCTAAGGTCTTTGAATGCCAAGTTAACCAACAGATTACTGACCATTTCGAATCTCACCGTACCTTCTCCGCTATACAATCTGGTTTCAGAGCTGGTAATGGGTGCACCTCAGCCACGCTCAAGGTCCTAAACAATAACATAACTGCAATCGATAAGAGACATTACTGTGCAGCCATATTCATCGACCTGGCTAAGGCTTTCAACTCTGTCAATCACAACATTCTTATTGGCAGCCTCAACAGCCTTGGTTTCTCAAATGATTGTCTCGCTTGGTTCACCAACTACTTCTCCTATAGAGTTCAGTGTGTCAAATCGGAGGGCCTGTTGTCCAGACCTCTGGCGATCTCTATGGGGGTGCCACAGGGTTCAATTCTCCGGCCAACTCTCTTCTCTGTGTACATGAATGATGTCGCTCTCGCTGCGTGTGATTCTTTGATCCACCTCCACACAGACGACCACCATTCTCTATACTTCTGGCCCTTCATTGGACACAGTGTTAACTAACATCCAGATGAGCTTCAATGCCATACAACACTCCTTCCGTGGCCTCCAACTGCTGTTAAATGCATGCACTTCAACCGATCGCTGCCCACACCTGCCTGCCCGTCCAGAATCACTACTCTGGACGGTTCTGACCTAGAATATGTGGACAACTACAAATACCTAGATGTCTGGTTAGACTGTAAACTCTCCTTCCAGACTCACATTAAACATCTCCAATCCAAAATTAAATCTAGAATCGGCTTCCTATTTCGCAACAAAGCATCCTTCACTCATGCTGCCAAACATACCCTCGTAAAACTGACCATCCTACCGATCCTCGACTTCGGCGATGTCAGTTACAAAATAGCCTCCAACACTCTACTCAACAAATTGAATGCAGTCTATCACAGTGCCATCCGTTTTGTCACCAAAGCCCCATATACTACCCACCACTGCGACCTGTACGCTCTCGTTGGCTGGCCCTTGCTTCATATTCATCGCCAAACCCACTGGCTCCAGGTCATCTACAAGTCTTTGCAAGGTAAAGCCCCGCCTTATCTCAGCTCACTGGTCACCATAGCAGCACCCACCCGTAGCATGCGCTCCAGCAGGTATATCTCACTGGTCACCCCCAAAGCCAATTCCTACTTTGGCCGCCTTTCCTTTCAGTTCTCTGCTGCCAATGACTGGAACGAACTGCAAAATCACTAAAGCTGGAGACTCATATCTCCCTCACTTGCTTTAAGCACCAGCTGTCAGAGCAGCTCACAGATCACTGCACCTGTACATAGGCAATCTGTAAATAGCACATCCAACTACCTCATCCCCATACTGTATTTATTTATTTATCTTGCTCCTTTCTACCCCAGTCAAATCAAATAAAATGTATTTATATAGCCCTTCGTACATCAGCTGATATCTCAAAGTGCTGTACAGAAAACCAGCCTAAAACCCCAAACAGCAAGCAATGCAGGTGTAGAAGCCCCAGTGTCTCTACTTGCACATTCATCTTCTGCACATCTATCATTCCAGTGTTTAATTGCTATATTGTAATTACTTCGCCACCATCGCCTATTCATTGCCTTACCTCCCTTATCTTACCTCACCATATATAGACTTTTTCTACTGTATTATTAACTATATGTTTGTTTATTCCATGTGTAACTCTGTGTTGTTGTTTGTGTCGAACTGCTTTGCTTTATCTTGGCTAGGTCGCAGTTGCAAATGAGAACTTGTTCTCAACTAGCCTACCTGGTTAAATAAAGGTGAAATAAAAAATAATGTAATTTAAGCATTTTTGTGGACTTAAAACAAAAAATAATTTTTGTTCTGTCTATAAAAAAGTGTGATTATGAGAGTTAAAACCTGAACAAATAATTAGGACAATTCTTCGTTTTTCACATGGCGTCTTTCCTTCGTTAGGCAGGCCAATTAGGATTTTCTGTTGTTGTCAAATTAGAGTACACCCACTTCTCCAGGCACCACTATAACACTGTGTGTGTGTGTGTGTGTGCGCACACTTGCATGGCTCCCAATCACATGGATTGAGATTACCCATAGAGTATTTCTTACCCCAGCCCTTCAGACTGTGTAATGTCCTGCCTCACCCCTGTACGGGGACCTCTCTCCCTCTCCTCTGGGCCCAGCCGTGCTTGTCTGAATAGAGAGAGGAGGAAAAGGAGAGGAAAGGAAGGGGCTTGTTGCCTTTAATTGAATTGTAAATGTGAGTATAGGGGAAGCAGGGGCAGCTCCTCGCTGGGACAGACAGCAGATGGGAGGCAGTGACTACCCCCACAGGGCCAGAGGGGACCCGGTTGAAAGGGGAGGGGAGAGGGGTGGGTGCAGGGCGGGCGGATGGATGGATGTAGGGGGATGGGGGAATGGCAAAGTGCCCGGTTCGTGGAAGTCATGGAAATTACCAGGGTCTGTAGTCCCTGTGGAGCTCCTCCTTCTTCCTCTCGGTCTCCGAGCACGGGGCTGTTGGAGCAAGGCTTGACGCAGACTACTGGAGGATCTGAATCTTTCCTCCATTCAATACTGTAGCTGCAGCACTCAGGCTTGAATGAAGTAACTCACAGCAGCTCCCTCTGCCCTGCATATTCCTAAAATGCTTCATAAGACAAATATGCGCTTACAGTTGAAGTCGGAAGTTTACATACATCGTAGTCAAATAAATTTTAACACAGTTTTTCACATTTCCTGACATTTAATTCTAGTTAAACGTCCCTGTCTTAGGTCAGTTAGGATCACCGCTTTATTTTAAGAATGTGGACAGTGAGAATAATGGCAGAGAGAATTATTTATTTCAGCTTTAATTTCTTTCTTCACATTCCCAGTGGCTCAGAAGTTTACATACACTCAATTAGTATTTGGTAACATTGACATTAAATTGTTTAACTTGGGTCAAACGTTTTGGGTAGCCTTCCACAAGCTTCCCACAAAAAGTTGGGTGAATTTTGACCCATTCCTCCTGACAGAGCTGGTGTAACTGAGTCAGGTTTGTAGGCCTCCTTGCTCACACACGGTTTTTCAGTTCTGCCCACACATTTTCTATGGGATTGAGATCAGGGCTTTGTGATGGCCACTCCCATACCTTGACTTTGTTGTCCTTAATTAAGCCATATTACCACAACTTTGGAAGTATGCTTGGGGTCAATGTCCATTTGGAAGACCCATTTGCGACCAAGCTTTAACTTCCTGACTAATGTCTTGAGATATTGCTTCAATATATTCACGTAATTTTCCTACCTCATGACGCCATCTATTTTGTGAAGAACACCAGTCCTTGCTGCAGCAAAGCACCCCCACAACATGATGCTGCCACCCCTGGGCTTCAAGGTTGGGATGGTGCTCTTCGGCTTGCAAGCCTTCCCCTTTTTCCTCCAAACATAACAATGGTCATTATGGCCAAACAGTTCTATTTTTGTTTCATCAGACCAGAGGACATTTTTCCAAAAAGTATGATATTTGTCCCCATGTGCAGTTGCAAACCGTAGTCTGTCTTTTTCTATGGTAGTTTTGGAGCGGTGGCTTCTTCCTTGCTGAGTGGCCTTTCAGGTTATGTCGATATAGGACTCATTTTACTGTGGATATAGATACTTTTGTACCTGTTTCCTCCAGCATCTTCTGAAGGTCCTTCGCTGTTGTTCTGGGTTTGATTTGCACTTTTCGCACCAAAGTACGTTCATCTCTAGGAGATAGAACTCATCTTCTTCCTGAGCGGTATGACGGCTGCGTGGTCCCATGGTGTTTTATACTTGCGTACTATTGTTTGTACAGATGAACATGGTACCTTCAGGCATTTGGAAATTGCTCCCAAGGATGAACCAGACTTGTGGAGGCCTACAATTTTTTTTCTGAGGTCTTGGCTGATTTCTTTTGATTTCAAGCAAAGAGGCACTGAGTTTGAAAGTAGGCCTTGAAATACATCCACAGGTACAACTAAAGCTTCTAAAGCCATGACATAATGTTTGGGAATTTTCCAAGCTGTTTAAAGGCACAGTCAACTTTGTGTATGTTAACTTCTGACCCACTGGAATTGTGATACAGTGAATAATAAGAGAAATAATCTGCCTGTTAACAATTGTTGTAAAAATTACTTGTGTCATGCACAAAGTAGATGTCCTAACCGACCTGCCAAAACTATAGTTTATTAAACCCTCTTTGGGCTAGGGGGCAGTATTTTGACGTCTGGATGACAAACGTGCCCAAAGTAAACTGCCTGTTACTCAGGCCCAGAAGCTAGGATATGCGTATAATTCGTAGATTTGGATTTAAACACTCTAAATGTCTAAAACTGTTAAAATAATGTCTTTGAGTGTAACAGAACTGATATGGCAGGGAAAAACCTGAGGGCAAACCATCCAGAAAAAAAAAATTCAGCCAACCACTGATTCCGATGGCTGTCATTTTTAATATGAAGGGAAAACCTCCCAGACTGCAGTTCCTAGGGCTTCCACTAGATCTCAACAGTCTTTAGAAAGAGTTTCAGGCTTGTTTTTGGAAAAATTAGCAAGAATTTTTAGTTTTTCAAAGTGGCTCCCATTTTGGCTGTAGTGTTTGTTACTCGTAATAACTATTCTCCGTCTTAATTTTTATTGTTAATTCACGTATTAGGGTACCTGAGGTTTGATTCTAAACATTGTTTGACTTGTTTGGAGTAGTTTATTGGTAACGTTTGGGATTAATTTTGTATGCATTTTGAAGGAGGGAAAACAGTGGACTATTGAATGAAGCGCGCTAGCTAAACTGAGTTTTATGGGATTTAAAGAAGAACTTTATCGAACAAAACAACCATTTGTGATGTAGCTGGGACCTTTTGGAGTGCCAACAGAAGAAGATCTTCAAAGGTAAGTGATTTATTGTATCGCTATTTCTGACTTTCGTGGCGCATCTGCCTGGTTGGAAAATGTATTTAATGCTTTTGTGTGCTGGGCGCTGTCCTCAGATAATCGCATGATGTGCTTTCGCCGTAAAGCCTTTTTGAAATCTGACATTTGAACACTCAAATATAAACGGGAATAGTCTTTATCAACTGACAAAGTATCCTGGTTATGTCTATATCCTTCTCTTGAATGTGGATGGTAGCCTGCTCCTCTCCCATAGGGAAATCACTAGCCTACTCTCGCTCTCTATCTCTGTCTCTGTCTCTCTCTGTCTCTATCTCTATCTGACTCCCTCTCTCTGTCTCTGTCTCACTCTGTCTCTCTCTGTCTCTATCTCTATCTGACTCCCTCTCTCTGTCTCTGTCTCACTCTCTCTCACTCTGTCTCTATCTCTATCTGTCTCTCTCTCTTTCTCTCTCTCTCTCTCTCTCTCTCTCTCTCTCTCTCTCTCTCTCTCTCTCTCTCTCTCTCTCTCTCTCTCTCTCTCTCTCTCTCTGTGTCTCTGTCTCTGTCTCTCTCTCTCTGGGAAAATTATCCCAGCCTGCCCTCATCAGGTGGAAAATGGTTCAGAGAGCCTGAGCTTCACTCTGCAACATGGGGACTAGGTCAGCACAGGCTTTACTTATGACTAGATTAAGAGTATATGGGTTAGATTCACCCATTTCACGAAGAGAGGTTCATATGAAATGTTGTTCTCCCCTCATCTCTCTCTCTCTCTCTCTCTCTCTCTCTCTCTCTCTCTTACTCTCTCTGTGTGTATGTTTTTTGTCTGTGAAGGTTAGATGAAAGAAACTAGTAATGTAATTCAAATGAATAAAATAAAAATAAATGCTGATACCATATATCTCCCAAAAGTATGTCAATTCAGAAGACCTCCTCCACAAATGGATTGTGCACCCTGACAATTATAATATGGAGATGAGCAACGGCCTTCTCTTAATGTACATACAATACATACCCTGCCAGCCAGTCAGCCAGTCAGCCAGTCAGATATTTCCACTCACAATATCATTATTTTTCTCTCCATTCGTGGAGATGAGGCCCAAGATGGAGCCTCCTCAGAACTGTCTCTCGGGGCGGTGATGTCAGGGTGTCGCGTTAATCTCCTTCCTCCCAGACAGAATATTCATAGCCCCGTTACTTCCAATAACTCTGCTCAATTGCCCACCACTACCTCCCTTTCAGTCACCACATGGCTGATGGGCTTTTATTTTGTATATTAATCTGCGGGGCCCTGTGCCAAATAATTAGCCTGGCGTAGTTATTTATTTCTCGGCTTATATTTCGGCACCTGTGTAAGGGGGATAGGGAGGGATAATGCCATTGAAATTTCCTAGCCTGGCGTCAAGCATGAGGCGGGGGGAGATTTGCACCATACCTCAACCTGGGCTGAGGGGATGACGTTTAGGGGGTATTACAAACGCAGTAGTAACATTTTCAGCAAATTTTAAAAAAAAGTTGCTAAGAAAACAAAATAATCCAGGAGGGACTCTTATGAGCTGTGTGCCACTAGAACGCATCTCACATGGACACGCACACGCACGCACGCACGCACGCACACACACACACACACAAAAGCCTCACCCTCCACACACGTGAGATTATAGCTAGGGGAAGCCTAATGTGTTATGGTGTGGTGCCCATTTCCCATACACATGGTCAGACTGACTGTCTGTTGCTCTAGGTGCAGGCTGTCAACTGTAAGGTGAGTGTTTATAGGGGACACCTCATATCACCTCTCCTCTGTCCCTTTCCTATGACTAAGCAAGTCATATGTTGTAGTCAGTGCTGGATGCCTGGTAAGTGTTAGTCTGGGAAAGATACAGCAACTCACAGGGTGTGGTATACAATGATTAATAATTGCTTTTGCCCTTTGGCTAGAGATTCTATCTGTGCCCTGTAGCTAAATCGTCAGCTTACATGTACTCTTTCTCTGTTTCTGTAGATAGATTGTTTTGCTTTCCAACACTGATAAACAAGCCAACAGTGACGTCGGCTACGAATGGATTTCTTAATAGAAAAACATAGGTTAAGAGTCAGAGAAAATACACACGTCTCATTTGTTTTACTTGTTGAAGGGCGTGCAATGTGTATGGTGCACTGCAAAATTGTCTTGCCAAGATGATCCTATAAAAACAATCACTGTAATGTGGTTGGTCTTGAGTCGCATGCTGTTCTCAGAAGCAGACAGAAGGGACAGAGTCAGGAAGAACAGGGCAGTTGTCAGAGAGGGTCGACAATGAGTGTCAATTATCTTTCACGCCCCGTTGACCAGATGTACGCCACTTGTGTTCTATTTATCTGGTCTAATGCAAGGGGATGGATTGCAGGCATGCATGCAATCACACGCACACATAAACACACACATACTCTACAACTCACTTACTAAGAATGGCCTAAATCCTTTGGGTGTGTGCGGAAAGATAATTTAAGAAACCCATCATCCCAGTATAAGCGCATGCAAGGACATCAATTTCAGTGGAACACGAAGGTTGCTTTGAATGAGGCTGGCACTGATTAATCACAATCTCTGGGATAGCAGATAAGATGTACCTCCCATAATTCATAGCAACAGCTGGAGCGCCGTGTGCCAACTCGTTGCATCTTCCTCCTCCTTCACCTCCATCAGTTGTCTTTGGAGTTTCGATGTCCTGTTCCTAGGCTACATATCAGAGTACTGTATACACAGGACAATATCATGACTCAAAACGGCAGTCAAAACAGACAGAAACAACATTATAAAGAGCAATTATAAAGGAAAATATATGCTAATACTTCTTACGAATCATTAAGGAAATCTTCCACAACTTCCTAGATACTTTTTCATGCTGAGATGTATTGCTCTATTGCTCTATTTGGCAATTTCAGAAGTTGTTGTTAGTATCTCAGTGACCTTTTGTGCGGGACCAGTGGTTATTGAAACAGAAAATTATTCTGAACTGCTGATGCGTATAATTTAAAACTGCCTCATAGCTTCGTATCTTAGACAGAATATGTAGTCACTGTCAGTGAGCTCACATGGAATCTTGGTGAGGCATTTTAAGGTGAACATGCTGTTATAGTAGGTATATTTACTTGGCTGGTGGGGAAATGGTTCGAGTTAAGAGTATGAAAAATCACCTTTGCTGAATGTGAATCAACTTATTCATAGGGAATTATATTCAAATGATGCCTGGACGATTTAATTCAATGTGTTGTAGTTTTTCTCCATGAATACATTATTCTATATACTGTATGCCTCCATATTTTCCCTCAGTATTCTGAAGTGTCTTTTCAAACAAGCTGTTACGACCGTTATCAGGTCATTGTACTCCTCGGGCTCTCCTGCCCACCCTCTCCTCCATGTCTAACGGTTCTGGTAACAGACCCAGTTCAGATCAAGAGCTTAGGAAACAGTGACAGGCCATAGAAACTTATGAGGCTCTAGTTCCATAAGGTCTTGTACGGTTGGAAACATGTTTAAGCACTTAACCTCTACAGGAAGCAGCCGTGGGGCCCAGAGAGACTGTGCATTCAGGAGAGAGAGAGAGAGAGAGAGAGAGAGAGAGAGAGAGAGAGAGAGAGAGAGAGAGAGAGAGAGAGAGAGAGTCTGAGTCTGTTTGCCTTAATTAACAGGTCTGGCTGTGCCTGATGATACAATAGCATCTTTTGAAATGGACTAAACCTTTCTAGTATGGAGGCCATTCAAGGCCACTGGAGAGAAGGAGAGAGGGAGGGAGGCAGCGGGGGAGTCGGGAAGCAGGGGGTAAGAGGGTCCATTATGGCCTATATTCACTCTCTCTTAATCCTGATGAATGACAAGTTGGTCATGTGAGGGTGCCAAATGTTCAACTGAATGAGGCACCCACCAATAACGTCTACTTTCAGTTAAACACTGTGTATACCGTATCGTGCTTGTCACCCATAGCTAAGAAAGGATAAAAGGTTCTTAATTTAGTTTTCAATAGACATTGTACTGGAATGGTAATAAGTGTATTACACTGATTTAGGGGATTTGAAGTAGTTGAGTTCAGGTCAGCCTTTAAAAGTTCACAGGTAGAGTTCTTCTCATTACGAATCGATCTCCCATGTCTCCCGTGTCAGACTTCTGTGGGTCTGATTGAAGTGTGTTTACACCAGAGCTCAACACTACCGTAAAAACCCATCTCTCCATTCCTTATTGATTTGAAATGTCAAAGTGGAAACCATACCAAAAGGAGAATGCGCTCCGAGATGCCTCAACACTGGCTTAATAGCATCTCTCCTTTGAACTAAAGCTGTTAAAAAGTTTTACCAGATATTTCACGCGATGACTTACCTCCTTCGTCTCACTCATCGGAATGGATTTTTGGAGGAAGTGGGACTTCAAGCGTATCGTCCTGATTGAGAACAAAACTGTCAGTTAGTATAGAATCAGCTCTGGTTTGTTTGGGATTAATAGGTTTTGGGAATATTTTTAGTTAATCCAGAGCATTCACAGACCAGACATCACACCGAAGCCTCGCCTCAGATTAACATAGCTGTGCTTGATGTATTGTGCTTTAACTGACACAGGAACCAAAATAATCCACCTGGTCTGTCAGACATAACTAAAACACCAACCAAAAACAAAAAACAATATTAGAATTTCAAAAGAAAACACCTGCCGCTTCAATCAATCAGGAACCTGGGGCTGTTATGGGCTGTGGCGGCCATTATGGCTGCTTTTTGGGATGTGTGCAACGTTCCAGTGCTCAGTCAGTCATTTATAAGGTCTGAGATGGAGCAAACCATGAGTCATGTCTCCTCAGGTTAGGGCTGGGAACGGTGGAGGCGGTAGACCTGCTGAGACTACCTGCTGCGTTGCTGCCTCATCTCCCCTCTGCTCCGCACCCCTCCGCACCCCTCCGCAACCCTCCTCCTTCAATCCTCCATCTCTCCATCTTTAGAGCATGAAGCAGTGGAGTACAGCCTACGCTCCCTCAGGTATTTGACTAGCTACCTTATATAGCATCTCCTCTGCATGGAGCCACAGGACAAGTCAAGGACTCTGCTGTCAGCTTCAGACATATCATCAAGGGGAAAAAAACCTAAGTTACAGTTTTAACTACAACAGGGTCATTCCATGAAATGGTTTCCTTTTGCATCCCTTTGATATTTCAAGTATAGGAGAAATTGAGCACCAAAAAGCCTGTTATATTAAATTAAGCGCCCTTTAACCTTTTACTGCTATGGGCTAAATCAGGGTCACACAGAGTGATTCTTGATAGTCTTAAAAAATCTACTTTGAAACTAAAGTATACACCTCATACAAATGGTTACGGGCTTAAAAAAATAAGACACCTGTACCATGTCAGATATAGAGTTGAAATGTATTACGTTTGAGTTTGCATCCCAATATAACGTTTCATATACATCACAGGAGACTGAAATATAAGAACACTGTTTGACATAGAACCACCAGATTTTAATAGTTTAAAAAAATATATCTTTAAATTATCAAACCCTCTTTGGCCTCATGGGTGGAATGTTATTCATATTTTTGGTCACTGACTGCAGGACAGCGCAACTATAGACCACAAATCTGATTTTTAATATGAATAAAGAATTGCTAAAGTAACAAAATTCAGCATTTTGACATTTCCCTCCGTCAACTGTGTGTCACCTCAAGGAAGATTTGATCCCACTTTTCCCCAGACATGATACAAGTTTCACCATCCTTCACCACATTTCCGTAGTGTTTATGCTAGTAAAGTCATACCATATTAGAATTAATCACAACAGCTGTATTGGAAACAGGAATCTTCAGTACAATTTTATAAATGCTGACATATAATGTGTTTGTTCGACATGGTGGGATCTTTTTGTGTCGATGTAAACTTGGAGTTAAGCGATGATATATGCATGTGGTCCTCCCACTACGACTTGGGAAACCATGCAGTTTATTAGACTACAGATTAAATAAGTTAGGATGAATTTCACAGGTTGGTAAAAGTGCACGGTGATTTTGACGCTCCTTTCCAATAAATATCAAGGTTCTTATTATGGTGACATCAATGGTTGACTGCCATTTGACAAATAAAAATATTCTTATCCATAATAGCCTCATCATATGACTAGCCTACCCACACTGCCTACCCACACAGCCTACCCACACTGCCTACCCACACTGCCTACCCACACAGCCTACCCACACAGCCTACCCACACAGCCTACCCACACTGCCTACCCACACAGCGTACCCACACAGCCTACCCACACTGCCTACCCACACAGCCTACCCACACTGCCTACCCACACAGCCTACCCACACTGCCTACCCACACAGCCTACCCACACAGCCTACCCACACAGCCTACCCACACAGCCTACCCACACTGCCTACCCACACAGCCTACCCACAAAGCCTACCCACACTGTATCTGCAAGCTGTTGGCTAGAGCCCACGTGCCAAGACCAGGGTAGGCACATTTTGCTATTTAATGCAACAGTTTTTGTTTTTGGGACAAAAGTATCAGTAGAATTGAAAATTATTTTTATTTTATTTTATTCGGTACATGAAAATGGAAGTGAAAAATAACATTTTATGTGCACTATGTCATCACACGCTGGTTTTTATCTGCAACAAGACCATTTGGTGGAAACACACCACTGGTGGAAAATGCCTAGATTTGTTTTATGTGGATTCTAGAATATTTACATGAAAATCTGTCGCAAATTGGATGGAATTCGAGATATTGTAAAGCCCCTGTGATTTTGTTGTTTTGTCAAAGTAATTTCTAAAGATCACTATTTATTTAATGTGATTAGTGATTCATTTACGTCTGTCACTCATTTTAAGATCAACCCTGTTCCATTAACTGACCTCTCATTTTAATATGGTGAAAGATATATATTTTTTAAAGAGACATTGAACATCTAATAGTCAAATCGTAGTGTAAAAGCAGGTGATCCTGTTCTACTCTTTTTTTGGCCATTTTCTGGTGTTTTGTGGTGGAAAATGGGTGGGTCGAGTATAGCACGTCAACCTTGTTACTCAATATCAATCATGTGGAATGTGATTGAGTGTACGGCCAGACAACCAGCAAGGGTTGACTGAGTGGGATCTCTACGATGTGTGGAAATGTAATCAACTATTTCCCTATTTTTATTTGTGAAGCTTTACATTTAATTGCCACTCCTTGGTGCACACATCAAACTTCCATTCCCCCTGTCACAAGGGGATTTCTGGCTGATTCCAAACCTGTTGTGGGCAAAGCTAGAGGTGGAGTTGTGTTGTCACAGCCAGAGTCTACCCACCACAGCACTTAGAGACTGAGGCCTCTCATAACACCAACATCATCAGTCAAACAGAGGGGGTTGTCTGGGAGAGATGAGGGATGCGTAGTGTATGTTTTACCATCATCACGTCTGGACACCCTCAATATATAACACCAGAGCCTACAGTATGTTGTGTGTGCATGCAATGTGGCAATACATGTTTGAATTAGGAAATAGATCACTTTTGAAAGGTGAGGGATGACAAACTATCTGTCCTCCCATGCACTTAGATGGAAGAGACTGTCATAGATTGAGCAATTGATTACATTTCCACACATCGCAGAGATCCCACTCAGTCAACCCTTGCTGGTTGTCTGGCCGTACACTCAATCACATCCCACATGATTGGTTTTCATATACAGCATACGGAAGTATTTTCATGATAAATACTTCCACTTAATATCAAACTTACAGTAAATCACTACTTTTGTGCGTATTCATAATGTTTATTTTCCACCACAGTCTAGCGCACTGTCACTGCCTAGACAGTTTCTATTTCCACTAAAATACACTCCAGAAATCCATTGTAGATACACGTTTGAGTTCAGTCACGTTGTGTCAAGTCAGGACATCCTTTTCAGCATTCCAGACGTCTGTTGCTCAGAGTCGCACAATCCCTTTCACTCTGATAATAGATGAAAGCAGAAGAAAACTGTCTCTGTCTCTCTCATAGCATCATATCTATATATCTCGCCTCACTCCTTTTATTACAGAGTTCATAGAGTGCTCTATGAGGCTCATAACAGGGTCTAAAATGAAAGTAATTTCAAAAACATTTTCTAGGCTGACTGAAGTTGCAAATAAGTGGAGAAGCACGTTGAAATGCAGAGCGAGTCAGTCAAAATGTAGCTTACTCCTAGGATGCATCGAGGCCAGATGATAATGTTGGCCACGCAGTGAGCCAATGTTATGCTCAGACCCTCTTTTTGTGCACTGAGGTAGAACGAAGAATGTTGATCCTTGAGAGCCTCCTTGCTGGAGAACACCATGTCTCTCTCTCTCTGTGGGTCTTGTTTTATTTCCCCCAAGTAGCATTCAACACCTCCCCATCACCTTTTAACCAGACAACCTCTTATTACCATTCAAATGTAATCTCGCCTTTCATTCATTGTAAAAGGGCACCCAGAAACATGTTATTATTTTCTCTCTTCCCTCCCCGAGATCAAAGCCAAACACGAGTGATTACAGAGAGTTAGGTTGCTTTGAAGATGCCTCTGCACTTCTCCGTTTGGTTATTGTATAAACAGAGCTGGGACACTTGAGTGCGCTAACCTCTCTATGGCAGGCAGGGAGAGAAGCAGGCAGGGAGAGAGAGGTAGGGAGAGAGAGGCAGGGACAGAGAGGCAGGCAGGGAGAGAGAGACAGGGAGAGAGATAGGGAGGGAGAGATTGGGAGGGAGAGAGAGGCAGGGACACTGAGGCAGACAGGGAGAGAGAGACAGGGAGAGAGGGATAGGGAGGGAGAGAGAGGCAGGGACAGAGAGGCAGGCAGCGAGAGACAGACAGGGAGAGAGAGGCAGGGACAGAGAGGCAGGCAGGGAGAGAGGGACAGGGGGAAAGAGGCAGGGTGAGAGGCAGGCAGGGAGGGAAAGAGAGGCAGGCAGGGAGAGAGAGATAGGGGGAAAGAGGCAGGGTGAGAGGCAGGCAGTCAGGGAAAGAGAGGCAGGCAGGGAGAGAGAGACAGGGGGAAAGAGGCAGGGTGAGAGGCAGGCAGGGAGGGAAAGAGAGGCAGGGAGAGAAAGGCAGGCAGGGAATGAGAGGCAGGGAGAGAGAAGCAGAGAGGAAGCGGCAGGCAGGGAGAGAGAGGCAGGCAGAGAATGAGAGGCAAGGAGAGAGAGGCAGGGAGGGAATGAGAGGCAGGAAGAGAGAAGCAGAGAGGGAGCTGCAGGCAGGGATAGAGAGGCAGGCAGAGAATGAGAGGCAAGGAGAGCGAGGCAGGGAGGGAATGAGAGGCAGGGAAAGAGAGGCAGGGAGAGGCAGGAAGGCATGGGGGGGGGAGTCAGGGAGAGAGAGTAAGTCAGGGAGAGAGGCAGGCATGGGGAAATCGGCAGGGAGAGAGAGGGAGGCAGGGAGAGAGAGGCAAGCATGGAATGAGAGGCAGGGAGAGAGAGGCAGGAAGGCAGGGAATGAGAGGCAGGGAGAGAGAGGCAGGGAAGGAGCAGCTGTCAGGGAGAGAGAGGCAGGCAAGGAGAGATTGGCAGGGAGAGAGAGGTAGGGAGAGAGAGGCAGGGAGAGGCAGGAAGGCGGGGAGGGAGAGTCAGGGAGAGAGAGTAAGTCAGGGTGAGAGGCAGGCATGGGGAAATCTGTAGGGAGAGAGAAGGAGGCAGGGAGAGAAAGACAGGCAGGGAGAGAGAGGCAGGCAGGGAGAGAGTGGCAGGCAGGGACATTCAGGAAGAGAGAGGTAGGGAGAGAGAAGCATGAAGAAAGAGGCAGGTAGGGAGAGAGAGGCAGAGAGAGAGAGGAAGGGAGAGATAGGGAGAGAGATTCAGGGGTTAGTGAGGCAAGAGGGGAGAGAGGCAGGCAGGCACTTGCAGAGCAGTTCTATGTTGACAGAGAAGGGCTCCTACAAAGAACGCACTTCAACCTCCACTCCAGGGCTTCTGGTAGTTACAGTAGCTCTCTTCTGTGGTTCTACTTTCACTCCCTCATCATATGAAAGAACAAGGAGTCTCTCCTTGACCTCTGCTGTTCTACGTTCTAAGATCTCAATTGTAACCGTTGTCTGTTTGTTGTTTGTGAGGTCAAACATGCAGAACAAGGCACCTGGAAAAGGGGGGCGAGGACAGACAGATGCATTGTGTAGCTGAGAGGGGCATATTGGAAAATGTCCTTTTAATTTGGGAATACAATCACGGCCTTAGCCTGACATATCGTGTTTCCCAGCGGTATACAGTATTTACTGTAAAAGATTGGTTGAATTAAATGTGAGGAAAATAATCAAATCTCATTCTCTCTGTTATTTTTGCAAAACAGCAAACAGAATTCGCAACTGTAATTGAGCACCATCGTGCGTAGCTATGCCAAGTTTCCCTTAAGATCTTCCAGCTGTGTTGGCTCTTACATTATAAAGGTAAGAATATAGTCAAGCACATGAGTTCAGGGTAATGTTGCAGCATTAACCCATGAACTGCAACCTTTTCATTCCATTGTATGTGAATGAGAGCCAAGCTTGATACAATTTTAATGGCTTACAAAGTGAATGGGGAATGAGGCGTTAGCCTATACTAATAGCCTATACTAATAGCCTATACTAGCCTAGCCTGCTGTGACCCAGCAATTCATTTTTGTCCTCTCTAGTGGAAATCAGTTCTTGGTCCGTGTTTCTGAGGCTGTACAAGCCACTGTATTAAAGCCCATGTTGCAAGTTCAATTTTCCAATATAAATAGAATATACAACACCCCTTTTAGATGGCAATACAAAAAACTAATCTGTGAAGCTCTTCCTTTGTGAAGCTCTTCCTTAGTAAGCGACACCCCCTCAAGTTCATGACAGCCTGTGATTTTGCCTGTGACGTTGGTTCAGGTGAACTCTCTGGAGCTGACTGGATACAACATCTGGTGAAGACACCCGTCCTACGAGCAAGTACTGTAGCTATTACACCTTGGCCTGAAGTCCTACAATAAAACTAAAATGATCTGCTTTAAGGTAATTATCTATTTTGTACGTGTATATTGTTTTTGTTGGTAAAAGGCATGCACTTGGCATTGATAGCTGCCTCCTGACTTATTCACCCTATTTTACTAGCAACTGGCATGCTGTATCGGGCAGCTTAAGATGCGATGGAAAAACAAATAGCTGTACTTGCTAAGCTATTCATCTGATTGTTATTAAAGTTGATAAAAATCCCCAGGGAAGCCAATCTAGAAAATAATGCTGTATTAGAACCTACAGTAGATTGGGAAAGTTTTCAGACCCCTTTACTTTTTTGTTATGTTAAAAAGCCTTATTCTAAATCATTTTTATTCTAAAAAGCCTTGTATTATAAATAAAAAACTGAAATATTACATTTACATAAGTATTCAGACTCTTTACTCTGTACCTTGTTGAAGCATCTTTCGCAGTGATTACAGCCTCGAGTCTTCTTGGGTATGACACTACAAGCTTGACACACTGGCATTTGGTGAGTTTTTCCCATTATTCTCTGCAGATCCTCTCAAGCTCTGTCAGATTGGATGGGGAGCATCGCTGCACAGCTATTTTCAGGTCTCTCCAGAGATGTTCGATTGGGTTCAAGTCCGGACTCTGGCTGGGCAATCAAGGACATTCAGAGATTTGTCCTTAAGCCACTCCTGCTTTGTCTTGGCTATGTGTTTAGGGTCATTGTCCCATTTTGAAGGTGAACATTCACCCCAGTCTGAAGTCCAGAGCGCACAGCCAGAATCAAAATTTCACTGTCTTTTTACTGTTGTTTTTATTTCTTTACTTCTCTATTGTTCACCTAACACCTATATTTTATCTTAAAAATTGCACTCTGTTGGTTAGAGCCTGTCAGTAAGTATTTCACTGTATGGTCTACACCTGTTGTATTCGGAGTGCGGGACAAACAAACTTTGATTTGATTTGAATATCACCGGGGAGGCCAAGCCAGAAAAAAAGCCTTATTTCAACCTACGTGTTGTGATAAATTTTCTCTATCGTCTGTTAGTTCATATGCATTGCCACAGTGATATATAGGCCTAAGGCCGAGCCACTAAGAAGACACAGTGGGAGAATACATTCAACCAAACACATTTGTTTCAATACAAAACTGGAGAGCAACATCTGTCCGGTGAAATCCACAAAACATATGTAACAAACAGTTACCTGACCTACAGCATTGTCAAACAAGGTAATGTTTTATTTTCAGACTACTCAACACTATTGATTTAGAACCACGGAGAGTTACCACATGTCGCAAAGAAAACAGGAGCTGCCTCCCCTATTCCAGCACCATTTCAACATCTTAACACTTATACTTAGGGTAATACAGTGACAACTAGAAGGTAGCAAAGACGATTTAGTCCAAACAACGTAAGCTAAATGTGATGTGGCTGTCCATGGTACGGATTAAATGCCCCTCTTGATTTCACAGCAAATAGGTTGTTATTTTTTCCAATAATTTCACTGAATAGGCTTGTGCACATTTACATTAGTGTTTCATTAGTTACTAAGTTACTGACTGACTAGGTTAATTCTTCTTCATGTTTTTTGTGTTGTTGCATTTCAGATGAAGAGGGAGTTAGATCTCTAGAAAGCAGCGTGCAGACAGACCAGGGTCCATATTCACAAAGCATCTCAGAGTAGGAGTACTGATTTTGCTTTTTATAGATCACTATTCCTACTCTGAAGACGCTTTGTGAATACGGGCCCCGGGAAGAAAACTGTTGCCCAATACCTTGCACAGCAGTCTTTCACCACAGGACCCTAGAGGTATTACAGTCAATGCTTATGAAATTGAATATTTGTGTGAATTTCCATATCAATGACACTAACAAAAGGGTTGAATTGCTCAGCAACATGTGCAGTGAACATGGCTTTGGTGATGAAAGGTACATAATGCATTTGTCATCGCCCTATCGGGTCACTGAATGCTGTGATATGGGTTTGGATAGTGACACACTTCTTCAAGCTTCCTGACTGAATACTAGGGTCTTCTTCAGTGGTTCAGGAAGCATGGGCCTTACCTGAGAGTACAGCAACAATCTCTCTCAGTCTCACAGACATTCTGTCAGCATGTATACTATATCACCACTCAAATTCATACCAACTGCTATGGACTCAAACACCACCTTATATCCACTTTGTCCCATTCTTCAATATTGTCTGGGATATACAGTATATTTTAATTAAAACACCTGTATGACATACATTAATACACGTAGTCACTCTGGACACGAGACCTGCATTAATTTCAGACATTTAAAATCATACTCTCTAAGTGTATTTGTCTGGATGTTTTAGTTATCTCAGAAGATGTGTGAATGAACAACATGACAAACATGCTATGTGTCACGTTCTGACCTTAGTCCCTTTGTTTTGTCTTTTGTTTTAGTATGGTCAGGTTGTGAGTTGGGTGGGTTGTCTATGTTAGTTTGTCTATGATTTTCTATTTCTGTGTTTGGCCTGGTATGGTTCTCAATCAGAGGCAGCTGTCAATCGTTGTCCCTGATTGAGAACCATATTTAGGTAGCCTGTTTTCCATTGTGTTTTGTGGGTGGTTATTTTCTGTTTAGTGTTGTACCTTACAGGACTGTTCGTTGGTTGTTTATTGTTTTGTTTTCAGTGTTCATTAAAATATGTAAAATATGAACACTTACCACGCTGCACCTTGGTCCTCCTCTCCTTCCCCAGACGACATCCGTTACACTATGAAAGTTATTTTCTTGCAATCTTACAATAAAAAAATGAAAATGAGTTGTTTATACAAAACTTTATTGCCTTTGGTCATCCCCAAAATGTGCTCATTGAAAGTCTGTGGATAGCTGACAACAGGGTGGCAGATTTGTTGATGTGCTGCTCTAGAGTTCCATAGCCCAACAGACTCACCTAAAGGAAAGGGGAACGGATGTTTGTTTTGATAAAAGTCTGGGAGACTTTTAAAGGGAGGAGGGCACATTAGTGAGTACAGTACATCCAATCCAACCATTGGCCCTGGATAATTTACTAGCATCACACAAGCAGACTGCCATAGTGAAGGAGGTTTACACAGTGCATATACTATACTACCCTGAGTGGAGCTTACTTCTCTGTGCTCTGGAGAGATCACAGGTAGTTGGTCAGAATGCTCTGGAGGTCCTTGGAGCAGTCTGTCTCTGTATCACCTGGAGAGATACAGATATAGGTAGTGAGTGTGCTTGAAAGGGAGCCCTCACCCCTGACCTACCACAGGCCCAGGGCCTCCTGCCTAACACTCTAATCGCAGTATCTCTGACAGGGAGTTACCCCACGGGTAGACCGTTGTATGGTGCAAAGGGCTTCTCCACTTCTCATGTGAGTGGAGTATTAGCTCTTGAAATGGTATAATGTAATGTAAAGTAAAACATTATATCATGACTTCTGCTGATAGCAAGCCTCAACCTGGAAGCATGATTCAGACTGTAAATGACAACAGAGCGGTCGTCCCTAATTACCACAGCCACAAAGTCATACATCCTGCATATTTCTACAATTTATCTTCTTAAAATCTGATTTTAAACCTAAGCCTAACCTAACCACACTGAAACCTTATACTGTAACTAACGTTAAATTAAGACCAATAAGTTAACATTTGTTATCATTCATTTTTATGATTTAGCCATTTCAACATTTCAATAGGCATTTGTCTACGGCTGGCCATGATTTCCTCCTGGCTACCTCAGCCCCGGCCAACAGCTCCGTCCCGTCCCCCCGCAAAGCTACTTGCCCGAGCCTCCCCAACTTCTCCTTCACCCAAATCCAGATTGTAGATGTTCTGAAAGAGCTGCAAAACCTGGACCTGTACAAATCAGCTGGGCTAGACAATCTGGACCCTCTCTTTCTAAAACTATCCACAGCCATTGTTGCAACCCCTATTACCAGTCTGTTCAACTTCTCTTTCGTATCGTCCGAGATCCCTAAAGATTTGAAAGCAACCGCGGTCATCCCCCTCTTCAAAAGGAGTGACACTCTAGACCCAAACTGTTATAGACCTATATCCATCCTGCCCTGCCTCTCTAAAGTCTTCGAAACCCAAGTTCATAAACAGATCACTGACCATTTCGAATCGCACCGTACCTTCTCCGCTGTGAAATCCAACCTGTATGCTCTAGTCGGCTGGCCCTCACTACATATTCGTTGCCAGACCCACTGGCTCCAGGTCATCTATAAGTCTATGCTAGGTAAAGCTCTGCCTTATCTCAGCTCACTGGTCACGATAACAACACCCACCCGTAGCACGCGCTCCAGCAGGTATATCTCACTGGTCATCCCCAAAGCCAACACCTACTTTGGCTGCCTTTCCTTCCAGTTCTCTGCTGCCAGTGACTGGAACGAATTGCAAAAATCGTTGAAGCTGGAGACTTATATTTCCCTCATTTGCTTAAAACATCAGCTATCTGAGCAACTAAACGATCGCTGTAGCTGTAGCTATAGTCCATCTGTAAAAAACCCGCCCAATCTACCTACCTCATCCCCATATTGTTTTATTTACTTTTCTGCTCTTTTGCACACCAGTATCTCTACTTGCACATCATCATCTGCTCATGTATCACTCCAGTGTTAATCTGCTAAATTGTAATTACTTCGCTACTATGGCCTATTATTGCCTACCTCCTCACGCCATTTGCACACACTGTATATAGACTTTCTTTTTTTCTGTTGTGTTATTGACTGTACACTTGTTTATTCCATGTGTAACTCTGTGTTGTTGTTTGTGTCGCACTGCTTTGCTTTATTTTGGCCAGGTCGCAGTTGTAAATGAGAACTTGCTTACCTTACCCCCCCCCCCCCCTTACACCACCTCCCCTCTCACGAACCTACATCAGCTGGAGCAAGAAAGCTTGTCACTGAGGAAGGAGACGCTAAACATTAGCGAATTTACGTCATCCCAAGCGCCAGGGTCAGGGCGGTCAGACGGACCACCCAAACGCTCGCCCATAAAGGACAAAGACACGGGCACAGAAAGGTGGAAGAAGAGAGGGAACGGAGAAAGGAGAGAAAGGGGGAGGAAGGAACCCTGCTCCTCTTTCAGACAGCGGCTGAGATGTGCTGAGATGATATGAGCATTTACATACAGTGTGTGCGCTCAGATGTGAAGCTGTATGTCCTGGGAGCCAATGGGAAGGCATTGCTCATCATTTAGCGATGGGAGGAGGAGAAGAGGTGTAACCGGGAAGTGTCAGCTACTTTCCATGCACTGCCATGATAAAGGCCTTCCTTTCTGTTCTGTAATGCTGAATAATGTAAATATTCAAGGGAGCTATTCAGGTTCATGCTTTGCGACGACCTAGCATTGGGGACCTATTAATTTTTGAGGGGGGTTGCCATGACATGGTAATTGGGTTGCTAAGATCACTCCCCTAATACCTTGACGACAGCCCCCATTTACTGTCTGAATGCTCTGGTCATCCTACTTATAAATCTTTAATGGCAAAGATTAATTGTCTCAAAAGTGACCACACAAGGTAAATAAATAATGAGCCAAGTGATGATTTCTGTTGTCCAGTCAACGGTTGACCCGCGGAGGTCAACAGTTAACATTTCTTGGTGGAAAATATAATATTTATATAGTCAAATAGATTGGTGTTAACAGCTGCCATCTTTATGGGCACGGGTTTCATTGCTGGCTTGTGATCACAGTGATGTCCTAACCTTTGGGAGGCGTGTACTGTGTTTGTTTTCACTGCATTTTAATGTTATCTTTCCTTCCAAAAAGGGAGGGAATGATCAGTGTCGCTCTTTATTGGTCTATCCAGGCCTGTCTTTGACTTTGCTTGAGACTTTTGCTTCAGTGAAAAAAGCCTAGCTGTGTTACCTAGGTTACAGAGCATGCTTTTTCCATTCATTTCCATTCCAGCACAATTAATATCTATACACCATGGAATCACAGTAACAGTACACATTTCTGCAGACATACAGATTTTGAATCGTATTTTGAGAAAATAAATCCTGCAGCAACAGGAAATGTGAATTATTATGTGGATTATAATTCATGAACATTTGTGTAGGGGTTGATAGCAGGGATTGGAACCAGTTCAGGAAACAGAACAAAAAAAAAATCAGAAAATAACAACATTTTTCAAGGAACAGAATAAGTGATTTATACGGTTCTGGAACAAAACCCTTATTTTAATAGCATGGGAACCGGTTAATAATGTTATTTTATGTTCCGGGCATTCTTTTCCAGTCCCACAAAAAACTCAACAAAGCGCTAATCTGTCACGTTCGTCGTAAGCAGGAGACCAAGGCGCAGCGGGATTTGAATACATTCTTCTTTTATTTAACGAAGAACACTTAAACAAACTAACAAAACGACCATGAAGCTAACAATAACGAGTGCTGACATGCAACTACACAGACAATAACCCACAAAATACACAATGAATATGGCTACCTAAATATGATCCCCAATCAGAGACAACAATAAACAGCTGCCTCTGATTGGTTCTCAATCTAGGCAATCATAGACATAAAAACACCCAGACCAGACAAAAACCCATAAGCATACAAAAACCCTTAATTAACAGGACAAAAACACATATACCACCCTCGTCACACCCTGACCTAACCAAAATATTTAAGAAAACAAAGATAACTAAGGTCAGGGCGTGACAGTCTGGGTGGGCATCTAACTTTGGTGGCGGCTCTGGCTCTGGACGCCGCTCCCCTTCTTTACATTGAGCCCTCCGCCCTTGTAGCACTGACCCGCGGATCCTCGCCTGAGGCTCGTTACTGCGGATCATCGCTGGCGACCCCGGACTGGGGACCTTCGCTGCATGGATCATCACCTGAGGCCCCGGACTGGGGATTGTCGCTGGAGACCCCGGACTTGGGACCGTCGCTAGAGACCCTGGACTAGGGACCGTCGCTGGAGGTTCCGGACTGTGGCCCGTCGTTGGAGGTTCCGGACTGTGGCCCGTCGTTGGAGGTTCCGGTCTGTGAACTGTCGCCGGAAGCTCTGGACTGGGTACTGTCGCCGGAGGCGCACTGTAGGCCTGGTGCGTGGTGCCGGAACTGGTGGTACCGGGCTGGGGACACGCACCTCAGGGCGAGTGCGGGGAGGAGGAACAGGGTGTATTGGAATCTGGAGGAGCACAGGAAGCCTGGTGCGTGGTGTTGGCACTGGTGGTACTGGGCTGGTGACACACACCTCAGGGCGAGTGCGGGGAAAGGCACAGGATACACTGGACCGTGGAGACGCATTGGAGATCCAGAACATAGAGCTGGCTCAATACGTCCTGGCTGGATGTCCAATAGAGCGCACCGGGCTAGAATAACCGTGCGCATCTCTGCATAACATGGTGCCTGACAAGTTACAAGTTACATAATCTCCTCGTGTGCCCCCCCCAAAAAAAATCTTGGGGCTGCACCTCTCGGGCTTCCGTGCTAGTCGTGTACCCTCATATCGTCGCCGTTCCTCCTGTGCTTTCTCCACCTGCTTCCATGGCAGGGTCTTGTCCTCTGCCATTACCTCCTCCCAGGTCCAGGATGTCCTCCACTCCTCTTTCTCCCGGGTCCAAGATGTCCACTCCTCTTTGGCAGGCTGCTTGGTCCTTTTTTGGTGGGTTATTCTGTCACGCTCATCGTATAGAGGAGACCAAAGCGCAGCGTGATTAGAATACATTCTTATTTTAATGAACAATGAACACTTAACAAACTATACAAACTAACAAAACAAACGTGACACTATAAACAACGAGTGCTGACATGCAACTGCACATAGACAATAACCCACAAAATACCCAATGAATATGGCTACCTAAATAATGTCCCCAATCAGAGACAACGATAAACAGCTGCCTCTGATTGAGAACCAATCTAGGCAACCATAGACATAAAAACACCTATACTAGAAAAAAAAACATAAACATACAAAAACCCACACAGACTGGCAAAGACTTCCTCCAGTGTCTGCCTTCCAGATGAAAATCTTTGCCAGTCTGTGTGCGTGTAGGCTACCTGCCCCTCCCCCTCTGAAGCATAGCTGTAAGCTACGGATGTTACAGGTGTGATTCTGAAGATAGGGAGAGATTTTTTATTAGGGAGGATGAATTATCTTTTTTTTATGCTAGTTAGAGATACTTTAGTTATCACATTAGATGTATCAACTATATAAGGTAAGATATGTTTTTAAATCTCGTGCCGCTCTGCACACACAAGCTTGTTAGTCAGCTAGCTTCTCTGGTCCAACGTTAAGCAAACTCTGAAGTTCAGAGTTCCTCCATAAAAGTCGCTCCTCCGTAGGTATAATTCTGTGAGCCTAATTCAGATATAGCATGTCATCACAAGATGCTCAGCGCTTCAAGCCAAGTCTCCTCCTCCACTCTCTCTTGCTCTCTCCCCATCTGCAAAATTTCTGTTGCAGCTCACGCCCTACAATTGTCTTTTCATCTGCATGTAAACAACCCACTGAATTATAGCTTGCCCGCTCCATAGCAAGCTGCTTGATCCGCACTGCATGATTGATGAAGTAATTTAATGTTGAGCTAAATGTTAAAAAATATATTTCAGAGGTTTAAAAAGGAAAATAAAGGAACGATATAAACCCATACTTTTTGGGGGGGTTCGAACTAGTTCAGAACTTTATTTTGCTGGTCGGAACAGTATAATGGAACTAGAAATATATGTTTCTGTTCAGAACTAAATTATTAGAAAATCATTTTGGTTCCAGGCCCCGGTTGATACATTTATCGTAAAATCAAATCAATTTAAATGGTGAAATTACGAACTTCAGAAGCCTTTTTAAACACTACAAGTTTTACATGTCCTGCATTGCAGGAAGGTTCTCCTGCAACAGGGTGATCAAATTAAGATCAAGTATGAATTTGGCTAGGAACCGAACCAGCTCGTGATCACCCAGTCATAGTCATGGGAGCCTTCATTTTGCAGTGGCTGATGGTTTTCATCTGCCCATCCATTACAGATTTACGGTCTTAATTTGATCACACTTTTGTTGCTGAGGATTTTCCTGCAAGGCAGGAAATGCAAACTTGTAGTGTATTTGTAGTGTAAACTTGTAGTGTAAATTTCAGTCTTGATTTGCCCTAACGAAAAATGTAACAACCCGTACAAAAATGTGGCTAGCAAACCAACTGGCACAGCCCACAGTGTCTCCTCAGGTATTACGGCCCAATATGAGGTAACTGTTTGAATGCTCACCTCTAATAAAATGTGACAAGGATTTATCACCTGTTCACAACTCTCGGTGCTGCCACTCTGTCAGGCGGCTGGGATTCAAGCTCACAGCAGTCATATTCACAGGTTACTAATGCATTTGCAATGGAACAGCCTGAAGGAATAAGGCAATAAGGCCTATCTGATTAAGTGAATTGATTAAAATGGAGGCGGTCTGGTTTTTGGAGCAGCAGAGCTGATGCCTAGGGTGTACGGCTTCTGCTCCATTGGTGTCTAGCATGATGCAGATCCTACTGTGTCATTTTAGTGTTTCATTTATAAATTGTAGTGTTTTATATTAAAAGATAACCCTAGAGTGGGCTGTGTTTACACAAATAAGTCATGCACATTATGTACATTTTCAACCTCAGTTGCAATTCAAATACCTGCGGTCCAACCATCTCAGACAGGAATGACCAATCAACAGTCAGTCTGTCCTGAGGGCGTTGTGCTAACCCAGGCAACCCTGGTGTAATGGAAGGGCAGGACACTATCGCCCCCCATAGGTGTGTGGGGAGACTGGCTGGTGGGTTGAGGGGACTAGGGGTACCTTTGGTCTGGCCCTCTGCTGGAGGATTGTACGTAACTGTTTGGGAGGGGAGAGAGAGTGGAGGTGATAGATAGGGGGATATAGAGAGGGAAGGAGGGAGGGAAAGGGAAAGAGTTGAGTAGGGGAGCGAGAGATCGATGGTAATAGAAAAGAGAGAGACTGAGAGAGAGAGAGACAGAGAGAGAGAGAGAGAGAGAGAGAGAGAGAGAGAGAGAGAGAGAGAGAAGGCTTTACAATGGTCTTAAAGACACTCCCTCCCTTAGTTTTGCTTCACTGCCCGTCAGCTTTGGCCACACCGTCTGGAGACATTCACGAGGGCAGGCAACCAATACCCCTCTCCAACAAGGGCAATCTGATGTGTGTGTGTGTGTGTGATACAGTAAAAAGCCAACTCAAGTCAAGTTTGCTTCATATCAAGAAGGATTTGGATATTTTTTTTTCTGATTTCAGTTAAGATTTTCTAGAAATAGAGATAAATCTTAGGAAGGATAGCATCTTTGGTTTTATTACCCCGTTACATAGCAAATGTAACCCTAACTTGATAACTTTTGTAGTGTAAATTAGCAGCAGGAATTCCCCAGCATAAATCCCTCCTAAATCAAGACAGGCGTTTTAAATAGATTTTTGTCAAATATGACCTGTTCTTAAACGTATGGAGTCTGGCACAAAAAGATGATACGTCATAATAAATGGAAAGTCATTAGTAAAACGGTTTTGATGCATGTATTTCACCCTAGTCACAATTTCCTCTTGTGAACACATTTTGTAAGGATTGTTGGTATTCAATTAATATACGTAAGAGTAATTCCAGCTCATCCCTCAAACACATTGTATTGATTTTTATGCAGAGAGAAATACGGAGGGCCACACATTTAAATCCATACATCTTGTGCAAATGAACAAAACACAATTACAACTGTCATTTTCGCCACTGTGTAATCGGAATGAGTGATTATTTTCACAGGAAGCATAAATTAAATTACATTACGGAACGTGGCCGTCTCATGATAAAGCTGCTGAGCCTCCACTGTAATTATCTTAAATGTTACTGTAATTATTTGAAAGTGTGCAAAACAGATTATTCCCTTTCCCTCAGCGCCCTCTCTCTGACTGCTCTGCCGCTCTGACTGCTGATCTGCTTTCAACCAGGGCCAAGGCCTGTCAGATGCAGTATGCCGCTGCTTCTTCATGCAGACTTTGACATTGCCACTCAATCAATAATCCCCGGCACAAGAAATGAATCCCGCCCTGATTAGAATGAAGATACCCGGTCATTTAAAATGCTAATGGCCAATATTGCCTAATAAGAGACATTGAAGACATTGGACCTCTTAGTTCATTAAAATGTAAAGGTGGAAAAGCGTTTTCCGATAACCGGCTTCACCCTTTCACCCCCTTTCTCTAAGCACATGATATAATTTTAATAAATAGCCCTCTTTCTGATTACTCTGAGAGTTATTTCAATCTTAAAGTGAGAGGTCATTGAGTAAAGATTCAGTAGAAAATTAGTTTTACGTGAACTCTGACCTCTTATTTGACATGTCTGTCAAGGCACTTGTCATCCAGAGTGCTCTCATAATTGCAACCTTTGATTCTTCTTAATTATGGTCCATTTTAGTTTTTCAAAACTCTTTGCTCTTGAATATGCAGTCCCTCAATGGACATTTACATCAATGAATGTTTAGAGACCACTCTTGCTCCCAGGCCAAATGAGCACTCTGGGAAACTGTTAAAACAACGTACTACCTGGCAGGGGGTGGAGGAAATGGCTGTGCTCCATTGGCTGTGGAACACAATGCTAGATGTTGTCTACCCTCTTTGACATGTGTCATGTCCTAATGAACTTTAACCCCATGAGGTTTGAAATGGAGTTTCTAACTGGACTAATATAGGAAATGTAATATAACTCCACTAAGAGACGTATTTGAAACAGCAATCCGTCACAGAGCACAGTTTCCCCTGCCAATATCAACAGGATAGCTTCTCATTGGATCACATGGCATATGGTAGTATGCAGTCAGTCGCCCCGATCACAAATGGAAACGAACAGATCTTTGATCAGAACCTTGTGCTTTATCCAAGTGACTTGATTGCAGCCATACATGTTCCTGCAGTACTGTACACTCCGATCAACCCAGATGCGTTTTCTTCTACATACTGTATGTCTGTCTGAGAATGTCTCTGTTACTGTTGGATGAAAGACATCAACCAATGTATAGCGAAATGTTTCCAACTACAATAAGATCAAATCAGAAGAGATGCATGGCCCTTTACTAAGGAGCATCAGATACGGAGAGTAAGAGAGCAGGATATGAATATTGAATTGGAATAACTAGAGTCAGATGTACATCGCAGAACAATTTATTCTACCTTGGCATTGAAGATGAGGCCTTTGCTTATGTTAAACAAATCAGTAATGCAGAAAATATCATTGTGGAATTTGGTTGGGGGAATTTCAGTTCACTACCATCCCCGTTGAGAGAAGGTTGTGGGTGAAATCTGAAGCTATTTTACGTAAAGTGAAGACATACACAAAGGAAAAGGCTGTTTCTTCATCATTACTTATTTGTTCTGTGTAAGATTTGTCTTGTAATGTCCATGAAGCCATAGCCAAAGGACTTGTCACAATCCCGTTTGGTACACCCAAAATCTAATCTCAGTTTTCTTTTGATTTTTGAAAAGCAATAGCAACTTTACGGAGATGGGAGGATACCAAATCGAGTGGTGTGATGTGCTAGTTCTAAGTGTGCGATCTGAGAGGGTTGCTTTTAGCATATTGAATCAAACAAAACAAAGCCTCAACCAACACTATAAACACAGCGAATTAAACCACCAAAAGTTCATTGTGAGGTCATCTTCTTCTAATTTAGCTTTGGTATAAAGCAGTCTCTTCAGTTTTACAACAACTTCTGCTTCGTATCAGAAGTCTGGGCTGCTTATGCACTGTTGTAGCAGGCACAGTGGATCATTTACAAGTAGATTTGCAAAGGAGTAGCTACAAACCCAACCTAGAGAGAATGTTTTGAGCTGAAAGTACATTTAGTGTAAAGGTTATTTTGAGGATAGCACCATGTGAAGTTAAGGACATTAGGGAGTGTGTGGGCCTAAAAGCTGACATTGAAAGAATGATCAAACGAGTGATACTGAAACGATCGATTTAGGCAAAAAGTGCCAGACTACAATCCATTCCTGATGGTCTCTCACTCTTTCCTTGTGGGGTTTTAGAAGGAGCTGTGGTATTGTGGATCTACCACTCTTTCTCTCGCAAACCATTGTCAGCTCAGCCTCATGACACTCCAGTCCAAAATTGAAACGCCATGGCTTTAACCGACCTCCGCTGTGACCTCCATAACCTTAGCACATGTTGTACATTTTTATCCAGTACATTAGGGATTTTCAGGTGTCCTAACTTCTAGCCTCCTGCTTCCTTGTAGACAGGGACATCCTAGATCTGGACTGTGTTCAGCAATGACTTATGAAGCATGGCATTGGAAGCAACAGGAGGGAGAACCAGGGAAAATCAGTTTCAGTAAAGCAAGGTGCTCCGCTTTAAAACCCCTCACTGTGATCCAGACTCAGTCAGCTGGAGAGGAGCTCATCTCCATCTTGGAAATAGATTAAATCAGTCATGCAATGGCAGCACGCATGCCGTATGAATATTAAAGAGAATCGTTATAAAATGGGGGATCTATTGAAGTTGACAACTGTTAGGTCGTGATCACTCATTTTGGTATTTTGTTATGTTATTCACTTTGACTAACAAGTGGCTAATGCAAACATTTTTTTTTAAATATGTTTAGATTTGGAAAGTACTAGTAAACATGGTAGCAGGAAACATTGGAGTCTGAGAAAGCATTGATAGTGTATACTACTATTTTAACACAAACTAACCTCCCAGTTATAAAATAACCGCCCAGTTAAAACAACCTCTCAGTTATAACCTCCCTATTATAACCTCCCTATTATAACCTCCCAGTTTTAACCTCCCAGTTATAACATAACCTCCCAGTTATAACCTCCCAGTTATGACATAACCTCCCAGTTATAACCTCCCAGTTATAACAAAACCTCCCAGTTATAACCTCCCAGTTATAACATAACCTCCCAGTTATAAACATCCAGTTATAACCTCCCTATTATAACCTCCAAGAAATAAACTCCCAGTTATAGCATAACCTCCCAGTTATAAACTCCCAGTTATAACATAACCTCCCAGTTATAAACTCCCAGTTATAACCTCCCTATTATAACCTCCCAGTTATAAACTCCCAGTTATAACATAACCTCCCAGTTATAAACTCCCAGTTATAACATAACCTCCCAGTTATAAACTCCCAGTTATAACATAACCTCACAGTTATAAACTCCCAGTTATAACATAACCTCCCAGTTCTAACCTCCCAGTTATAACATAACCTCCCTATTATAACCTCCCAGTTATAACATAACCTCCCAGTTATAAACTCTGAGGTAAAACATAACCTCTCAAAATCAAATCAAATCAAATCAAATTGTATTTGTCACATACACATGGTTAGCAGATGTTAATGCGAGTGTAGCGAAATGCTTGTGCTTCTAGTTCCGACAATGCAGTAATAACCAACAAGTAATCTAACTAACAATTCCAAAACTACTGTCTTATACACAGTGTAAGGGGATAAAGAATATGTACATAAAGATATATGGATGAGTGATGGTACAGAGCAGCATAGGCAAGATACAGTAGATGGTATCGAGTACAGTATATACATATGAGATGAGTATGTAAACAAAGTGGCATAGTTAAAGTGGCTAGTGATACATGTATTACATAAGGATGCAGTAGATGATATAGAGTACAGTATATACGTATACATATGAGATGAATAATGTAGGGTATGTAAACATTATATTAGGTAGCATTGTTTAAAGTGGCTAGTGATATATTTTACATCATTTCCCATCAATTCCCATTATTAAAGTGGCTGGAGTTGAGTCAGTGTGTTGGCAGCAGCCACTCAATGTTAATGGTGGCTGTTTAACAGTCTGATGGCCTTGAGATAGAAGCTGTTTTTCAGTCTCTCGGACCCAGCTTTGATGCACCTGTACTGACCTCGCCTTCTGGATGATAGCGGGGTGAACAGGCAGTGGCTCGGGTGGTTGTTGTCCTTGATGATCTTTATGGCCTTCCTGTAACATCGGGTGGTGTAGGTGTCCTGGAGGGCAGGTAGTTTGCCCCCGGTGATGCGTTGTGCAGACCTCACTACCCTCTGGAGAGCCTTACGGTTGTGGGCGGAGCAGTTGCCGTACCAGGCGGTGATACAGCCCGCTAGGATGCTCTCGATTGTGCATCTGTAGAAGTTTGTGAGTGCTTTTGGTGACAAGCCAAATTTCTTCAGCCTCCTGAGGTTGAAGAGGCGCTGCTGCGCCTTCTTCACAACGCTGTCTGTGTGAGTGGACCAATTCAGTTTGTCTGTGATGTGTATGCCGAGGAACTTAAAACTTACTACCCTCTCCACTACTGTTCCATCGATGTGGATATGGGGGTGTTCCCTCTGCTGTTTCCTGAAGTCCATAATCATCTCCTTAGTTTTGTTGACGTTGAGTGTGAGGTTATTTTCCTGACACCACACTCCGAGGGCCCTCACGTCCTCCCTGTAGGCTGTCTCGTCGTTGTTGGTAATCAAGCCTACCACTGTTGTGTCGTCCGCAAACTTGATGATTGAGTTGGAGGCGTGCGTGGCCACGCAGTCGTGGGTGAACAGGGAGTACAGGAGAGGGCTCAGAACGCACCCTTGTGGGGCCCCAGTGTTGAGGATAAGCGGGGGGGAGATGTTGTTGCCTACCCTCACCACCTGGGGGCGGCCCGTCAGGAAGTCCAGTACCCAGTTGCACAGGGCGGGGTCGAGACCCAGGGTCTCGAGCTTGATGACGAGCTTGGAGGGTACTATGGTGTTGAATGCCGAGCTGTAGTCAATGAACAGCATTCTCACATAGGTATTCCTCTTGTCCAGATGGGTTAGGGCAGTGTGCAGTGTGGTTGAGATTGCATCGTCTGTGGACCTATTTGGGCGGTAAGCAAATTGGAGTGGGTCTAGGGTGTCAGGTAGGGTGGAGGTGATATGGTCCTTGACTAGTCTCTCAAAGCACTTCATGATGACGGAAGTGAGTGCTACGGGGCGGTAGTCGTTTAGCTCAGTTACCTTAGCTTTCTTGGGAACAGGAACAATGGTGGCCCTCTTGAAGCATGTGGGAACAGCAGACTGGTATGGGGATTGATTGAATATGTCCGTAAACACACCGGCCAGCTGGTCTGCGCATGCTCTGAGGGCGCGGCTGGGGATGCCGTCTGGGCCTGCAGCCTTGCGAGGGTTAACACGTTTAAATGTTTTACTCACCTCGGCTGCAGTGAAGGTGAGTCCGCATGTTTTCGTTGCAGGCCGTGTCAGTGGCACTGTATTGTCCTCAAAGCGGGCAAAAAAGTTATTTAGTCTGCCTGGGAGCAAGACATCCTGGTCCGTGACTGGGCTGGTTTTCTTCTTGTAGTCCGTGATTGACTGTAGACCCTGCCACATGCCTCTTGTGTCTGAGCCGTTGAATTGAGATTCTACTTTGTCTCTATACTGACGCTTAGCTTGTTTGATAGCCTTGCTGAGGGAATAGCTGCACTGTTTGTATTCGGTCATGTTACCAGTCACCTTGCCCTGATTAAAAGCAGTGGTTCGCGCTTTCAGTTTCACGCGAATGCTGCCATCAATCCACGGTTTCTGGTTAGGGAATGTTTTAATCGTTGCTATGGGAACGACATCTTCAACGCACGTTCTAATGAACTCGCACACCGAATCAGCGTATTCGTCAATGTTGTTATCTGACGCAATACGAAACATATCCCAGTCCACGTGATGGAAGCAGTCTTGGAGTGTGGAATCAGCTTGGTCGGACCAGCGTTGGACAGACCTCAGCGTGGGAGCTTCTTGTTTTAGTTTCTGTCTGTAGGCAGGGATCAGCAAAATGGAGTCGTGGTCAGCTTTTCCGAAAGGAGGCCCGGGCCTTATATGCGTAGCGGAAGTTAGAATAACAATGATCCAAGGTTTTTCAGCCCTGGTTGCGCAATCGATATGTTGATACAATTTAGGGAGTCTTGTTTTCAGATTAGCTTTGTTAAAATCCCCAGCTACAATGAATGCAGCCTCAGGATGTATGGATTCCAGTTTGTAAAGAGTCAAATAAAGTTCGTTCAGAGCCATCAATGTGTCTGCTTGGGGGGGAATATATACGGCTGCGATTATAATCGAAGAGAATTCTCTTGGTACATAATGCGGTCGACATTTGATTGTGAGGAATTCTAAATCAGGTGAACAGAAGGATTTGAGTTCCTGTATGTTTCTGTGATCACACCACGTCTCGTTAGCCATAAGGCCTACGCCCACGCCCCTCTTCTTACCAGAAAGATGTTTGTTTCTGTCGGCGCGATGCGTGGAGAAACCCGCTGGCTGCACCGCCTCCGATAGCGTCTCTCCAGTGAGCCATGTTTCCGTGAAGCAAAGAACGTTACAGTCTCTGATGTCCCTCTGGAATGCTACCCTTGCTCGGATTTCATCAACCTTGTTGTCAAGAGACTGGACATTGGCGAGAAGAATTCTAGGGAGTGGTGCACGATGTGCCCGTCTCCGGAGTCTGACCAGAAGACCGCCTCGTTTCCCTCTTTTACGGAGTTGTTTTTTTGGGTCGCCGGCTGGGATCCATTCCGTTGTCCTGGTTGAAAGGCAGAACACAGGATCCGCTTCGCGAAAATCATATTCTTGGTTGTACTGATGGTGAGTTGACGCTGATCTTATATTAAGTAGTTCTTCTCGACTGTATGTAATGAAACCTAAGATGACCTGGGGTACTAATGTAAGAAATAACACGTAAAAAAAACAAAAAACTGCATAGTTTCCTAGGAACACGAAGCGAGGCGGCCATCTCTGTCGGCGCCATGGCAACCCATGTTATAACCTCCCTGTTATAACCTTCCAGTTATAACATAACCCCACAGGTATAACCTCCCAGTTATAACATAACATTGTTCCTGTACCCAAGAAATCAAAAGTAACTGAACTAAGCAACTATCGTCCAATAGCCATCACTTCGGTCATCATAAAGTGCTTTGAGAGGCTAGTTAAGAATCATATCACCTCTACCTTACCTGACACCCTAGACCCACTTCAATTTGCTTACAGCCCCAATAGATCGCAGATGATGCAATCACTATCGCACTACACACTGCCCTATCCCATCGGGACAAGAGGAATACCTATGTCAGAATGCTGTTCATTGACTATAGCTCAGCCTTCAACACCATAGCACCCTCCAAACTCGTCATTAAGCTCAAGACCCTGGGTCTCGACCCCGCCCTGTGCAATTGGGTACTGGACTTCCTGACGGGCCGCCCCCAGGTGGTGAAGGTAGGAAACATCACCTCCATTTTGCTGATTCTCAACACAGGGGCCCCACAAGGGTACGTGTTCAGCCCGCTCCTGTACTCCCTGTTCACCCATGACTGCGTGACCACGCACGCCTCCAACTCGATCATCAAGTTTGCAGATGACACAACAGTAGTAGTCCTGATTACCAACAATGACGAGACAGCCTATAGGGAGGAGGTGAGGTCCCTGTCGGAGTTGTGCCTGGAAAATTCCCTCTCCCTCAACATCAACAAAATGATGGAGCTGATCGTGGACTTCAGGAAAAAGCAGAGGGAGCACACCCCTATCTACGTCGACGGCACAGCAGTGGAGAAGGTGGAAAAAACTTCAAGTTCCTCGGCATACACATTATCACTGACAATCTTCAATGGTTCATCCACACAGACAGTGTGGTGAAGAAGGCGCAACAGCACCTCTTCAACCTCAGGAGGCTGAAGAAATTTGGCTTTGACCCATAGACCCTCAGAAACTTTTAATGATGCACAATTGAGAGCTTCCGGTCGGGCTGTATCACCACCTGATACGGCAACTGCACCACTCGCAACTGCAGGGCTCTCCAGGGGGTGGTGCGGTTTATCCAACACGACATCAACCACCGAGCCACGGCCTTTTCCCCCGCTATCATCCAGAATGCGAGGTCAGTACAGGTGCACAAAGGCGGGGACCGAGAGACTGAAAAACAGCATCTATCTCAAGGCCATCAGACTGTTAAATAGCCATCACTAGCAGGCTACCACCTGGTTACTCAACCCTGCACCTTAGAGGCTGCTGCCCTATAGACATAGAAATGGAATCACTGGTCACTTTAATAATGGAACACGAGTCACTTTAATAATGTTTACATACTGCTTTACTCATCTCATATGTATATACTGTATTCTATTCTACTGTATTTTAGTCAATGACACTCCAACGTTGCTCATCCTCCCAGGTATAACCTCGCAGTTATAACCTCCCAGTTATAACCTTCCAGTCCCAACATAACCTCACAGTTATAACCTCACAGTTATACCATAAACTCCCAGTAACCTCCCTTTTATAGCCTCCCAGTTATAACATACCTGTTATAACCTCAAAGTTATTTTAATTTTTTTTTATTTTACCTTTATTTTACTAGGCAAGTCAGTTAAGAACAAATTGTTATTTTCAATGACGGCCTAGGAACAGTGGGTCAACTGCCTGTTCAGGGGCAGAACGACAGATTTGTACCTTGTCAGCTCGGGGGTTTAAACTTGCAACCTTCCGGTTACTAGTCCAACGCTCTAACCACTAGGCTACCCTGCCGTCCCAGTTATAACATGCCAGTTATAACCTCCCAGTTATAACCATGCTATTACTAATACATAATAGAGTCCTCCAAGAGACTCATTGACATGCATCAGGAAACGAGAAAAGGAACTTTTGCCCCACTCAATCATTACACGAGGATGTTGTCATATGTGTTGAGCAGCTCCTTGCCAACTGATTGGACCTGATTTGGGCTTGCTTTGAATGTTATTTCTAACACAGGGATAGCACGGTGCTCTACACCTCTTTGCAAAGGAATACATGACTGAACTGCTAGTGAACCTCCCGTTACCTCATCGCCACAGCTAATAGGCCAAATGAGTTAAATATTGCTTGCGTACAGTGTCTGTCATTGATTTTGGGGGGGGGTATGTGTGTGTGTGTGTGTGTGTGTGTGTGTGTGTGTTGGGGCGGGGGGGGGGGGGGGAGCATTCCTGGCTTGGCACCAAACCAATGCAGCATAGAGGAATGGGGGGAGGGGAAAGCCCCTGCTGCAACCCAATGTGAGAGAGCCTGCACTGTCTGAGTGGAGCTGAATAGCATGGTGCAGAGGCGGTTTGTGACCCAGTGACCCTGTCCACAGACATGCCTGGGTGGAATTAAATCAGAGTTGGACCGGAGCCAATGCTTTAGCCTAACACGCTGGCCAGAGATAACATACTTTTTAATTACAGGGGGCTACACCTCTGTCCAATCTCTCCACTGAACCTTCTCCAGGGGTGTCACTGCTAAACTTGACATAATACATCATCAAACAGGCCTTCATGTGATTACACACTGGACCAGCTGCAAGAAACCCAAGGCTGAGGGGAGAAGTTGCCAACATACTTTTGCCTCTGACTGTATAGTTTGTGCATTGACTTGAGAGCTCTTTATCCCTTGCCAGCATTCTTCTTGAAAATGAAGTGAGTCGGGGAAAGTGCTGTGTTGTTTTATGCAACCTTTCCAGGTTATCACTCTGTGTGTGCGTGTTCAAAAAAATGTGCAAGGTCCCTCTTAATCCATTTTAAATCTTCATAATTACAATTATTCAACTGCTTTATAACACACTCTCAGTCGTGTCTAAACAAGGTAGTATGAATAATAACAACTTAAGTAAATAGATATTTAAGCAGACGGATACCATTGAGGTAAAGAGTTGATGGACGATGGGAGAGTAGCTAATGTTACGTTACATCCTAGCGCTCCAGATGCATTTTCCTCATTACCAGTGCTACTGTTCTCTCCATCGACATTCATATGTTTGGGGGGAATAAACAGTTGTGTTATATGTTAGCATGAGCACAGGGTAGATTATTTAAACGCAATGGTGATTTGTTTTTGTCACATGTCATGCACTCTGTCTTCCTGTCACAGCACTACATGAAAAAGTAATCCCGTCCATCAGGTTGCTAGTTGTTCAAGGTAACCTCACAGGTCTATGTCATATGGTCCGTGCGCTAGCCCGGCGCTGGCTCAGATGCTCTCTTGAGGCCAAAGGTGTAATGGTAAGTACATCATCACAGGGAGAAAAATGAGGCAAAGCTCCAATTCAGCAGTTTTGCAGTCTGGCCAAATGACTTGGACGCTGGGGACTAGAGAGGCTCGATATCGGATTCCTTTTGTTTTGCTCTGTGTTGTGCTGTTGGGATCTTCACAGGATTTTGACCTGTAAGGCCAAGTAAAATTGCGTGGGACATTTGCTCTGATCTCCGATTTTGGGACTGTCTACACTATGATAAACTTCTAAATATCAGAAGGTGTAATTATTCTATGTAGATAAAACAGAACCAAAAGTAAGTTACATTTTTAAGGCAATTGCTGTTTCCTCATTGAAATGCATTGGCTGTTCCTAAATTTCCCCTCTCAGTTCTAAAGCCCCCAATACAATTTAGCTGAATTTTGATCACATAAATAAAGGGTGTGTTGGACATGCATACAGATACAGTCTCAGAGTTGATATTTATGCCATACCTGTGCATCCTTTACTAATGAGGCCATTATTTAGACGGCAGGCCTGAGGTTCTATCGGAGTATTGAAGCGATGGATTAATATGGTTAGCTAGAGTTCAGAGAGATAGTAGACAGGGAGGATTTCAAATTACCTAGTGAAGAAGCCTTTTACATTTTATGGAAAATAATGAATTCTAAACCAAACTCACCAGGAATAGAAATGAGCCCAAAAACAATCACGTAATTCATTTTAAACACAGACTTACAAAACCCAGCAATAGAAAGCACCAGTCCTCATCCTTGCTGATAAGGCTGGGGATTTGGTTATATTATCATACCTGATCAATGAGTCAGACGTGAATCAATTGTTTTACATCCATATAACCTTTGTTGAAAGATAATGATAAAAAAATATGTTTGGGGACTTCAAAGCTGAGGTCCAACAGTGATATCAAAGCCTGCCCTGACCAGTCTCAGTGATCAATTGTCCTCATGTATGGTGGCTGTAAGATTAACTTGATGAAGGTGATTAAAGGCTGTAGTGTGGTGTGGCCCCCCCACACACACACACTGCTTCTACTCTCTGTATATAGCTCCACATTGATCTGGTTCTACTCTCTGTATATTGCTCCACATTGATCTGGTTCTACTCTCTGTATATAGCTCCACATTGATCTGGATCTACTCCCTGTATATAGCTCCACATTGATCTGGATCTACTCTCTGTATATAGCTCCACATTGATCTGGTTCTACTCTCTGTATATAGCTCCACATTGATCTGGTTCTACTCTCTGTATATAGCTCCACATTGATCTGGTTCTACTCTCTGAATATAGCTCCACATTGATCTGGTTCTACTCTCTGAATATAGCTCAACATTGATCTGGATCTACTCTCTGTATATAGCTCCACATTGATCTGGATCTACTCTCTCAACATAGCTCCACATTGATCTGGTTCTACTCTCTGTATATAGCTTCACATTGATCTGGTTCTACTCTCTGTATATAGCTCTATTCTTGTGTATTTTATTCCTCTTGTTTTACTCTAATTTTTTAAACTGCATTTATGGTAAAGTCTACACTCTGTTGTATTCGGGTGCATAGTGACAAATAAAAAAATGTGATTTGATTTTGCGCATACCCAGGGCGCCATGTTGGTGGAGCAGCAGAAATCACAGCTGAATCAAACACCTGAGGGGTTAAATCTGTATCGGTTTTTCCCCTTTGGACTAGATAAATCAGTAAAAACATAATCAACAGCCTCTAAAGTGCTAGGTGATAACCCCTTTTTATTGTACACATATGATTTGCATACTTAACATGAGCAGGTCATGTTTTTGCTCTCGCACAAATTGTTTCTTTGTGAAATGGGATATATCCGACAAACTCAAGGGAGGCAGCTTAACTTTTAATGCATAGTAATTATTTGAAGGTGTTTAGGCCTATGTAGGCTCTTCTTTTGGCTTTTGTCTGCGCTCTCAAGCAGTAAAGCTTCCCCCATTTTGATATTAAGGGTACTCTCGATACCAAAAACACATTATACCTTTTAGTCACTGGAAAAGCAAGTCTCACTGTCTCACATACATGTATTATTACTGAGACATATGCTTTGCTGTCATTTATAGCCACTGCAGTTTAGACAGGTCAGACAAGAGCTGTGTTTGAATACCCATACTAACATACCGTATTCTACATACTTAATGAGTATACACTACATACTCTATACAATTAGTTCATTTTAGTATACTGTAATTGAACGGTATCCTTCCAGTTGAGCTTACTAGACATTTGCCTGTCTAGTTGATGCTGTTACAATGCAACATCTTGCTAGCTTGTTAGCATAACTAATTACTAGCTAGACATTTTATGACTTCATTAACAATATCCATTAAGAATGCACAACAACTATACCCCTTAGCTAAGCTAAGAATGACGTGAATAATCAAGTCAATAGGTTGCCTTCGTAAATGGCTATCTACTCTGATTTCAGAGCACTCTCGCCTGAGTGTGCAAGAGCGCAGAAGAACTGACGAATTTACAAAAGCTCAACACCCGTTGAATAATGGCTGTTGTCAGTAAACATCTGCAAAAAAGTGTAATTAAATTATTGCCAGCAGCATAGTTACTATCAATAATCAAGTTAAGACCCAGATGCAGACACGTCGAACTGACAATGGTTTAGTATTCTGACAGTGGCAGGCAATAGACAGGTCAAGGCAGGCAGGGGTCAGTAAACCAGAGGTGAGGCAACGTTGCCAGGCAGGCTCAGGGTCAGGGTAGGCAGAGGTCAAACAATCCAGAGGTGAGGCAACGGTACCGGACGGTAGGCAGGCTCAGGGTCAGGGTAGGCAGAGGTCTAACAATCCAGAGGTGAGGCAACGGTACCGGACGGTAGGCAGGCTCAGGGTCAGGGTAGGCAGAGGTCTAACAATCCAGAGGTGAGGCAACGGTACCGGACGGTAGGCAGGCTCAGGGTCAGGGTAGGCAGAGGTCAAACAATCCAGAGGTGAGGCAACGGTACCGGACGGTAGGCAGGCTCAGGGTCAGGGTAGGCAGAGGTCTAACAATCCAGAGGTGAGGAAACGGTACCGGACGGTAGGCAGGCTCAGGGTCAGGGTAGGCAGAGGTCTAACAATCCAGAGGCGGGGCAAAGGTACAGGTTGGCAGGCAGGCTCAGGGTCAGGCATTTTCTTCCAATCTAAAAACATTGTGAAGCCACGCCCATTTTCTGAAGATGGGCCCTAAAGCATGGAAATAGTGTCCACTGCTTGTATACTTCATATTTTGGTGAATGTAGCACGACATCCGGGAACTTTTCGGATATTCATACAATTACCAATAAAAAAACTACATACTCAATTTACGTCACAAATAGTGAGGTTAGTGCGGTTAGTACAAATAGTGCGGTTAGTGTGGTTAGTACAAATAGTGAGGTTAGTGTGGTTAGTACAAATAGTACGGTTAGTGAGGTTAGTACAAATAGTGAGGTTAGTGTTGTTAGTACAAATAGTGCGGTTAGTACAAATAGTGCGGTTAGTGTGGTTAGTACAAATATTGAGGTTAGTGTGGTTAGTACAAATAGTACGGTTAGTGAGGTTAGTACAAATAGTGCGGTTAGTACAAATAGTACGGTTAGTGCGGTTAATACAAATAGTGAGGTTAGTGTGGTTAGTACAAATAGTGAGGTTAGTGTGGTTAGTACAAATAGTGCGGTTAGTACAAATAGTATGGTTAGTACAAATAGTGTTGTTTGTACAAATAGTGAGGTTAGTGCGGTTAGTACAAATAGTGTGGTTAGTACAAATAGTGTGGTTAGTACAAATAGTGAGGTTAGTACAAATAGTGCAGTTAGTACAAATAGTACGGTTAGTACAAATAGTGTTGTTAGTACAAATAGTGAGGTTAGTGCGGTTAGTACAAATAGTGAGGTTAGTACAAATAGTGTGGTTAGTACAAATAGTGAGGTTAGTGTGGTTAGTACAAATAGTGAGGTTAGTGTGGTTAGTACAAATAGTGTGGTTAGTACAAATAGTGTGGTTAGTACAAATAGTGTGGTTAGTACAAATAGTGTGGTTAGTACAAATAGTGTGGTTAGTACAAATAGTGTGGTTAGTGCGGTTAGTACAAATAGTGTGGTTAGTACAAATAGTGCGGTTAGTACAAATAGTATGGTTAGTACAAATAGTGTTGTTTGTACAAATAGTGAGGTTAGTGCGGTTAGTACAAATAGTGTGGTTAGTACAAATAGTGTGGTTAGTACAAATAGTGAGGTTAGTACAAATAGTGCAGTTAGTACAAATAGTACGGTTAGTACAAATAGTGTTGTTAGTACAAATAGTGAGGTTAGTGCGGTTAGTACAAATAGTGAGGTTAGTACAAATAGTGTGGTTAGTACAAATAGTGAGGTTAGTGTGGTTAGTACAAATAGTGAGGTTAGTGTGGTTAGTACAAATAGTGAGGTTAGTGTGGTTAGTACAAATAGTACGGTTAGTACAAATAGTGTGGTTAGTACAAATAGTGAGGTTAGTGTGGTTAGTACAAATAGTGAGGTTAGTGTGGTTAGTACAAATAGTGAGGTTAGTGTTGTTAGTACAAATAGTGAGGTTAGTGCGGTTAGTACAAATAGTGAGGTTAGTACAAATAGTGAGGTTATTACAAATAGTGAGGTTAGTGTGGTTAGTACAAATAGTGAGGTTAGTGTGGTTAGTACAAATAGTGAGGTTAGTGTGGTTAGTACAAATAGTGAGGTTAGTGTTGTTAGTACAAATAGTGAGGTTAGTGCGGTTAATTACAAATAGTGTGGTTAGTACAAATAGTGTGGTTAGTACAAATAGTGAGGTTAGTACAAATAGTGAGGTTAGTGCGGTTAGTACAAATAGTGAGGTTAGTGTGGTTAGTACAAATAGTACGGTTAGTGAGGTTAGTACAAATAGTGCGGTTAGTACAAATAGTACGGTTAGTGCGGTTAGTACAAATAGTGAGGTTAGTGTGGTTAGTACAAATAGTGAGGTTAGTGTGGTTAGTACAAATAGTGCGGTTAGTACAAATAGTATGGTTAGTACAAATAGTGTTGTTAGTACAAATAGTGAGGTTAGTGCGGTTAGTACAAATAGTGTGGTTAGTACAAATAGTGTGGTTAGTACAAATAGTGAGGTTAGTACAAATAGTGCAGTTAGTACAAATAGTATGGTTAGTACAAATAGTGTTGTTAGTACAAATAGTGAGGTTAGTGCGGTTAGTACAAATAGTGAGGTTAGTACAAATAGTGTGGTTAGTACAAATAGTGAGGTTAGTGTGGTTAGTACAAATAGTGAGGTTAGTGTGGTTAGTACAAATAGTGAGGTTAGTGTGGTTAGTACAAATAGTACGGTTAATACAAATAGTGTGGTTAGTCAAAATAGTGAGGTTAGTGTGGTTAGTACAAAGAGTGAGGTTAGTGTGGTTAGTACAAATAGTGAGGTTAGTGTTGTTAGTACAAATAGTGAGGTTAGTGCGGTTAGTACAAATAGTGAGGTTAGTACAAATAGTGAGGTTAGTACAAATAGTGAGGTTAGTGTGGTTAGTACAAAATAGTGAGGTTAGTGTGGTTAGTACAAATAGTGAGGTTAGTGTTGTTAGTACAAATAGTGAGGTTAGTGCGGTTAGTACAAATAGTGTGGTTAGTACAAATAGTGTGGTTAGTACAAATAGTGAGTTTAGTACAAATAGTGTGGTTAGTTCAAATGGTGAGGTTAGTGCGGTTAGTACAAATAGTGAGGTTAGTGTGGTTAGTACAAATAGTATGGTTAGTGAGGTTAGTACAAATAGTGCGGTTAGTACAAATATTACGGTTAGTGCGGTTAGTACAAATAGTGAGGTTAGTGTGGTTAGTACAAATAGTGAGGTTAGTGTGGTTAGTACAAATAGTGAGGTTAGTGTGGTTATTACAAATAGTACGGTTAGTACAAATAGTGTGGTTAGTAAAAATAGTGAGGTTAGTGTGGTTAGTACAAATAGTGAGGTTAGTGTGGTTAGTACAAATAGTGAGGTTAGTGTTGTTAGTACAAATAGTGAGGTTAGTGCGGTTAGTACAAATAGTGAGGTTAGTACAAATAGTGAGGTTAGTACAAATAGTGAGGTTAGTGTGGTTAGTACAAATAGTGAGGTTAGTGTGGTTAGTACAAATAGTGAGGTTAGTGCGGTTAGTACAAATAGTGTGGTTAGTACAAATAGTGTGGTAAGTACAAATAGTGAGGTTAGTACAAATAGTGCAGTTAGTACAAATAGTACGGTTAGTACAAATAGTGTTGTTAGTACAAATAGTGAGGTTAGTGCGGTTAGTACAAATAGTGAGGTTAGTACAAATAGTGTGGTTAGTACAAATAGTGAGGTTAGTGTGGTTAGTACAAATAGTACGGTTAATACAAATAGTGTGGTTAGTACAAATAGTGAGGTTAGTGTGGTTAGTACAAATAGTGAGGTTAGTGTTGTTAGTACAAATAGTGAGGTTAGTGCGGTTAGTACAAATAGTGAGGTTAGTACAAATAGTGAGGTTAGTACAAATAGTGAGGTTAGTGTGGTTAGTACAAAATAGTGAGGTTAGTGTGGTTAGTACAAATAGTGAGGTTAGTGTTGTTAGTACAAATAGTGAGGTTAGTGCGGTTAGTACAAATAGTGTGGTTAGTACAAATAGTGTGGTTAGTACAAATAGTGAGGTTAGTACAAATAGTGTGGTTAGTACAAATGGTGAGGTTAGTGCGGTTAGTACAAATAGTGAGGTTAGTGTGGTTAGTACAAATAGTACGGTTAGTGAGGTTAGTACAAATAGTGCGGTTAGTACAAATATTACGGTTAGTGCGGTTAGTACAAATAGTGAGGTTAGTGTGGTTAGTACAAATAGTGAGGTTAGTGTGGTTAGTACAAATAGTGAGGTTAGTGTGGTTAGTACAAATAGTACGGTTAGTACAAATAGTGTGGTTAGTACAAATAGTGAGGTTAGTGTGGTTAGTACAAATAGTGAGGTTAGTGTGGTTAGTACAAATAGTGAGGTTAGTGTTGTTAGTACAAATAGTGAGGTTAGTGCGGTCAGTACAAATAGTGTGGTTAGTACAAATAGTGTGGTAAGTACAAATAGTGAGGTTAGTACAAATAGTGCAGTTAGTACAAATAGTACGGTTAGTACAAATAGTGAGGTTAGTGTGGTTAGTACAAATAGTGAGGTTAGTGTGGTTAGTACAAATAGTGAGGTTAGTGTGGTTAGTACAAATAGTACGGTTAGTACAAATAGTGTGGTTAGTACAAATAGTGAGGTTAGTGTGGTTAGTACAAATAGTGAGGTTAGTGCGGTTAGTAGAAATAGTGAGGTTAGTAGAAATAGTGAGGTTAGTACAAATAGTGAGGTTAGTGTGGTTAGTACAAATAGTGAGGTTAGTGTGGTTAGTACAAATAGTGAGGTTAGTGCGGTCAGTACAAATAGTGTGGTTAGTACAAATAGTGTGGTAAGTACAAATAGTGAGGTTAGTACAAATAGTGCAGTTAGTACAAATAGTACGGTTAGTACAAATAGTGTTGTTAGTACAAATAGTGAGGTTAGTGCGGTTAGTACAAATAGTGAGGTTAGTACAAATAGTGTGGTTAGTACAAATAGTGAGGTTAGTGTGGTTAGTACAAATAGTACGGTTAATACAAATAGTGTGGTTAGTACAAATAGTGAGGTTAGTGTGGTTAGTACAAATAGTGAGGTTAGTGTTGTTAGTACAAATAGTGAGGTTAGTGCGGTTAGTACAAATAGTGAGGTTAGTACAAATAGTGAGGTTAGTACAAATAGTGAGGTTAGTGTGGTTAGTACAAAATAGTGAGGTTAGTGTGGTTAGTACAAATAGTGAGGTTAGTGTTGTTAGTACAAATAGTGAGGTTAGTGCGGTTAGTACAAATAGTGTGGTTAGTACAAATAGTGTGGTTAGTACAAATAGTGAGGTTAGTACAAATAGTGTGGTTAGTACAAATGGTGAGGTTAGTGCGGTTAGTACAAATAGTGAGGTTAGTGTGGTTAGTACAAATAGTACGGTTAGTGAGGTTAGTACAAATAGTGCGGTTAGTACAAATATTGCGGTTAGTGCGGTTAGTACAAATAGTGAGGTTAGTGTGGTTAGTACAAATAGTGAGGTTAGTGTGGTTAGTACAAATAGTGAGGTTAGTGTGGTTAGTTCAAATAGTACGGTTAGTACAAATAGTGTGGTTAGTACAAATAGTGAGGTTAGTGTGGTTAGTACAAATAGTGAGGTTAGTGTGGTTAGTACAAATAGTGAGGTTAGTGTTGTTAGTACAAATAGTGAGGTTAGTGCGGTTAGTAGAAATAGTGAGGTTAGTACAAATAGTGAGGTTAGTACAAATAGTGAGGTTAGTGTGGTTAGTACAAATAGTGAGGTTAGTGTGGTTAGTACAAATAGTGAGGTTAGTGTGGTTAGTACAAATAGTGAGGTTAGTGTTGTTAGTACAAATAGTGAGGTTAGTGCGGTTAGTACAAATAGTGTGGTAAGTACAAATAGTGTGGTTAGTACAAATAGTGAGGTTAGTACAAATAGTGTGGTTAGTACAAATGGTGAGGTTAGTGCGGTTAGTACAAATAGTGAGGTTAGTGTGGTTAGTACAAATAGTGTGGTTAGTACAAATAGTGCAGTTAGTACAAATAGTGTGGTTAGTACAAATAGTGTGGTTAGTGCGGTTAGTACAAATAGTGAGGTTAGTACAAATAGTACGGTTAGTGCGGTTAGTACAAATAGTGAGGTTGGTACAAATTGTGTGGTTAGTGCGGTTAGTACAAATAGTGAGGTTAGTACAAATAGTGTGGTTAGTACAAATAGTGAGGTTAGTACAAATAGTGTGGTTAGTACAAATAGTGAGGTTAGTGTGGTTAGTACAAATAGTGTGGTTAGTACAAATAGTGCGGTTAGTACAAATAGTGTGGTTTAGTACAAATAGTGTGGTTAGTGCGGTTAGTACAAATAGTGAGGTTAGTACAAATAGTGTGGTTTAGTACAAATATTGTGGTTAGTGCGGTTAGTACAACTAGTGCGGTTAGTACAAATAGTGTGGTTTAGTACAAATAGTGTGGTTAGTGCGGTTAGTACAAATAGTGAGGTTAGTGCGGTTAGTACAAATAGTGAGGTTAGTACAAATAGTATGGTTAGTGCGGTTAGTACAAATAGTGTGGTTAGTACAAATAGTGTGGTTAGTACAAATAGTGTGGTTAGTACAAATAGTGTGGTTAGTACAAATAGTGTGGTTAGTGCGGTTAGTACAAATAGTGTGGTTAGTACAAATAGTGTGGTTAGTACAAATAGTGTGGTTAGTACAAATAGTGTGGTTAGTACAAATAGTGTGGTTAGTGCGGTTAGTACAAATAGTGCGGTTAGTACAAATAGTGTGGTTAGTACAAATAGTGTGGTTAGTACAAATAGTGTGGTTAGTACAAATAGTGTGGTTAGTACAAATAGTGTGGTTAGTACAAATAGTGTGGTTAGTACAAATAGTGTGGTTAGAACAAATAGTGTGGTTAGTACAAATAGTGTGGTTAGAACAAATAGTGTGGTTAGTACAAATAGTGTGGTTAGAACAAATAGAGTGGTTAGTACAAATAGTGTGGTTAGTACAAATGGTGTGGTTAGTACAAATAGTGTGGTTAGAACAAATAGTGTGGTTAGTACAAATAGTGTGGTTAGTGCGGTTAGTACAAATAGTGTGGTTAGTACAAATAGTGTGGTTAGAACGGATAGTACAAAAAGTACGGTTAGTGCGTTTAGTACAAATAGTGAGGTTAGTGCGTTTAGTACAAATAGTGTGGTTAGTACAAATAGTGAGGTTAGTGTGGTTAGTACAAATAGTGTGGTTAGTACAAATAGTGCGGTTAGTACAAATAGTGTGGTTTAGTACAAATAGTGTGGTTAGTGCGGTTAGTACAAATAGTGAGGTTAGTACAAATAGTGTGGTTTAGTACAAATATTGTGGTTAGTGCGGTTAGTACAACTAGTGCGGTTAGTACAAATAGTGTGGTTTAGTACAAATAGTGTGGTTAGTGCGGTTAGTACAAATAGTGAGGTTAGTGCGGTTAGTACAAATAGTGAGGTTAGTACAAATAGTATGGTTAGTGCGGTTAGTACAAATAGTGTGGTTAGTACAAATAGTGTGGTTAGTACAAATAGTGTGGTTAGTACAAATAGTGTGGTTAGTACAAATAGTGTGGTTAGTGCGGTTAGTACAAATAGTGTGGTTAGTACAAATAGTGTGGTTAGTACAAATAGTGTGGTTAGTACAAATAGTGTGGTTAGTACAAATAGTGTGGTTAGTGCGGTTAGTACAAATAGTGCGGTTAGTACAAATAGTGTGGTTAGTACAAATAGTGTGGTTAGTACAAATAGTGTGGTTAGTACAAATAGTGTGGTTAGTACAAATAGTGTGGTTAGTACAAATAGTGTGGTTAGTACAAATAGTGTGGTTAGAACAAATAGTGTGGTTAGTACAAATAGTGTGGTTAGAACAAATAGTGTGGTTAGTACAAATAGTGTGGTTAGAACAAATAGAGTGGTTAGTACAAATAGTGTGGTTAGTACAAATGGTGTGGTTAGTACAAATAGTGTGGTTAGAACAAATAGTGTGGTTAGTACAAATAGTGTGGTTAGTGCGGTTAGTACAAATAGTGTGGTTAGTACAAATAGTGTGGTTAGAACGGATAGTACAAAAAGTACGGTTAGTGCGTTTAGTACAAATAGTGCGGTTAGTACAAATAGTACAAATAGTACGGTTAGTACAAATAGTACAAATAGTACGGTTAGTACAAATAGAACAAATAGGACGGTTAGTGAGGTTAGTACAAATAGTACAAATAGTACGGTTAGTACAAATAGTACAAATAGTATGGTTAGTACAAATAGTACAAATAGTACGGTTAGTACAAATAGTACAAACAGTACGGTTAGTGCGGTTAGTACAAATAGTACAAATAGTACGGTTAGTACAAATAGTACAAATAGGACGGTTAGTGCGGTTAGTACAAATAGTACAAATAGGACGGTTAGTGAGGTTAGTACAAATAGTACGGTTAGTGCGGTTAGTACAAATAGTACAAATAGGACGGTTAGTGAGGTTAGTACAAATAGTACGGTTAGTGCGGTTAGTACGGTTAGTACAAATAGTACAAATAGGACGGTTAGTGCGGTTAGTACAAATAGTACAAATAGGACGGTTAGTGAGGTTAGTACAAATAGTACGGTTAGTGCGGTTAGTACAAATAGTACAAATAGTACGGTTAGTGTGGTTAGTACAAATAGTACGGTTATTGAGGTTAGTACAAATAGTGAGGTTAGTGTGGTTAGTACAAATAGGACGGTTAGTGAGGTTAGTACAAATAGTACGGTTAGTGAGGTTAGTACAAATAGTACGGTTAGTGTGGTTAGTACAAATAGTACGGTTAGTGAGGTTAGTACAAATAGTACGGTTAGTGTGGTTAGTACAAATAGTACGGTTAGTGAGATTAGTACAAATAGTACGGTTAGTGTGGTTAGTACAAATAGGACGGTTAGTGAGGTTAGTACAAATAGTACGGTTAGTGAGGTTAGTACAAATATTACGGTTAGTGTGGTTAGTACAAATAGGACGGTTAGTGCGGTTATTACACTGTGTCCTGTTCACTGTGTCCTGGTCCCTGTTCCCTGTTCACTGTGTCCTGGTCCCTGTTCCCTGTTTACTGTGTCCTGGTCCCTGGTCATGGTTCAATCTTCCCTGTTTACTGTGTCCTGGTCCCTGTTCATGGTTCAATCTTCCCTGTTTACTGTGTCCTGGTCCCTGTTCATGGTTCAATCTTCCCTGTTCCTCGTTCATAAGAGAGCCTCTTTCTCTTGCAGCCTCCGGTAAAGTGTTGCATTAATATCCACAGATGACCTTTTGGAAGAGCTTCTGCATGCGTTCTAACCTGTCCTGTGTGTACATAGACTAATGTGTTATTTGACCGGTGGGTTGACCCTTTAGTGGCCATAATAATGTAGACCACATGTCTGGCCTGTGTCTGTCCGTCACCGCACACATGCGAGCGATAATGTCTAGAACAAATACAGAGCAAATGTGTCGTATGAATTCTTATCAGTGTGCGTCTCTCTGTACCACGGATGTTGTGATGACAAAACAAAAGCAGTGTTTCTAACAAATTCTCCCTCAGACACCCAAACACACCCAAACACAGACAAACACAGGCAAACACACCCAAACACACCCAAACACAGGCAAACACACCCAAACACACCCAAACACAGGTAAACACAGGCAAACACACCCAAACACAGGCAAACACACCCAAACACAGGCAAACACAGGCAAACACAGACAAACACACCCAAACACACCCAAACACACCCAAACACACCCAAACACAGACAAACACAGGCAAACACACCCAAACACAGACAACCACAGACAAACACACCCAAACACTGACAACCACAGACAAACACACCCAAACACACCCAAACACAAAAAACATTAGCATCGTCCTGTCATTTCGATAACTGTCGCATTTCATTACTGTCCACTCTTCCAGGATCTGCCTCATAGAAGAAAAGTCTTCATGTTACCAAACAAGCTCTCTTTTTAAAACCTAATTGTTTTTTGTTCAATAGCTTAAAATGTAATGAATTACCAGACGGGCTTGTAATGGAAGTTAAGGTGGCTTTTTGGCCCAAGTAATGAGGCAGTATGCACACAGTCCAGGAAGGTTTGATGGGATAATGGGAGGCCTCAATATATTTTTTTCCAGCCCTTCCTTTTATAATGGCACTGGAAAAGAAGAGAGAGAGGAGCATGAGGGTTGTCTGAAAAGAAGAGAGAGAGGAGCATGAGGGTTGTCTGAAAAGAAGAGAGAGAGAAGCATGAGGGTTGTCTGAAAAGAAGAGAGAGAGGAGCATGAGGGTTTTCTGAAAAGAAGAGAGAGAGGAGCATGAGGGTTGTCTGAAAAGAAGAGAGAGAGGAGCATGAGGGTTGTCTGAAAAGAAGAGAGAGAGGAGCATGAGGGTTGTCTGAAAAGAAGAGAGAGAGGAGCATGAGGGTTGTCTGAAAAGAAGAGAGAGAGGAGCATGAGGGTTGTCTGAAAAGAAGAGAGAGAGGAGCATGAGGGTTGTCTGAAAAGAAGAGAGAGAGGAGCATGAGGGTTGTCTGAAAAGAAGAGAGAGAGGAGCATGAGGGTTGTCTGAAAAGAAGAGAGAGAGGAGCATGAGGGTTGTCTGAAAAGAAGAGAGAGAGGAGCATGAGGGTTGTCTGAAAAGAAGAGAGAGAGGAGCATGAGGGTTGTCTGAAAAGAAGAGAGAGAGGAGCATGAGGGTTGTCTGAAAAGAAGAGAGAGAGGAGCATGAGGGTTGTCTGAAAAGAAGAGAGAGAGGAGCATGAGGGTTGTCTGAAAAGAAGAGAGAGAGGAGCATGAGGGTTGTCTGAAAAGAAGAGGAAAAATAATTGAATTCAAAACAGAACATTTGTATAGTTGGCAGAATATATACAGTGCCTCCTGGAAAGTATTCAGACCGCTTCACTTTTTCCACATTTTGTTACATTGCAGCCTTATTCTAAAATGGATTAAAATAGTTTTTTGTTCCCTCATCAATCTACACACAATACTCCATAAATATTCAGACCCTTTTCTCAGTACTTTGTTGAAGCACCTTTGGCAGTGATTACAGCATTGAGTCTTCTTGGATATGACACAACAAGCTTGACACACCTGTATTTGGGGAGTTTCTCATATTCTTCTCTGCAGATCCTCTCAAGCTCTGTCAGGTTGGATGGGGAGCGTTACTATTTTAAGGTCTCAACAGAGATGTTCGATTTGGTTCAAGTCTGGGCTCTGGCTGGGCCACTAAAGGACATTCAGAGACTTGTCCCGAAGCCACTCCTGCGTTGTCTTGGCTGTGTGCTTGGGGTAGTTGTCCTGTTGGAAGGTGAACCTTCATCCCAGTAAGAGATCCTGAGCGCCCTGGAGAACGTTTTCATCAAGGATCTCTCTGTACTTTGCTCTGTTCATCTTTTCCTCGATCCTGACTAGTCTCCCAGTCCCTGCTACTGAAAAACATCCCCACAGCATGATGCTACCATCAACAAGCATCACCGTAAGGCTGATGCCGGGTTTCGTCCAGACGTGATGCTTGGCATTCAAGTCAAATAGTTCAGACCAGAGAATCTTGTTTATCATGGTATGACAGTCTTTAGGTGCCTTTTGCCATACTCCAAGCGGGCTGTCATGTGCCTTTTACTAAGGAGTGGCTTCCGTCTGGCCACTCTACCATAATGGCCTGATTGGTGCAGTGCTACAGAGATGGTTGTCCTTCTGGAAGGTTCTCCCTTCTCCACAGAGGAATTCTAGAGCTCTGTCAGAGTGACTATTGGGTTCTCGGTCACCTCCTTGACGAAGGCTCTTCTCCCCTGATTGCTCAGTTTGGCCAGGCGGCCACCTCTAGGAAGAGACTAGGTAGTTCCAAACTACTTCCATTTAAGAATGACGGAGGCCACTGGGTTCTTGGGGAACTTCAATGCTGCAGAAATGTTTTGGTACCCTTCTCCAGATCTCTACACAATCCTGTCTTGGAGCTCTAAGGACTATTCCTTTAACCTCATGGCTTGGTTTTTGCTCTGACATGCACTGTCAGCTGTGGGACCTGAAATAGACAGGTGTGTGCCTTTCCAAATCATGTCCAATCAATTGAATTTACCACAGGTGGAATCCAATCAAGTTGTAGAAACACCTCAAGGATGATCAATGGAAACAGGATGCAACTGAGCTCAATTTCAAGTCTCGTTGCAAAGGGTCTGAATACTTATGGTGTTTCTGTTTTTTATTTTGCAAAAATGTTTAAAAACCTGCTTTTGCTTTGTCATTATGGGGTGTTGTGTGTAGATTGCTGAACTGTTTTGTTAATTTAATCCATTTTAGAATAAGGCTGTAATGTAACAAAATGTGGAAAATACTGAGTACTTTCCGAAGACACTATATGTGCAAGATACAAATGTTTGTGTGCTTCAACCCAGTGTAGATGTCTTCAGAAATTCTATGTATTGTGGTAACACAAAATGCAACATGTTTGTACGTGCAGATCAGCACTTCCAATGTAAGCTTTTTTATTAGTGTGTCAGTTGGTGTTGAGATATTGACTTAGCCTTGTTCTGTTAAATGTTCTCAACCTATATAGTACTCTATGTAGCCCAATTCCTGTAATAATAACTTGCCTTTACGTTTTTATCATCGATTCAGCTAGGGGCAAGTATAAAAAGCCTTGAACCAATGTGCTGTAATGTTTGATTTCAAATGTCTGTCACGTCCCCTTGAGTATCTCCGGCCTTACTAACCAAAACACAACTGGCCCTGTGTCAGCCCTCTGAGGAACATAGCAGACGGAACAGGACATTTTTTGGCATTGACCTCTGAACCCTGAATGACCACAGAGGAGAGTGAAAGAGGAAGGAACAAGAGAGAGTGGGAGGGTGGTTCGCACAAGCAAAGTGACTTTGGAGGAGATTAGTCGTCTTCACCTTTAACAACAGTGGAGATAGTCTTTCAGGAGGAGGGGAAATGCCAGAGCTCAGCAGTTTGTTTTGTGTGGCTTTAACGGCTTCCTCTGTCAGGTTCAGGTTGCCTGTCTGTCCCCAGCCGCCACCCATTGTCTCCACGCCCACGGCACTGGGACTGCACTTCTTCACAGCCACACAGTCTTCTCCATATCCCCACCGGAGATCAAACCTGGGTTCAAATACTATTTATAGAATAAAAGATATGGCCCTCATACAAAAATCATTCAACTACTTTCAGCGTTTACTTTAGCCAGTCCGGAGTGCCAGATGGGTGGGTTTTGCATATTTGGGTCTAGTCTATTGGTTTAATTCGAACAGGAAAGTTCAATCAAACCCTGCTAAAGTGTTTTAAATTATTTCAAATAGTATTTGAACCCAGGTCTGCTAGGGATTCACTGGGACTTAAAGGCTTTCTACAACTCCATATTTTGGGTGTGTGGCCCTTTTCCAAAATTAATGCAATCTCACACAGAGAACTCACACAGCGATCTCACACAGCGATCTCACACAGCGATCTCACACAGAGAACTCACACAGAGAACTCACACAGAGATCTCACACAGAGATCTCACACAGAGATCTCACACAGAGATCTCACACAGCGATCTCACACAGCGATCTCACACAGAGAACTCACACAGAGATCTCACACAGAGAACTCACACAGAGATCTCACACAGAGAACTCACACGGGGAACTCTCACTCATATTATTCACATCCCCCATAAAGTGGTCTAGCATTTCATGGTATTGGAAGGCTGGATGTAAAGGTTCAATTGAGTTGGGTGTTCTCTGAAAGGCCAAAATTGAGACAGAATACAGTTGATGTTTCTCTCTTGTTTTTTTAGCGTGGACATGTGACTTTGAAGAGTTTCTTCAGCGACTCCAGGCACAGATTAAAGATTAATCAATGATATGACGTCACGGGAAAGACGTGTTTGTTATGGGATGGATGTGACAATTTCATTCCGCTCGCCATGCACACTCAAACCTGATGCACCATTTTGTTGTTGTGTTGTGTTTTGCACACTTCAATAGTTTTTTGACCTTAAGATATCTTCACTTGTAAAAAGTGGAAGGGAACAAAGACACAGGTAGTAGCTAGCTGGCATGCCTCGATCTCCACTAAAACAAAGTTCTGATCAAAGATCTGATCTTAGGTCATATATAAGACCCGGCTCTGAGACTAGATCCCCTCTATGGGGACAAGGGTCATCCTGAGTTCTCTGTGAAGATTAGGAGAGAGAGGGAGACGGTACAGACACGGGAGGTTGACAGAACGAGCACCTGCTTTCTCCACCCCACATCTCGACGCCATCACAATCACATGATGATCCTTTCCCCTCTTCTCTTGCCATCTCTCACCACACTGGATGATGTTACTTTCTGAAGTCTGACTTAATATAGGCCTAGTATGACGTCGAAGCAAAATGCTATTACATACAGTTGAAGTCTGAAGTTTAAATACACCTTACCCAAATACATTTAAACTCAATTTCACAATTCCTGACATTTAATCCTTGTAAAAATTCCCCGTCTTAGGTCAGTTAGGATCACCACTTTATTTTAAGAATGTGAAATGTCAGAATAATAGTGGAGAGAATGATTTATTTCAGCTTTTATTTCTTTCATCACATTCCCAGTGGGTCAGAAGTTTACATACACTCAATTAGTATTCAGTGGCATTGCTTTTAAATGGTTTAACTTGGGTCAAACGTTTCGGGTAGCCTTCCACAAGCTTCCCACAATAAGTTGGGTGAATTTTGACCCATTCCTCCTGACAGCTGGTGCAACTGAGTCAGGTTTGTAGGCTTCCTAGCTCGCCCGCGTTTTTTCATTTTTGCCCACAAATTTTCCTCCCTCATGATAACATCTATTTTGTGAAGTGCACTAGTCCCACCTGCAGCAAAACACCCCCACAACATGATGCTGCCACCTCCGTGCTTCACGGTTGGGATGGTGTTCTTCGGCTTGCAAGCGTCCCCCTTTTTCCTCCGAACATAACGATGGTCATTATAGCCAAACAGTTCTATTCTCGTTTCATCAGACCAGAGGACATTTTTCAAAAAAGTACGATCTTTGTCCCCATGTGCAGTTGCAAACTGTAGTCTGGCTTTTTCATGGCGGTTTTGGAGCAGTGGCTTCTTCCTTGCTGAGCGACCTTTCAGGTTATGTCGATATAGGACTCATTTTACTGTGGATATAGATACTTTTGTACCCGTTTCCTCCAGCATCTTCACAAGGTCCTTCGCTGTTGTTCTGGGAGTGATTTGCACTTTTCGCCTCAAAGTACGTTCATGTCTAGGAGACAGAATGCATCTCCTTCCTGAGCGGTATGCCAGCTGTGTGGTCCCATGGTGTTTATACTTGCGTACTATTGTTTGTACAGATGAACGTGGTACCTTCAGGCGTTTGGAAATTGCTCCCAAGAATGAACCAGACTTGTGGAGGCTACCAACTGGAATTGTGATAAGTGAAATAATCTGTCTGTAAACAATTTTTGGAAAAATGACTTGTGTCATGCACAAAGTAGATGTCCTAACCGACTTGACAAAACTATAGCTTGTTAACAATAAATTTGTGGAGTGGTTGAAAAACTAGTTTTAATGACTCCAACTTAAGTGTATGTTAACTTCTGATTTCAACTGTTCAGTTGATGAGTTATGTCAGTGATCAGTTAGTTTATTGATTTTGGTGCGGCTGCCTGGTGTGATATATACAGTTTGGCCACTGAGGTAAGAGAGAAGATTGAGCATAGTGAAGTATAGCCAGGCAGGGAGCTGTAGCACTGGAAAGCCCGGGCAGCACTCTAAAGAGGAATAGCTGGTCCAGACAGATGCCAAACAACCCCAAACACCTTTGCTTCGCAGCTAAATTAAATTAAAACTTCTTCACTACGCTGCAAATGAAAAATGGGAAGTACTTTAGCGAGTTTGGCCCAGATAGGGATGATGTCCTGTTGTCTAGAAACTGAGACTGATCCCTTCCCATACTGAAACACACCACACACACACACACACACACACACACACACACACACACACACACACACACACACACACACACACACACACACACACACACACACACACACACACACACACACTCACACAACCTTTCTCTCTCCACAAACACACTGCCCGACCCTCTCTCCCCTCTCTTTGTCTCTCTCTGTCTGTCTCCGTCTCTCTGTCTCTCTCGATCTTTCGCTCTCTCTCACTCTCTCTGTCTCTCTGTCACTCTCTCTCTCCCTCTGGTTCTGAACATGACATTCCTGCTGGCCCTATCTCTTTGATGTGGGCTGATGTAGTGGGGTCCCATTACAGGGGCCGAGGCTGGTGAAAGTGGATCTGTCTAGGCTGTGTAAACTGGCCCTGGACCTGGCCCTGGGGTTAATCAGGAGCCCCAGCACAGTGCCTACTCTGTCCCCACCATACAGCTGTAACAAGACTCGCCAGACTTGGAGGTTAAGAAAGACTGGCACAGACACCGATTTGAAGTTGACTAGAAGCGCTGGATTGGAAGTTAAAGGAGAGAGGTCATGGGGAGTAGAGGGTGTGTTTAGAGAGTGTGTTGCTTGCGAGAGAGAAACTGACTAATCTTTTTTTTAACCCCTTCCTGCACTCTGTGTTCTGATGGCTTAGAACATGTTAGGACTTGTTTACAGTAGGTATTTTGCTTGTTTATCTCAATGCACCGCACTCCGTTTTCTGACTGTGATCAGATTATCATATCAATGCATCATTAATGTGAGTGGCAGAATGACTTGCACTTGCAAGATGATGGCCTTCAAGTCTTGTGTCCTCAGAAATATTATAATGTGATTTGCAGTGAACTCAAGGAGATTGTGTTTTTTCTGAACTTCACTTTTAACATCCAGAAGTAGAAAAGAAGTCGACTTAACTTGTCTGTTATGAGCCCTATCTGCCCCACAATTGGTTTAAATGGCCATTTGGAATATATATTAAAAATATAATATGATATAATGAAACCATTAGGCGAGTGCACTTAGCATGGACATCATGCATGTTGACATTTAAATTGCTTTTATTTTGGCTTTATGCTTCAGTGGTGTTATGTCAAGGGAGGCATCTAGCACATAATCACATGACAATAGACCTAGAGATAAAGCTCAGCAGCAGACAGCAAATAGACCATCCCAGCCGAAACATATTATTTATAAATAAAAAATGTCATGCCTTAGAAATGCTCATTATCACGCCTTAGAAATGCTCATTATCATGCCTTGGAAAATGCTCATTATCATGCCTTAGAAAATGCTCATTATCATGCCTTAGAAAATGCTCATTATCATGCCTTAGAAAATGCTTATTATCATGCCTTAGAAAATGCTCATTATCATGCCTTAGAAAGTGCTTATTATCATGCCTTAGAAATACTCTTAGAAAGTTTGGTGTAGATCTCCATCATCAACACTAAGGAAATACCCAAATCCAATGAATCCAAAGAACATGTTTCAGTGTTCCATCTAGCTCTAATGGTTTCTGATTATGTAAACTGGCTTAGTTATGTCATGATATCTCGGGAACAATTGTAATTCACATTTATAACATTCCTCCTCCTGTGCTAGACGTTTTAAATAGGTGGCCAGAGTTACAAATACTCTGCGGCTTCTTAGAGCCATTGATATAAATAAATATCAGATTCTGGCAGCCGTTTCAGTTTATTTCCAAGAACCAAGGCCCCAAGCGAAGCCAAGATGATGTCAGAGTAAAATTAACAAACGCCACTAAAATGTGCGCCAACTCACATTTAAAGCAGTTTTGTGTCCTGCTAATTGTCCTCATACACTGATTAAATACACGAGCTAACTGCCAATCTCTCTCTGCAGAATCCATTTACAGTATCTCCCTTGTAGCATCTGGGTATGGAAACAAGGTTGATTTTATCCAATATGCTGCAAGACAAAGTCAATAGTGCAATACAGCACACAACATACAAAGACAAGGTACCGATAATCTCTCACCATATTAACATAGGTGCAATGATGACCCTAATGCCACTGAAAACATAAACAATGACGAGCTAAGGGGATATCAGGATCAGGATGCAGATAGAACGTTAAAAAGGGTACATGGTAGTTTCAAATGGGAACGTTTCTAGAACATTTCTATGTTGATTCAAAGTCTTCTCTTCTGTTGTAGGGTAAAACATGAAACACGGCCTAATTGAAGGGCATGTCAAAAAAGACAAGAGGTCCTTGAAAGTTGGGACAGCTGCAGCAGACCAATTTGATAAATGACCCTCAGGTGTTGAGAGTTTCATGACCGTTTGCCATTTTGTTTTAAGTGCATTACCAGACGTGACCTGAGATACACAAGTGACTGAACCTAAAAAGCAACTTCAAGTTTTGAAAACGGCCTATGTGGTATTGACATGAGCCTTAAACATTTATTCTAGTGTCAAAATTGACTACAAAGTGTAAATAGGATAATTTTGGTGATAAAATCAGTCTCATCCAAAACTGAGATTTGGAAGATCACACAAAGAAATTGAATTTCATGGAATGAAGGGAACCGTAAAAAAATTCCTTGGTTGGGGTTTATTTCAATCCTGCCCACAGCTAGCTGGCAGCACCCAAGTAATCATCAATTTGAAGCGCAGGACACAATCATAATGCCCGTGGTCAATTTGGTTTGACATTTTATATCCCTTTAGGGCTAGTTAGGACCATCAGTTAGGACCACTCAATATACATGGGACAATATTTTTCATTGTCAATAGCTCCAAATTCCAATGACTTAAAAACCTCAAACCAAATTCAAATAGTAGAAATCCATATACAAATATTGATAGAATTTAATGAGTCAACTGAAATATGTGCAACATTAAAATATTGTCCCAATACACACAAGAGACACTCACATTAAACCACCTCCATAAGACTCTCAAAACTCTCATTTGTCTTCAGTCATGGCTGCTGCATTCAGGACTGTCATGTACCCCCAAACTCTGAGGGGGCACAACGTACTTGAGGATGGCTGGTGGTGGTCTAGAGGGGTACTAGTCCCCCCGTTCGGAAATTGGAGAATTTAACATTTTTCAAAACACATGAAACAGCTTTTCCCTGCAATCTAGAGCCATAATCATTATGCTTAATTCTATGTACAAATTTGGGAATATTTTTCTGCATATCTAAGCATACCTCTTGAGCTACAGTATATGTATGTTGCTGACTAGTGGTTATTTTTTTAAAGAAACTAAACATGTTTCTCTGCATCTCTGTAAAGTCTGGGTAAAATATTGTAAGGAATGTGAGTGTTATTCAGTACATTTAATTATTGCTTACTTTCATAAAGTTTACCAACCTTGCCGCAGGCATGCCAGCTAAGATACAGGTAACTGCCAAAATAATGGAAACATTTGAGTAAATGAGGGATACAAAGTATATTGAAAGCAGGTGCTTCCACACATGGTTCCTGAGTTAATTAAGCAATCAACATCCCATCATGCTATGGGTCATGTATAAAAATGCTGGGCAGGCCATTATTTTGGCTACCATAGCTATGCCCCCATAGGATGACAATACCCCATCCACAGGGCACAAGTGGTCACTGAAGGGTTTTATGAGCATTAAAACGATGTAAGCCAAATGCCACGGTGGTTTCAGTCACCGGAGCTCAACCCAATTAAACACTTATGGGAGATTCTGGAGTGGCGCCTGAGACAGCATTATTTTTGTTCCAGACCACTATGTCAAGGTGCATTGAAGTTGTTCTGGTTTATGGTGGCCCAATGACCTATTAAGACACTGTATGTTAATGTTTACTTTACTTTGGCAGTTACTTGTAGTTAGACAAGGTTGCTACTCTAACGTGATTGATAGCCTGAAATTGCTTCTTGGTAGCTAATTAATAAGTTGGGAGATTCAGAACCTATAGTGCATTTGGAAAGTAATCAGACCCCTTCACCTTTTCCACATTTTCCCCTCATTAATCTACACACAATACCCCATAATGCAAAGCAAAAAGCAGGTTTTTAGAAATGTTTGCAAATGTAAGAATACAAAAATGAAATACTATATTTACATAATTATTCAGACCCTTTAGTCAGTACTTTATTGAAGCACCTTTGGCAGTGATTACAGCCTTGAGTCTTCCTGAATATAATTCTACAAGCTTGGCACACCTGTATTTGGAGAGTTTCTCATACTCTTCTCTGCAGATCCTCTCAAGCTCTGTCAGGTTGGTTGCGGAGCGTCGCTGCACAGCTATTTTAAGGTCTCTCCAGAGATGTTCGATCAGGTTCAAGTCTGGGCTCTGGCTGGGCCACTCAAGGACATTCAGAGACTAGTCCCGAAGCCACTCTTGCATTGTCTTGGCTGTGTGCTTAGGGTCATTGTCCTGTTGGAAGGTGAACCTTTGCCACAGTTTGATGTCCTGAGCATTCTAGAGCAGGTTTTCATCAAGGATCTCTCTGTACTTTGCTCCGTTCATCTTTCCCTCGATCCTGTCTAGTCTCCCAGTCCATGCTGCTGAAAAATGGTATTGGGCAGGTGATGAGCGGTGCCTGGTTTCCTCTAGATGTGTTGCTTGGCTTTCAGGCCAAAGAGTTAAGTATTGATTTTATCAGACCAGAGAGTCTTGTTTCTCATGGTCTGAAAGTCCTTTAGGTAACCTTTGGCAAACTCCAAGAGGGCTGTCGTGTGCCTTTTATTGTGAAGTGGTTTCTGTCTGGCCACTCTACCATAATGGCCTTATTGGTGGAGTGCTGCAGAGATGGTTGTCCTTCTGGAATGTTCTATCTCCACAGAGGAACTCTGGAGTGAACTCTGGACACCTCCCAGACCAAGGTCCTACTTCCCGATTGCTCAGTTTGGCCGGGCGGCCAGCTCCAGGATGAGTCTTGGTGGTTCCAAACTTCTTCCATTTAAGAATGATGGAGGCCACCGTGTTCTTGGGGACCTTCAATGTGGCAGAAATGTTTTAGTACCCTTCCCCAGATCTGTGCCTCGACACAATCTTGCCTCTGAGCTCTATGTACAATTCCTTCAACCTCATGGCTTGGTTTTTGGTTTTACATGCACTGTCAACTGTGGGATCTTACATAGACAGATGTGTGCCTTTCCAAATCATTTCCAATCAATTGAATTTACCACAGGTGGACTCCAATCATGTTGTGTAAACCTCTCAAGGAAGATCAATGGAAACAGGATGCACCTGAGCTCAATTTTGAGTCTCATAGCAAAGGGTCGGAATACTTGTGTAAATAAGGTATTTCTGTTTTGTATTTTTCATAAAATTGCAAACATTTCTAAAAACCTGTTTTCACTTTGTCATTATGGGGTATTGTGTGTAGATTGATGAGTATTTTTTTATTTATATAATCCATTTTGGAGTAAGGTTGTAATGTAACAAAATGTGGAAAAATGAAGGCGTCTGAATACTTTCTGAATGAACTGTGTTTAGGATAGCTAATGCCAACTTCAGAAAAATACATTGTGGCTAGTATAATTACAGAGAAACAACAACAACAATTTTATTACATTTTGCCCATTTTGCCCCCTATGGGCTTGATGCATGTCTGCATTTCTTAATGACCAAGATGAAAACTAGGCCAAATCAGGAAGTTCAGCACCCCTTTAAGTGGTCCAGCATGCTCTTTGTTTGTTTTAGTGTATACATGTGATGCCCCTTAAATTGATTCAGTTGCACAGTGTGTTTTGGCCTGTCGCTCCTTGGGGACCTCCTTCATTTGTGTCCTTTTTTTATCAAGATGTTTGAATATTAACAAGGGCCATTTCTCCGGTCATAACGAGCAGCAATAATATATCCACACATCTGCACATTTCCATATTACTCTGTAATTCTGGTTTCATGCTGCTCTCCTCTCTTAATTTTACACGCGTGCCATGAGATCACTCATTAGCATATGCATTAAAGGTCCTCTGTGTGGAATGTCTACCCTTTCTGTATTCAGATGTATGTTTACTGATCATTTGCATAGAGTGTAAACAACATTAGCGCGATGGTCTGTTGTTCTGGATTGGGTTGATAGTACATGTGGTGGATGACAGGCACTGAAGACTGAGATGTTTATCTCTCCCAGTGAGGTAGTGCCATGCTATTTTCACCACTGGTAACTTAACAGCTTGATGCTTGCACTCTGAGAGACAGAATGCCCTATCTTTGATGAGAACCAAATCCCTGACAGGTGCTTAAACAGTGCAGTTAATATGCACTGAATGTATCCCTGCAGCACCAAACCTAAATATTTATCTTAACCGATAAAGGGAATTACTTCTTGATTGCTTGGAGGAACACTGATGCATCTGGTAGATACTGTGAAGCTTTTGGAAAAAAGTAATCCGTTTGGGATTTTTATTTTTGGCCGAACCTTAGCTGGGAGCAATGAATAATCATCTACAGTGGTTCTTATCATGCTTGGCAACATTTGTTCTCCTACAAGCCCAAATGTGTCTTACAATACACAGACCTGCGAGGATTAGATATGCAACAGCTGCTTCTGCATGAACAGAACTCTCTAGCATGCCCACACAAATGTGGAGCTCATGTGTGAACGCAGACAGTGTAGAGTTGTATTTCTATGGTGCTGAAACTTTGACCTATTTACCTTACCTCCAAGGATTACAGTGTGCCAATGGCCTGTCTTGGCAGTGTCCCTCAGAAGAACCGACATTCACATTGAATCCCCACACTCGGCATTTGCAGAAAACACCATACGTTTCTGTTTTACATTGAACAGTGACATGGGTCGGTATGATCAGCTGCTGACCTGGGTTCTCATACTCCAGACACGGGGCATCTCCTGGTAAAAAATGGTCCTCATTTCAGTAGACACAGGACTGTGTCCCCTCCTCTGGATCTTGGGCCCTATTTCATTTCATGGTGCATCGCCCCTGTGTGTGATTATGCTGCAGTTTTAGGTGCAGAGGAGGGAAATGTTTTGTGAAACTGATGTCCCTGTCAGGGATGTGTGGCTCTCCCCTTCTCCGTTGTGGAGACAGTCACCCTACTGGTGAATTACCATTCCGATGTGAGGAGAGTAGCACCCTGCTCCCACCCCCACCCTTCAAACCCCCCTCCCCCACCTCGCCACTCCAGGCAGCGAATGAAAGAGCTGGCTGGATGTTACTAAGAAGCCACGCTCCTGGCTTCATTTACATTGGTTGAAAGGGAATCAGATGGTTTAGCACCTCTGCAGTGGTGGTTAATGGCAGCATCGGTAGCGTCATCCCACTCCCACACTGCTGAACGCAGATGTCATCTGATCGCGGGGAAAAAGAGATCACCACATAGGAAGGTGTTGATTGCTGTCACACAAATTAAGAAAATGCTGATAGAAATGTCAAAACAGTCTTTTCTGTCTCAAATTGTTCCTGTAAGCCCAAAAAAAGAGCAAGCTTTCAAAAAATTATGACATCATTGTTTTTTGGAGCTATTTGTATGTGCACTATGTCATCACACACAGCCTTTTATCTGCAACAATTTGATGGAAACACATCTCTGGTGGGAAAATGCGCAAATAGTTTTTCGGCAGATTTTTGAACATACCCAAATTTGAAAATCTATTTGCCAATTGGATGGAAACCTAGCTAGAGATGTCTGCAATTATTTACAACCTCTGTGTGGAAAGTCTCTTGGCACTATAAAGCACAGACAGGTGTGATAGAATACTGTGGTGTTATCATCATTAGGAGTTGGTTTTGGTACTACTGTGTACCAACACACATCAGAGAAAGTAAAGAAGTAGTATTAAGTCATCTACAGCAATGTCTAAGCTCTGTAAAGTGACCCACGCTCCATTGCAGAAGGAGGAGAGAAGAGAAAGAAGAGAGAGAGAGAGCGAGAGAGAGACAGAGAGAGAGACTGACCCTGCATGCCTGTGTGAGTGCTGTATGTCTTGGCAGGGCGTCTTGGAGCGTGGGGATTCACCCCTGGGTGTACAGGTCTAGAATAGACCATAGACCGCAGGTGGTGCTTAATACACTGGAATCCTTTATGGCATCAGGGACATCTGATTCTCCTTGATTACCTGATTCTCCCACTAACAGAGCCACTGAATTAAATGCTCCATCAATTGTTCATGTGTATATCACTTTGTTGCTGTGCAAGGCCTTCACTCAAAGTTTACAGCACATCGTTTACAGCACATACTCCTGAGACTTTGCTGTCAAACTTTTCTCTCTCTCTCTCTCTCTCTCTCTTTCTCTCTCTCTCTCTCTCTCTCTCTCTCTCTTTCTCTCTGATGACAATAACAATTTGTCTGCTGTGTTAATGAATATGGTATTGGATTACGAATAGGGTCTTGGACCTACGAGGAGATTTCTACTAACTTGTTCCCGTCAGAGTCGTCCAATGTAAGGTCATCAAACAGATCAGGAGATCTGCTTAATCCGAGCGCCAGGTCGAACCGGATCCCCTTGGTGCAAAACAATGAGTGCCTAGATTCTCCAGTCCTAGCAACAGATAAACAATGCAAGGAAGCAAAAGGAGCTGAGAAGCTGTTCGGAGACCTCGGCTTTTTCTGTTGGAATAATGTGGAATCTAATGTCGTACGACAAGCCGGTTTTATCTGGCCTGCTTTAAAACAAGACGCTCGGAGCCATACAGAAGAAAAAATGCAAATCTGTGCTAATTGCTAAAGAGAAAAGGAGACGAGGGCCAGTTAATCAAGGAAGCTGCTTAAAGCAATGCCAAAATAACTCCACACCTCCTGACCTGAACAAACTGAGCACGCCACTATGCATCTGGCTTTCCACAGAAACTCAGCTGGGCTGAGGTTAAGGATTGCTCTTAAGCCTGACATGTTTGGCAGCAATACAACTTAAATGTGACAACACTAATTTTAGAGATCTGCTTGCATTCATATACGGAGGGTGGTGCGGACGGACCAGTACATCACTGGGGCCGAGCTCCCAGCCATCGAAGACATCTATGCCAGGCGGTGTCTGAGGAAGTACTTTGGACCAACCACTCTGAGACAGCTTTAATCTCCAAGCAATAAAGCCTGCTGAATAGCTAATCAATGGATACCCACCACGGACTACTGTACATATACAGTGCCTTGCGAAAGTATTCGGCCCCCTTGAACTTTGCGACCTTTTTCCACATTTCAGGCTTCAAACATAAAGATATAAAACTGTATTTTTTTGTGAAGAATCAACAACAAGTGGGACACAATCATGAAGTGGAACGACATTTATTGGATATTTCAAACTTTTTTAACAAATCAAAAACTGAAAAATTGGGCGTGCAAAATTATTCAGCCCCTTTACTTTCAGTGCAGCAAACTCTCTCCAGAAGTTCAGTGAGGATCTCTGAATGATCCAATGTTGACCTAAATGACTAATGATGATAAATACAATCCACCTGTGTGTAATCAAGTCTCCGTATAAATGCACCTGCACTGTGATAGTCTCAGAGGTCCGTTAAAAGCGCAGAGAGCATCATGAAGAACGAGGAACACACCAGGCAGGTCCGAGATACTGTTGTGAAGAAGTTTAAAGCCGGATTTGGATACAAAAAGATTTCCCAAGCTTTAAACATCCCAAGGAGCACTGTGCAAGCGATAATATTGAAATGGAAGGAGTATCAGACCACTGCAAATCTACCAAGACCTGGCCGTCCCTCTAAACTTTCAGCTCATACAAGGAGAAGACTGATCAGAGATGCAGCCAAGAGGCCCATGATCACTCTGGATGAACTGCAGAGATCTACAGCTGAGGTGGGAGACTCTGTCCATAGGACAACAATCAGTCGTATATTGCACAAATCTGGCTTTTATGGAAGAGTGGCAAGAAGAAAGCCATTTCTTAAAGATATCCATAAAAAGTGTTGTTTAAAGTTTGCCACAAGCCACCTGGGAAACACACCAAACATGTGGAAGAAGGTGCTCTGGTCAGATGAAATCAAAATTGAACTTTTTGGCAACAATGCAAGACGTCATGTTTGGCGTAAAAGCAACACAGCTCATCACGCTGAACACACCATCCCCACTGTCAAACATGGTGGTGGCAGCATCATGGTTTGGGCCTGCTTTTCTTCAGCAGGGACAGGGAAGATGGTTAAAATTGATGGGAAGATGGATGGAGCCAAATACAGGACCATTCTGGAAGAAAACCTGATGGAGTCTGCAAAAGACCTGAGACTGGGACAGAGATTTGTCTTCCAACAAGACAATGTTCCAAAACATAAAGCAAAATCTACAATGGAATGGTTCAAAAATAAACATATCCAGGTGTTAGAATGGCCAAGTCAAAGTCCAGACCTGAATCCAATCGAGAATCTATGGAAAGAACTGAAAACTGCTGTTCACAAATGCTCTCCATCCAACCTCACTGAGCTCGAGCTGTTTTGCAAGGAGGAATGGGAAAAAATTTCAGTCTCTCGATGTGCAAAACTGATAGAGACATACCCCAAGCAACTTACAGCTGTAATCACAGCAAAAGGTGGCGCTACAAAGTATTAACTTAAGGGGGCTGAATAATTCTGCATGCCCAATTTTTCAGTTTTTGATTTGTTAAAAAAGTTTGAAATATCCAATAAATGTCGTTCCACTTCATGATTGTGTCCCACTTGTTTTTGATTCTTCACAAAAAAATACAGTTTTATATCTTTATGTTTGAAGCCTGAAATGTGGCAAAAGGTCGCAAAGTTCAAGGGGGCCGAATACTTTCGCAATGCACTGTATATGCACTCACTCGATCTGTACTGACTATCTGTACTGACTTTATCTGTACTGACTCTATCTGCACTGACTCTATGCACATTCATGGGTCTCTATACATGCACTCACACAGACTTACACTGTCAGTCTCACACACACACTTACACTGTCAGTCTCACACACACACACACACACACACACACACACACACACACACACACACACACACACACACACACACACACACACACACACACATATTGATGCCACGCACACTTGCACATTCACACATACACACACAATCAGACGTAAACACACTCTCCCCATTTACGATGCTGCTACTATTTATGATTATTTATGCTGCTGCCCAGTCACTTTTTATCACTTTTCATACCGGGCTCATCTTCCACTGTATCCCTGCACATTGATATGGTACTTGTACTGGTACTGGCCTTATATACTATATAGTTTACATTCTTAAGTGTTTTATTTCTCATGTGTTACAATATTTTATCTGACTTAGTGTTGTTTCTGTGCTTTCTTTTTTAAGACACATTTGTTTTTGCCGTACCTTTCATACCTTAAGGGAACATTTCGGCATTTCGTGTATGATCAGTGAGAAAGTCCATATTGCAAATGTACGGTCCCTTACTAGACGTCCGAAATCGTTTGTAAAATTCGCGGTCGGCGTCGGGCCGTGCGGTAGGGCCAGACCTACCGGGAAGTCATCAAATGAACTTTGTCGGACATTCGGTTTCCGTTTTATAAAATAAACAAGTTTTTGAGCGTTTTTCCGCTATCCCGGAATTTCCCACAAGAGGGCATACGGAATCATATGGCAATTTGGCAAAACATCACGAATCACGACGGGGCCTTATCTCGAAAACGGAAAATATTTCGAAGCCGAAACTCGGTGAGCGTAGGTTTGGCATAATGGGCAGTTGGCCCCGAACAAGATGGCGTCTAGGCCTCGACGGTTTTTGAGTTATGGCCGTTTTTCTGGGATTAAAGGTCCTAAATGGAAATAGAGAAATTATTTTTCCACTTCAGGTCAAAGTCAAGGAGCCTCCGGTGTCAATAAAAAAAGAACCAGCCATTTATCTATCGTCATTTAAGAGAAACGGAACAATGACAACTTGGCAATGGTCACAAATAGGCGTTTTTTTTTTTTCAACGGTTACAGATCCAGTTGCAGGGTGTTCATACGAATCTTTTTAAAGTGTGCTGCGGAGCTCTGCGAGATTTCTGTGATTTTCTATGATTTTCTGAAATAACACACACATACTAAACCCTTCGTAAATAACTCAGTTGTTAACGTAAAGACTTAAAACTCAGGATTCTGTAACAGCATACCCCAATGAGGATATGTGGTGATTTATAGCTTCCTGTGCCAACCGGAAGTGCCATAATTGGTGTCTCAGGGGCTGTTTCAAAGGGTTAAAAAAGTCTGATCTGTCCAAAACTTCATATATGTGATTAGGCAACCCCCATGAACTGTAAATCAGTCATTTTTCCCCAAAAAATTCAAAGGAAAAAAAAATCACACTAAAACACAACTTGAATGGAGGGACGTATTGGGGTGCGTAGAGACAGACAGTGGCTGCAATAGTTAGCTTTGTTCGAGCTAAAAAAGAACCGTCAGACCTAGAGTTCCGAAACTTTAGAAACCTGTTCTAGACCTCCGGTCGATGGTGCGTGGTGAGTTACGTGGCTCTAGACGGTTCTCGGACCGAGAAACAGCCTCGTACATTTGCAATACCTTCAATTCATTTTGACCATTACGAAAATGACGACGTTTAGAAAAGTCTCAGAGACGCAAGGCTAGGTGCATTGAAACCGGCTCGGCCCATAGAGACAGACCCCAACGTTTCTGTCCGATAGCTCGTTCAAGGACCCCGTAGCAAGGCATGGAAAAAAGTGGATTTTCAGCACCAATTAGGGTTTTTCTCGGACACCAAATGACCTATCGAGCCGAAACTCGGGATTCGGGGTCGCCTCACATAGGACTTCACATAATGTCCGAACTGGACCCGTAGCTAGAACGTAACTATGTGTTTTACCTTTTTATTATGTTTTAAACTAAAGGCGCTGTGAATTATGGGACTGCTCTGACATATGTGATAGTTGGCTTCTAAATGAGTAGTAAAAAGTGGGTTTGGTGTCATAATGACATCTAATTGACTGATGGACACTGACTTGCTAGTTGACTTTTGTGCATTTGCAATATGTTTAAACGGAGAGGGACCATCACCAAAATGGCATTCTGAAATCAACACAAAAAATGGCATCACCATAGTCTCCAGACTGTGCTGAGTTCAACGAGCTATCCCGCTTGACCGTAGCTCGCTCGGTCTAAGCGCAACGACCATTAGAAAAGTAGGCCCAAAATGAAGCCTGCCCCACAATGTCATTTGCTTTTGAGTGACAGTGAGAGAACCGTTAGGGTGAGAAGAAAAATTCCACCACATGAATGTTCCTAAGGTCCTCCCGATCTGAACAAGCCTAACCTTGACCGTGTGGCATTAACCCTTAAGAGTAAAACAGTGTTTTTTGATCTCACAGATTACAGTGTCATCTCTCCCCATAGGAATACATTGCCTGCACCCCTAATTTCAACCTGAAGTCTATATGGGTTATGAATGCCGTATGAACCTGTCTTCGGTACCAGTCCATCAGGCCACTATGAGGTCTACCTGTGTTGATTCTGAGCTTCCTGGACCAACCGGAAGTGGTTAAAATGCCCCTAAAAGTGTTTACCCATACCCTGCCTGCAGTTTGACAGACATAGTGCATTCAACCCTGTGTAAATCAGTCAGTTCTTAACGTAAGGACTTAAAACTCAGGATTCTGTAACAGCATACCCCAATGGGGATATGTGTTGATTTATAGCTTCCTGTGCCAACCGGAAGTGCCATAACTGGTGTCTCAGGGGCTGTTTCGAGGGGTTAAAAAAGTCTGATCTTTCCAAAACTTCATATGTGTGATTAGGCAACCCCCATGAACTGTAAATCAGTCATTTTTCCCAAAAAAAATCAAAGGAAAAAAAAATCACACTAAAACACACCTTGGATGGAGGGACGTATTGGGGTGCGTAGAGACAGACAGTGGCTGCAATAGTTAGCTTTGTTGGAGCTAAAAAAGAACCGTCAGACCTAGAGTTCCGAAACTTTAGAAACCTGTTCTAGACCTCCGGTTGATGGTGCGTGGTGAGTTACGTGGCTCTAGACGGTTCTCGGACCGAGAAACAGCCTCGTACATTTGCAATACCTTCAATTCATTTTGACCATTACGAAAATGACGACGTTTAGAAAAGTCTCAGAGACGCAAGGCTAGGTGCATTGAAACCGGCTCGGCCCATAGAGACGGACTCCGACGTGTCTGTCCGATAGCTCGTTCAAGGACCCCGTAGCAAGGCATGGAAAAAAGTGGATTTTCAGCACCAATTAGGGTTTTTCTCGGACACCAAATGACCTATCGAGCCGAAACTCGGGATTCGGGGTCGCCTCACATAGGCCTTCACATAATGTCCGAACTGGACCCGCAGCTAGAACGTAACTATGTGTTTTACCTTTTTATTATGTTTTAAACCGAAGGCGCTGTGAATTATGGGACTGCTCTGACATATGTGATAGTTGGCTACTAAATGAGTAGGAAAAAGTGGGTTTGGTGTCAATTGATATCCATTTGGTGTCATAATGACATCTAATTGACTGATGGACACTGACTTGCTAGTTGACTTTTGTACATTTGCAATATGTTTAAACGGAGAGGGACCATCACCAAAATGGCATTCTGAAATCAACACAAAAAATGGCATCACCATAGTCTCCAGACTGTGCCGAGTTCAAGGAGACGCCCCGCTTGACCGTAGCTCGTTCTGAGTGCAGCAAACTTGAAAAAAAGAAGGCCCAAAATGAAGCCTGCACCACAATGTCATTTGATTTTGGGTGGCAGTGAGAGAACCGTTAGGGTGAGAAGCACAATTCCACCACATGAATGTTCCTAAGGTCCTCCCGATCTGAACAAGCCTAACCTTGACCGTGTGGCATTAACCCTTCACAGTAAAACAGGGTTTTTTGATCTCACAGATTACAGTGACATCTCTCCCCATAGGAATACATAGCCTGCACCACAAAATTCAACCTGAAGCCTATATGGGTTATGAATGCCGTATGAACCTGTCTTCGGTACCAGTCCATCAGGCCACTATGAGATCTACCTGTGTCGAATCTAAGCTTCCTGGAGCAACCGGAAGTGGTTAAAATGCCCCTAAAAGTGTTTACCCATACACTGCCTGCAGTTTGATAGACATAGTGCATTCAACCCTGTGTAGATCAGTCAATTCTTAACGTAAAGACTTAAAACTCGGGATTCTGTAAGTGGCTGTGTAAATCAAGACATGTGTTTACTTATAGCTTCCTGTGCCAACCGGAAGTGCCTTTAATTGGGTCACACTCTCTGTTTCGAAGGGTTAAAAAAGTCACATCTCTCCAAAACTTCATATGTGTGACTAGGTAACCCTTCTGAACTGTAAATCAGTCATTAATCCCAACAGATGTCAAAGAAAAGCTCCCTCACACACACACAGGAAGGATGGAGTGATAAAGTGCGGTGCTTAAAGACACAGAGAGCAGGAAATGGCATTACCATAATCCCTAGGCCGTACCGAGTTCAGCGAGATATCCCGCTTGACCGTAGCTCGCTCGGTCTAGGCGCAGCGAGCATTAGAATAGTAGGCCCAAAATGAAGCCTGCACCACAATGTCATTTGCTTTTGGGTGACAGTGAGAGAACCGTTAGAGTGAGAAGAAAAATTGCACCACATGAATGTTCCTAAGGTCCTCCCGATCTGAACAAGCCTAACCTTGACCGTGTGGCATTAACCCTTAACAGTAAAACAGTGTTTTTTGATCTCACAGATTACAGTGTCATCTCTCCCCATAGGAATACATTGCCTGCACCCCTAATTTCAACCTGAGGCCTATGTGGGTTATGAATGCCGTATGAACCTGTCTTCGGTACCAGTCCATCAGGCCACTATGAGGTCTACCTGTGTTGATTCTAAGCTTCCTGGACCAACCGGAAGTGGTTAAAATGCCCCTAAAAGTGTTTACCCATACACTGCATGCAGTTTGATAGACATAGTGCATTCAACCCTGTGTAGATCAGTCAATTCTTAACGTAAGGACTTAAAACTCAGGATTCTGTAACAGCATACCCCAATGAGGATATGTGTTGATTTATAACTTCCTGTGCCAACCGGAAGTGCCATAATTGGTGTCTCAGGGGCTGTTTCAAAGGGTTAAAAAAGTCTGATCTGTCCAAAACTTCATATGTGTGATTAGGCAACCCCCATGAACTGTAAATCAGTCATTTTTCCCAAAAAAATTCAAAGGAAAAAAAAATCACACTAAAACACAACTTGAATGGAGGGACGTATTGGGGTGCGTAGAGACAGACAGTGGCTCCAATAGTTAGCTTTGTTGGAGCTAAAAAAGAACCGTCGGACCTAGAGTTCCGAAACTTTAGAAACCTGTTCTAGACCTCCCGTAGATGGTGCGTGGTGAGTTACGTGGCTCTAGACGGTTCTCGGACCGAGAAACAGCCTCGTACATTTGAAATAACTTCAATTCATTTTTGCATCACGAAAATGACGACATTTAGAAATGTCCCAGAGTCGCAAGACTAGGTGCATTGCAAACGTCTCGGCCCATATAGACAGACCCCAACGTTGCTGTCCAATAGCTCATTCAAGGACCCCGTAGCAAGTCATGGAAAATAGTGGATTTTCAGCACCAATTAGGGTTTTTCTCGGACACCAAATGACCTATCGAGCCGAAACTTGGGATTCGGGGTCGCCTCAGCTAGGCCAACACATAACATAAGAAATGGACCCGCAGCTAGAACGTAACTACGTGTTTTATGGTTTTTTTATGGTTTGAACCGAAGGGGTTGTGAATTTTGGGCCAGCTCTGAAGTATGTAATAGTTGGCTACTAAACGAGTTGGAAAAAGTGGGTTTGGTGTCAGTTTGTATCAGTTTGGTGGTCAGAATGATATCTAATTGACTGATGGACTCTTGTCCACTTGACTCTTGTACATTTGCAATATGATCCTATAGTGAAAAAACATCACCAAAAGCGACATTCTGAAATCAACCCAAACGAGCGATTGAGATGACCCAGAATCACTGCAAAGCCATCCCGAGTTCATCGGGCCAGTCAATTTCACATTCCTGCAAGATTTTTATAGCATGACAAATTCGTGATGGTACCTGCCCTTTAAAACATATTGCAAATGCACAGTGACTTTGAAAAAGTAAGAAACAAAAAAAAATACATCTAAAAAATTTTGAGCATGACAAATTCGTGATGGTACCTGCCCATTGAAACATATTGCAAATGCACAGTGACTTTGAAAAAGTAAGGAAACATAAACAAAAAAAATCCAAAATTTTTATTTTTGGGTGACCAGTTGCACGTGCATTTGCAATATGATTCTATAGTGAAAAAACATATTGCAAATGCACAGTGACTTTGAAAAAGTAAGGAAACATAAACAAAAAAAATCTAAAATTTTTTGGGGGGGATGACCAGTTGCATGTGCATTTGCAATATGATTCTATAGTGAAAAAACATATTGCAAATGCACAGTGACTTTGAAAAAGTAAGGAAAAATAAACAAAAAAAATCTAAATTTTTTTTGGGGGGATGACCAGTTGCACGTGCATTTGCAATATGATTCTATAGTGAAAAAACATATTGCAAATGCACAGTGACTTTGAAAAAGTAAGGAAACATAAACAAAAAAAATCCAAATTTTTTTTTTTGGGTGACCAGTTGCACGTGCATTTGCAATATGATTCTATAGTGAAAAAACATATTGCAAATGCACAGTGACTTTGAAAAAGTAAGGAAACATAAACAAAAAAAATCTAATTTTTTTTGGGGGGGATGACCAGTTGCATGTGCATTTGCAATATGATTCTATAGTGAAAAAACATATTGCAAATGCACAGTGACTTTGAAAATGTAAGGAAACATAAACAAAAAAAATCTAATTTTTTTTGGGGGGGATGACCAGTTGCATGTGCATTTGCAATATGATTCTATAGTGAAAAAACATATTGCAAATGCACAGTGACTTTGAAAAAGTAAGGAAAAATAAACAAAAAAAATCAAAATTTTTTTTTTGGGGATGACCAGTTGCACGTGCATTTGCAATATGATTCTATAGTGAAAAAACATATTGCAAATGCACAGTGACTTTGAAAAAGTAAGGAAACATAAACAAAAAAAATCTAAATTTTTTTGGGGGGGATGACCAGTTGCATGTGCATTTGCAATATGATTCTATAGTGAAAAAACATATTGCAAATGCACAGTGACTTTGAAAAAGTAAGGAAAAATAAACAAAAAAAATCTAAAATTTTATTTGGGGGATGACCAGTTGCACGTGCATTTGCAATATGATTCTATAGTGAAAAAACATATTGCAAATGCACAGTGACTTTGAAAAAGTAAGGAAAAATAAACAAAAAAAATCTAAATTTTTTTTGGGGGGATGACCAGTTGCACGTGCATTTGCAATATGATTCTATAGTGAAAAAACATATTGCAAATGCACAGTGACTTTGAAAAAGTAAGGAAACATAAACAAAAAAAATCTAAAATTTTTTTGGGGGGATGACCAGTTGCATGTGCATTTGCAATATGATTCTATAGTGAAAAAACATATTGCAAATGCACAGCGACTTTGAAAAAGTAAGGAAACATAAACAAAAAAAATCCAAATTTTTTTTTTTGGGTGACCAGTTGCACGTGCATTTGCAATATGATTCTATAGTGAAAAAACATATTGCAAATGCACAGTGACTTTGAAAAAGTAAGGAAACATAAACAAAAAAAATCTAAATTTTTTGGGGGGGGATGACCAGTTGCATGTGCATTTGCAATATGATTCTATAGTGAAAAAACATATTGCAAATGCACAGTGACTTTGAAAAAGTAAGGAAACATAAACAAAAAAAATCTAAATTTTTTTTGGGGGGATGACCAGTTGCATGTGCATTTGCAATATGATTCTATAGTGAAAAAACATATTGCAAATGCACAGTGACTTTGAAAAAGTAAGGAAAAATAAACAAAAAAAATCTAAAATTTTTTTTTGGGGATGACCAGTTGCACGTGCATTTGCAATATGATTCTATAGTGAAAAAACATATTGCAAATGCACAGTGACTTTGAAAAAGTAAGGAAACATAAACAAAAAAAATCTAAATTTTTTTGGGGGGGATGACCAGTTGCATGTGCATTTGCAATATGATTCTATAGTGAAAAAACATATTGCAAATGCACAGTGACTTTGAAAAAGTAAGGAAAAATAAACAAAAAAAATCTAAAATTTTATTTGGGGGATGACCAGTTGCACGTGCATTTGCAATATGATTCTATAGTGAAAAAACATATTGCAAATGCACAGTGACTTTGAAAAAGTAAGGAAACATAAACAAAAAAAATCTAAATTTTTTTGGGGGGGATGACCAGTTGCATGTGCATTTGCAATATGATTCTATAGTGAAAAAACATATTGCAAATGCACAGTGACTTTGAAAAAGTAAGGAAACATAAACAAAAAAAATCCAAAATTTTTATTTTTGGGTGACCAGTTGCACGTGCATTTGCAATATGATTCTATAGTGAAAAAACATATTGCAAATGCACAGTGACTTTGAAAAAGTAAGGAAAAATAAAAACTGGATGACCAGTTGCACGTGCATTTGCAATATGATTCTATAGTGAAAAAACATATTGCAAATGCACAGTGACTTTGAAAAAGTAAGGAAACATAAACAAAAAAAATCTAAATTTTTTTTGGGGGGATGACCAGTTGCATGTGCATTTGCAATATGATTCTATAGTGAAAAAACATATTGCAAATGCACAGTGACTTTGAAAAAGTAAGGAAACATAAACAAAAAAAATCTAAACATTTTTTTTTTGGGTGAGCAGTTGCACGTGCATTTGCAATATGATTCTATAGTGAAAAAACATCACCAAAAGCGACATTCTGAAATCAACCCAAACGAGCGATTGAGATGACCCAGAATCACTGCAAAGCCATCCCGAGTTCATCGGGCCAGTCAATTTCACATTCCTGCAGGATTTTTATAGCATGACAAATTCGTGATGGTACCTGCCCATTAAAACATATTGCAAATGCACAGTGACTTTGAAAAAGTAAGGAAACATAGAATCAAATTATTTTTTTTTGGGTTACCAGTTGCACATTTCAGATCACCAGTTGCACATTTCAGATCACCAGTTGCACATTTCAGATCACCAGTTGCACGGAGGAAAATCGTTACTTTTGACTTTGACTTTTGACTTCCTATGAAATCATATTCCAAATGGAGAAAACATATGCCTTATGCACTAGTAAAAAAAAAAAAAAAAAGATAATAAAGTATGACTAAAGTATGTTGATAAAGTTCTTATACATGTGTAATTGACATAAAAATTGAAAGAATTTTGAAAAACGGTCCAGAAAGCACTTTTTTAAGGATGTGTGAAGTTTTTTACCAAATTTTGACATTTTTGACTTTTGACTTTTGACTTCCTATGAAATCATATTGCAAATGGACAAAACATATGCCTTATGCGCGCGCATGTAATTAAAAAAAATAAAATTTGATATCAAAATTGGACAAAAGTATATTCATACAGTTCTTACACATGTGTAATTGACAAAAAAAGCGAAAGAAATTCGAAAAAAGGCCCAGAAAGCACTTTTTTAAGGGGTAAAAAGTTTTTGAAAAAAATATCATTTTTTCAAAATTTTTCTTTTGGATGTTGACTTGGGTTGCATTTCCAATATGAAAAACCCAGGTGGAGCGCACTCGCCCCCTGTTGGATTTTTGAGGTGTTACAATTGGCAATTGCCATATGGCATTTGCCATATACTTTGCACGAATCAACGCCGCTTTGGGTGGTATTGGACATCGTGTACATGGTTTGTCCAATGCCAATATTTTGACATTCATTTTTGTACAAATCAGGGGGGTATTCCCTTACATATTGAACTGCATTGTTTGTATGGATCCATTTTGCTGGATGGTTTACACTTGTTGTATTCTGTGCATGTGACATGTACACTTTGATTTTATATCCTTTTCTGTGTTCTGTGTTCTGTGTTCTCTTTCATTTGGCTCTGAAGGAGAAGGGAAGTCCCACAGGGAGACATTTCTGAGTTGTCTGAAGAACGCTGCACATCTCTGGTAAGTTAATTGGACATTTACCATCCCAGAGATCCCATATGACGTGTATAGCCATTGATTAGCAGCTGGCAGCACACACGCGATACCAGCACCCCAGGGTTTAGTCCACTTGTAGTGAAAAATATGGACTGTAAAAAATGAAAAAATACATGCAGATTGATAAATAAAATGAACAAGATATACATTTAGCTACGTCACAATCTACATCTGCTGCTTATGGAGACTATAGAGTATGAATCCTTCTGGCTAAGTGTCTGTGCTCTTTGTGTTCAACAATGGGGGACAGTAACACACAGGAACACCTTTTCAAAAATGTCAGGCGACGGGTTTTCAGAAAATACCCCCTCTCCCAATCAATAAAGCTACCTTTGACAATGGTGCATATTGTCGCCGTGACATTTAGTCACCCTTCTGTTTCTCACCGAGCGACACGCTGAAGAGGAATACAACAAGGAGATTTAATATGTGATCGATAGGTACACTCGAATGATACATTTGCTCGCATAATGAATGCTGATGGATGAAAACAAACACCTAGCTTCATGGGGAATTTGTATTCTGGACAGTGTTTCCCTAATAGCTGTATGGATGATGTTTCATTACTGTTTTCCGCTCCATTCTTTTCTCTATACAATCAAAAAAAGAATACACTGTACACATGATTGAATCAAGGATATAACATCACCCCCGACCCCCTGTGTATTTAGGATGAGCAATATGTGTGCATGTATTGTTATGTATGTGTGGATGTTTTTATATGATTACACTGTTTTTATATGATTACATGTGTATACACTGTTTTTATATAATTACACTGTTTTTCCAGGCAGCCTATATGTGGGATCTGTTCATGGTTTGGTTGACAATACTTGTTATGTATATGTAAGTGCTGTACTGCAAATGAGGTTGGTTTCAAGCACAGCCTGTCTGTGTGGACTACGGCTTGTCTATTATATATTTTTTGTGTCTATATAGTCTGTCTTGACTTGTGTGTATGTAATATGAATGTGGTGTGTGTCTGCATTGAGTGCATACACAATCTTTGTTGTGATCTGTGTTTGTTGTTTGTATCAATGCACTGCTATTCTGCAGTCTGGTCCTTTCCCATTGTCAGTTGTAGTCAAGGCTTGTGTCTGGGCCAGCTTAGAGCAGCCCTTGTGACTGACATCTCTAAAGCCTGGTGTTTAGACATCTCTCCCTGTGTTTCTCTTTTGATCAGCGTCTGCCATTCTTACTGATTTTCCAAATCACTGGTGCTTGTCAAAGAATTAATTACCTGGATCGGTGCTCGACTGACTCCAAGCACCAGCTGCGGGTTCACCGGAGAGCACCTCGGCATTCTCCCAGCATTCCCGGCTAATCACCCACAATCCATTTCAAAGTCAACCTGATTGGCCCAGCTACCCGGAGAATAATGTGGAATTAGGCTGCATCCCGACAGTAACAGTTTTAGATTTGCATACTGGCAGTGTACAGCAGATTACCTTCACCGCTCGCCGCTCGGCATGATGGGAGGTGAATATTAGCATCAGCGCCAGTGTTAATGACAGTTGCCTCGTACAGCTTATTAGATAAGTAATGATGTAAAGCATTCTGCTAAGCGCATATCCTCTCTGCGTTATTATTTAATCTGCTCCACAATGTGTTCATTACGGGCCGGAGATGGAAATCCAGAGGCATGGCTTTTCAAAAAGAGGAGAAATAGAGTGGTTTTAATGGGGAGAAAGGTGTCCTTTACTGAACAGTGGACACCAGGGCTCTCTCTGTGAAGAAGTAATAAAATGTCCTTGACGTTTACCTGTAACAAAGCTTCTGCCAAATCCTGACTCTGCCATAACCATGATGCAACAGGAAACAGGATTCGTCAGACCAGGCAATGTTTTTCCATTCCTCAGTTGTCCAGTGTTGGTGATCACATGCCCACTGGAGCTGCTTCTTCTTGTTTTTAGCTGATAGGAGTGGAACCCGGTGTGGTCGTCTGCTGCAATAGCCAATCTGTGACAAGGATTGATGAGTTGTGCGTTCCGAGATGCCATTCTGCACACCGCTGTTGTAATGCGACATTATTTATCTGTTTGTGGCCCAACTGTTAGCTTGCACAATTCTTGCCATTCTCCTTCAACCTCTCTCATCAACGAGCTTACTTTTCTCAGGACCGCCTCTGACTGGATGTTTTTTTGTTTGTCGCACCATTCTTGGGAAACCATAGACACTGTCGTGTATGAAAAGCCCAGGAGGGCGGACGATTCTGAGGTACTGGATCCGGCATGCCTGGCACCAACTATCATACCATGTTCAAAGTTGCTCGGGTCACTTGATTTTCCCATTCTATCGTTAAATCGAACAGTAACTGAATGCCTCGATGCCTGTCTGTCTGCTTTACATATCAATCCACGGCCACATGACTCACTGTCTGTAGGAGCGATCCATTTTCGTGAACGGGGTGGTGTACCCAATAAACTGTCCGGTGACTGTATGTCACATCAACACAGACACAAGGAGAGAAATGTAATTATAGAGTATTTTCTCCTTTGTTGTCCTTTTGCTTCTGCTAAAAATACCTCCAATTGGCTGCAGTGTTACATCACCCCACCCCATCTCCAAGCACTAACTGACCTCTGTATCACAGACACACTGTGAAGAGTGCACCAGAGAGCAGAGCAGAGCAGACAGTCATAGAAACAGGCAGACAATATCAATCCCAAACACAGCCCAGTATAGGTAAATATAGACACATTCTGTCATAGAACACTGTCTACATCACAGATAGCGTAGGACAGCGCTGACGGACCATGGACACTTTACTGTTTGTAACAGTAGACAATCTGTTTCATATATCTCTGTGAAGTCGAACCACAGCAGACTCACCTCAGCAGAGTTACCGTCTGGTCCGCCAAGAGCTCTCACACATGTATGACCATACAGCTACTCACGCACGCATGCACGCTGGACACACACACACACACACACACACACACACACACACACACACACACACACACACACACACACACACACACACACACACACACACACAGAGAGAAAGAAAGAGAGTGTCCAACAGTGCCGCTCACAGTCAGACCACAGCGCATAGACCTGTTGTCCCCGCAACCCTGACCCAGATAGCCCAGTTAGTATCAGACACCAACACTCCTGAGACATCATAAAACCACTCAAACAGAATGACAGGTTTCCTGCAGTATATCACTATGTTATACAGTACATGGCTCTACACAGTTCACTCACTGGGAGTCATTGCATTGTTTTCCCCCTTAGCCTTCAGCAAAATGTTAAATGGCAGTCGTTCTATTTTATCAAGTTGTCATTCAGGTGTTTTTTTTTAAGGCTGTCCGACTTCACATGGGCAGTATTCCAAGAATAGAATGTGTGAGAACTGCATTGTATGATACCTCAGTGGGTTGAAGCACCGTTCTCTGGATGACAGCAAATTGGTTTCACATTTCAACAAGGACGGTTTTCTTGATAGATGATATATGAAATAAACATGTATTATTTACTATCCGTCAGAGTGGGGGCCTCCAAAAATTGCATGAGGTGAAATGGGGTTCACAGTGACATATATCAAAATAGTGTGATAGGTGACATCTTTCAAGTCATTGGATGAAAGACTTTATGATTTACATGTTATATTATTAGAATAAGTGGGGCCTTATCATTAGTTTCCTGATTCTTTACTGGTGTATTGATTTATACCATGACATTGTTGAATATTTGTTTCTGATAGGCTTGAAGGGCATTCTAGAGTGTCCATTATTTCCCATTAATGCACAGTATATCAGCACGGTATAATTCAATGGCTATAGAGGGTTGCCAGTCAAGGTATGATGCCTCCTGGCGGCCATGTTGGAAGATCACTGCATCAATTCTTTCAACAACAACAGCTGAGTGGCTACCCCAAGTACATTAAAACAGTGCCTAAAACTAGTTTATTCATCAAGACGGTCAATTTCTGTGCAGTATTTGGCTGCTCTAACAAGGCAGGAAAGACAACAGGATTTTACTTTATTTTTATTTTTACAGATTACCCACGGTCATGAAACACCAATTAGATAAGACTCAAGAGCTGTCAGAAAAGTGAAGAAGCATTTTCTCACGTCAAGACCTGAACCCACTGGTTTCCAGTTTAGCTTAGCTATTATGCTAACCAGGTGTTAACAACAAGACTAAGTTAGCCAACATTAGCTAGCTAGATAGCTTGTAGTCAAGCTATTACCATGTCCCTTACATAGGCGGCGACAGTGATTTTCAAGCTTTGGGGAAGCATCATCATTTCTCATCATAAAAATGCACCTTTACAACAAAGGATTGCATGCATCGATCGCTGCATTTGCAAACTAATGTAAGCTTACTATGCCTAATGTGATGAGCAGATTGTGTTGACTATTGGTTGTTACAGACCAACAGTAGATGTAATCTTTATAAGACACTGAATGAAGTAAACTCAACCGAACAGTCAGGAGCCCTGATGGAATAGGTGAGCTGAAGAAGTGATATTCTAACATCAGGTGTACTCTACATGTAGGTTCTCCGGCTGACCTCTATCAAGACACCCATGTCGACTGGATTCCTACTGTGAAGATGAGCAATGCTGCATCAGTTCTCATTCACTATGTTTTACTTTTTCAGATATGAAAGGAGACATCCCTCAGTTATACAAGATGGGTGACATATGCTGTGCTTTGGTCAATCTGAATGATTATGTTGTGCCATTTGAGTAGAGGGCACTTTCACCTTGTTGTCATGACAAAAGTACCCCCTTAAATCATATGAATATATAAAATGTAATTTGGAAAAACATGTCAAATCCTGTTGTTTATTGTAAACAGACTATACTTCAGTAATAGGCTATATTGTTGTATGGGTGAAATTAAAAGTGTTTTGTGTGTCATCTCTGCTTTGCCTTGCCCCATTGAATAAAATGTATTTCTTAGAGCCTAACTATGATTTACTTTACAATTTAAACACATTTTAGCATAGACAATGTCATTGTTGTGGTAGTCTTAGGCAAACCATCTTCATTATCACAGTGGCAACTCTAAGTGCCATTCAGACCTGGGAGAAAAATATCTGACAATGAACTTGGTAGTAATGGTTGTATGTATGTTTTAAGCTAACCCCATCATCCTGTTTCCAGACATTTCACTACCTAGAATACAATGGTTGGATTTGCATTAAACAATTTAATGTCGGCACAAGGCATGTACTAAGTCTAGTGTAATGATTAGCGTCATATTCACTGTTTACTGGTATAGTTTTTAAATTGAGAACATAGCTCAACAATATGTTAAAACAATATGCACAATTTCAAAGGGTGAGTTGCAAATGCCCATAAGGCAAATGCCATTATACTGCAGACGGAGTGGGTCGAGAATTTCAAGTTCCTTGGTGTCCACATCACCAACAAACTATCATGTTCCAAACACACCAAGACATTCGTGAAGAGGGCACGACAAAACCTTTTCCCCCTCAGGAGACTGAAAAGATTTGGCATGGGTCCCCAGATCCTCAAAAGGTTCTACAGCTGCACCATCGAGAGCATCCTGACCGGTTGCATCACCGCCTGGCATGGCAACTGCTTGGCATCTGACCGTAAGCTGCTACAGAGGGTAGTGTGAACGGCCCAGTACATCACTGGGGCCAAGCTTCCTGCCATCCAGGACCTATATAATAAATGTCAGAGGAAAGCCCAGAAAATTGTCAGAGACTCCAGTCACCCAACCCCACTGTTTTCTCTGGTACCGCACAGCAAGCGGTACCGGGGCGCCAAGTCTAGGACCAAAAGGCTCCTCAACAGCTTCTACCCCCAAGCCATTAGACTGCTGAACAATTCATAAAAATCACCACCGGACTATTTACATTGACACCCCCACCCCCCTCGTACACTGCTGCTACTCGCTGTTTGTTTGTTACCTATGCATAGTCACTTTGCACCCACCTACATATACAGATTACCTCAACTAGCCTGTACCCCCGCACACTGACTCTGTACCGGTGCCCCATGTATATAGCCTCCACACTGACTCAGTACTGGTGCCCCCTGTATATAGCCTCCACACTGACTCGGTACCGGTGCCCCCTGTATATAGCCTCCACACTGACTCGGTACCGGTGCCCCTGTATATAGCCTCCACACTGGCTCAGTACTGGTGCCCCCTGTATATAGCCTCCACACTGACTCAGTACTGGTGCCCCCTGTATATAGCCTCCACACTGACTCTGTACCGGTGCCCCCTGTATATAGCCTCGTTATTGTTATTCTTATTGTGTTACTTTTTAGTATTATTTTTTATTTTAGCCTGCTTGGTAAATATTTTCTTCTTCTTGAACTGCACTGTTGGTTAAAGGCTTGTAAGTAAGCATTTCACGGAAAAGTCTACACTTGTTGTGTTCTGCGTATGTGGCAAATAAAGTTTTTTTTAAGGTCCTTACCAGAGGTGGCCAATCTTGCTCTGCTCATCCCTGATCTACTGGGTGAACAGACTTCTACTTCAGCCCAGCAATGGCACACTTAATTATCAACTCATTAGGTTTGAAAAATTGAATTAGGTTTGTTATTACACCCAACAGGGTTGGCCTGCTCCAGTTATAATAGGTTTATACATTGTGTGTGACTTTAAAACTGTATTTTTGCTTACAAAATATGCTAACATAGGTACACATATAACCCATGGTATCCTACAAGGATGTGCCCTTATTCTCTTATGACATTTATTGGGACCTCTTCTTCTGCAGGCAGTGTTTCACAGCTCTCTGTATCTGAGGACAGAAAACATCACAAAGAAACAGGCTTCATTATACTCAAATTAGACAAATTAGACAGCACTGAATATTATGCTGCTATACCTCTCCGTCCTCAGTTTTTCTCGCTAGGGACTGGAACTGGAGAATCTGTACACAATGTCCTCCCACAAATGTACCTGCCTTATCTAGAGTAGCCTACTCTCCGTTATCTGACAGCTGGAACTGCTAGCTGATCATTTCACCCTCTACCATGGCTGTTAGCTAGCTACAGTACCCAGCTACAAATGTATTTCGAGTTGCACCAGTAAATGCATCAAGATAGCTAGCTAACTAGCTAATAAGAAGTTAACAAACTGGATATTTAATTCACTTAGCTCTACAGTATGTTAAGTTAGCTAGCTAAATTACATGACTTTAGCATCTCATTTGAGTTAGCCTGAACACTAAGTTCCTGTAGGAAGATAGCTATTTAGCTAATAATAATTTAAAAAAATATATAATTTTCAAAATATATTTACTTACTTGAATAGGTTATCCCACTGCCTCTGTTTTATGGGTCCTTAGAAAAACAAAAAAATGGGCAATCTTCCCAGTGGTAGCAAAACACAGCCAGCCATGTGGACGATTGGAGGACTTCCACCATGACTCTGGTCTTCCAACATGGTGCCTGGTGTGGTTGCTAGGTTATTTGTGATGCAACTGCAGGCCCTCTATAGTTCATTCTTACATGTTCTGTTTGCAAAACATTATTGGCATTGTTGAATTCGATTTTCATAATAACAAGCTTGGACTGATGGTTTGGTTAGGTAAACTAGCAAGTTTGTTTGTTTGGTTAAAAAGGCAACTACTGATGCTATCTAATAACTTGCTAGCTACTTCAGTGGATGTTGAACACATTTCTACCTGCAAATGAACACATTTATAGGGACAAATTTGTTATAAAAGGGATGATCAGCTCAGCATGCCAGTAGCATACCAACCTGCATCCCACTGCTAGCTTTCCTCTGAAACTAAGCAGGGTTGGTACTGGCCAGTCCTTGGATGGGAGACCAGATGCTGCTGGAGGGCCAGTAGGAGGCACTCTTTTCTCTGGTCTAATTGGGGACATTTCCCTGTGTATGCTGATGTCTTTTGGATGGGATGTTAAATGGGTGTCCTGACCCTCTGTGGTCATTAAAGATCCCTTGGCACTTATCGTAAGAGTAGGGGTGTTAGCCCCGGTGTCCTGGCTAAATTTCCAGTATGGCCCTCATACCATCATCGGCACCTAATTATCCCCAGCTTCCAATTGGTTCATTCCTCTCCCCTGTAACTACTCCCCAGGCCATTGCTGTAAATGAGAATGTGTTTTCACTCAATTTACCTGGTTAATTAAAAAACTCAGAGGTCTATGCGTTCTCTGGAAGATAATACAACTCTGTGGAAGGTTAGTCCCACTCCACTAACGCGTTGTGGAATAATAATCAATAAATGTAGCTCTTTATTTAACCATATAAAACCTGTTCATCGAAAATTGTGAATAACTCCCACAGGTTAATGAGAAAGGTGTGCCTGAAAGGATGCACATAACTCTGCACTGTTGGGTTGTATTAGAGAGAGTCTCAGTCTTTAATCATTTTCTACACACAGTCTGTGCCTGTATTTAGTTAGCATGCTAGTGAGGGCCGAGAATCCACTACCACATACAGTAGGTACGTGGTTGCAAAGGGCATCATTGTCTTAACAGTGCGATTTGCCAAGGCAGGATAGTGGCTTCTGATTAAATTCAATTTTCACAGAACCACTTGTGGCAATTTCAATGAGGCTCTCTTGTTCAGATATTGGTATGTGGACTGGAGGCAGGGCATGAAAGAGATAACGAATACAGTTGTTTGTATCATCCGATTTGGGAAAGTACCTGCGTAATTGCGTACCCAACTCACTCAGGTGCTTCGCTTTATCACATTTGACATTGTCCATAACCTTGAGTTCATTTGCACACAAAAAATCATACAATGTTGTAAAGACCTCTGTCCTTAATGCAGACAGAGAAGAGCTCCAACTTCTTAATCATAGCCTCAATTTTGGCCCGCACATTGAATATAGTTTCGGAGAGTCCCTGTATTCCTAGATTCAGATCATTCAGGCGAGAAAAAACATCACCCAGATAGGCCTGTCTTGCGAGAAACTCCCAGTTTGGGAATACCTGATCTATGTTATTTAGTAAGCCATCTGAGATATAGCATGCAACATAATTTTTATTTTGTCCCAAGTTGATGTCGATGAAAAGTCGATGAAATTTACATTTTGACAACTTCTGACCTAGAGCTTTTGAGTACTTAAAATCCTATAGTGCAGTATGTTCTGGGTAGCATTCTGCACTTGTACTTCTGTTTCCTGGAATCTCATTTAAATTACACCACAACATGGAATGGACTCATTCCGCCCATCAAATCACTTTGGAAGCTCATTTTGGGCTGAAAATCAATATGATCCTAAGGCAAATTTTGCTCTCCAATACCATTTTACAGATGTATTTAAAAATGGAGACTCCTACTGACTCGACAAATCTGCTTCCAGGGCATATGCTAGAGCCAGAATAGTATTTGGCCATAATTATTGACCTGTGACCACCACTGCACTCAAAATTTTCTTAAAAGTGGACACTGGAGAGTCTTTGTAATAAATCCAAATTCACAGATGAAAACTAATAGAAATCAATCATGATGTCTTCTGGCCAGCTGTTGATTCCGGACATTTCTCAGTGGCAATACTTCAGTTCTGTTTTAAAAGATGATTGGATTTTTTTCACAATATGGAGTTGTTTTACTTGAAGGCTAAGGGGAGTTTTAGTATGTCATGTTAAATTTGGAATGTTTCACTTAATAAAATCAATAAAATCAAATCAAATTGTATTGGTCACACACACATGGTTAGCAGATGTTAATGCGAGTGTAGCAAATTGCTTGTGCTTCTATGTCCGTCTATGCAGTAATAGCTAACAGTAATCTAACAAATTCACAACAACTACCTTATACACACACACAAATACACAGAAATGCAAAGGGATGAATAGAATATGTACAAATAAATATATGTATGAGCGATGGCAAGATGCAGTAGATGGTATAGAACAGTATATACATATGAGATGAGTAATGTAGAATAAACATTATTAAAGTGGCTTTATTTAAAGTGACTAGTGATGGCCTTGAGATAGAAGCTGTTTTTCAGTCTCTCGGCCCTAGCTTTGATGCACCTGTACTGACCTCGTCTTCTGGATGATAGCGAGGTGAACAGGCAGTGGCTCGGGTGGTTGTTGTCCTTGATGATCCATGATCCATCTCATCACTGTTGATAATCAGGCCTACCACTGTAGTGTCATCTGCAAAGTTGATGATTGAGTTGTAAACATGTATGGCCACGCAGTCATTGGTGGACAGGGAGTACAGGAGAGGGCTGAGAACACACCCTTGTGGGGCCCTAGTGTTGAGGATAAGCGGGGTGGAGATGTTGTTTCCTACCTTCACCACCCGGGGGCGCCTTGTCAGAAAGTCCAGGACCCAGTTGCACAGGGCGGGGTCGAGACCCTAGGTCTAGAGCTTAATGGTGAGTTTGGAGGATACTATGGTGTTAAATGCTGAGCTGTAGACAATGAACAGCATTCTTACATTTTTAGTTACCTTTATTTAACTAGGCAAGTCAGTTAAGAACAAATTCTTATTTTCAATGACGGCCTAGGAACAGTGGGTTTACTGCCTTGTTCAGGGGCAGAACGACAGATTCTTACCTTGTCAGCTCGGGGATTCGATCTGCAAACCATTCGGTTATTAGTCCAACGCTCTAACCACTAGGCTATCTGCCGCCCCACATAGGTATTCCTCTTGTCCAGATGGGGCAGTGTGCAGTGTGATGGCGATTGCATCGTTAGTGGACCTATTGGGGCCGTAAGCAAATTGGAGTGGGTCTAGGGTATCAGGTAGGGTGGAGGTGATATGATCCTTGACTAGTCTCTCAAGTCTCTAGTCTCTTAAGCTGTAACAACAGAGCTACTATCTTCCACTTTGGGGAAGTAAATATCATAGTGTGGACAGTTTCATTCACAGTCACATGAATCTAAAGCACAGACATACAATGAGTCTACAAAACATGCTATTTCCTTAACAGACTGACCAGGTGAATGCAGGTGAAAGCTTTGATCCCTTATTGATGTCACTTGTTAAAACCACGTCAATCAGTGTAAATGAAGGGGGGGAGACAGGTTAAAGAAGGATTTTTAAGCCTTGAGACAATTGAGACAAGGAATGTGTATGTGCCATTCAGAAGGTGAATTGGCAAGTTAAAGTATTTAAGTGCCTTTGAAGGGGGTATGATAGTAGGTGCCAGGCACACCGGTTTGAGTGTGTCAAGAACTGCAATGCTGCTGGCTTTTTGCCACACTCAATAGTTTTCCATGTGTATCAAGAATGGTCCACCACCCAAAGGACATCCAGCCAATTTGACACAACTGTGGGAAGCATTGGAGTCTGCATCCCTGTTGAGCGCTTTTGACACCTTGTCCATGCCCCAATGAATTGAGGCTGTTCTGAGGTCAAAAGGGGGTTCAACTCAATATTTGGAAGGTGTTCCTAATGTTTTGTACACTCAGTGTATGATGCTTATGATACTACCTCAGAAACCTACAGTGCCTTGCGAAAGTATTCGGCCCCCTTGAACCTTTTGCCACATTTCAGGCTTCAAACATAAAGATATAAAACTGTATTTTTTTGTGAAGAATCAACAACAAGTGGGACACAATCATGAAGTGGAACGACATTTATTGGATATTTCAAACTTTTTTAACAAATCAAAAACTGAAAAATTGGGCGTGCAAAATTATTCAGCCCCTTTAAGTTAATACTTTGTAGCGCCACAAGTCGCTTGGGGTATGTCTCTATCAGTTTTGCACATCGAGAGACTGAAATTTTTTCCCATTCCTCCTTGCAAAACAGCTTGAGCTCAGTGAGGTTGGATGAAGAGCATTTGTGAACAGCAGTTTTCAGTTCTTTCCACATATTCTCGATTGGATTCAGGTCTGGACTTTGACTTGGCCATTCTAACACCTGGATATGTTTATTTTTGAACCATTCCATTGTAGATTTTGCTTTATGTTTTGGATCATTGTCTTGTTGGAAGACAAATCTCTGTCCCAGTCTCAGGTCTTTTGCAGACTCCATCAGGTTTTCTTCCAGAATGGTCCTGTATTTGGCTCCATCCATCTTCCCATCAATTTGAACCATCTTCCCTGTCCCTGCTGAAGAAAAGCAGGCCCAAACCATGATGCTGCCACCACCATGTTTGACAGTGGGGATGGTGTGTTCAGTGTGATGAGCTGTGTTGCTTTTACGCCAAACATAACGTTTTGCATTGTTGCCAAAAAGTTCAATTTTGGTTTCATCTGACCAGAGCACCTTCTTCCACATGTTTGGTGTGTCTCCCAGGTGGCTTGTGGCAAACTTTAAACTACACTTTTTATGGATATCTTTAAGAAATGGCTTTCTTCTTGCCACTCTTCCATAAAGGCCAGATTTGTGCAATATACGACTGATTGTTGTCCTATGGACAGAGTCTCCCACCTCAGCTGTAGATCTCTGCAGTTCATCCAGAGTGATCATGGGCCTCTTGGCTGCATCTCTGATCAGTCTTCTCCTTGTATGAGCTGAAAGTTTAGAGGGACGGCCAGGTCTTGGTAGATTTGCAGTGGTCTGATACTCCTTCCATTTCAATATTATCGCTTGCACAGTGCTCCTTGGAATGTTTAAAGCTTGGGAAATCTTTTTGTATCCAAATCCGGCTTTAAACTTCTTCACAACAGTATCTCGGACCTGCCTGGTGTGTTCCTTGTTCTTCATGATGCTCTCTGCGCTTTTAACGGACCTCTGAGACTATCACAGTGCAGGTGCATTTATACGGAGACTTGATTACACACAGGTGGATTGTATTTATCATCATTAGTCATTTAGGTCAACATTGGATCATTCAGAGATCCTCACTGAACTTCTGGAGAGAGTTTGCTGCACTGAAAGTAAAGGGCTGAATAATTTTGCACGCCCAATTTTTCAGTTTTTGATTTGTTAAAAAAGTTTGAAATATCCAATAAATGTCGTTCCACTTCATGATTGTGTCCCACTTGTTGTTGATTCTTCACAAAAAAAGTACAGTTTTATATCTTTATGTTTGAAGCCTGAAATGTGGAAAAAGGTCGCAAAGTGCAAGGGGGCCGAATACTTTCGCAAGGCACTGTATATCATGGACCATGTTTCATCCAGCAGGATACATCACATCTACCTTTACATTGAAGTGACAAATTGCCTCTGAATCATAATTCGCCCAACTCAAACTCCTTGGCACTGTCTTCCTCTCTTCTGTCTATTTACAATTCATGATTGAATTCAACTCCCCAAAAGTCCAATTTCGGTTTTGTGTGTGGATGGGCATACCAAGGTTATTGTAGTAAACTAAAACAAAATTCTAATCATGAAAATCTAAATAAATAAAATAATTAACATGTAGTTAATAATTAACAAAATATTTGACTCCAAAACAAAATAAAATAATCTGAAAGCATTCATGAATTATGTTTAGTTTTTAATGGGGTTTCAGTGGGGTTTTCAAGCTACTTAATCTGGCGGGTAAACGCAGCCAGGAGATGGCGACGTTTCAAATAGGCCTAGTTTATGCATTTGCTATCACTAGCTAACAGAGGAAATATCATCTAGGTAGCTAACTTGATTCTTCTTACACGTACTACTAAAGTTAAAACTGTGACAGTGGATCCGACTTTTGTGGAGCCCTCTTCCCGACAGCTAAAAGTCCCGAAGCTTCTGTGCATGTGCAGGATTCTCTACGTTACACACAGTCTCTGGTCTACTCGAAGAGAACAGGCTACTCAGGCGATTGGTACTCGTTTAATAAAGTTAGATCAAAGCTGAATCAGTGTCTGCAAGATTACGTAATGATAGTATTCTACATAACAGAACCAAATATAATAGTATAATAGCATAGTATAACGTTACTATAAGACAAAAAAATACCACCTAATTTCTTTTTTGATTCTAGGATGATATATATATAAAAACAAATTGAAATGTTTTCATACAATTTAAACAAAATAAAAACTAGCAAATCAACTTTGAAAACGAACTGAAAAACTAATAAAAATAAAAACTAATATAAAAACACAAGTATAATAACCTTGGGGCCCACAAACAGCTGTACCGTCACACACTGCAGCATGCACACCAGAGCTTATCTCCTCCTCTTCCTTCTAATGGAAACACTCTTTATTATTTCCATCCTTCTTCTTCTTCCTACTGCTGTGTGCTTTGGGATTAAGGAGGCTCTCTGATGCTGGCTGCAGGCGGCAGGGGCTCCAATAATAACCTCTTTCCCTCCCTCGTTTCCTCATCCTCACCCCTTCCCCCAGCCAGTCCTAGGAGTATTACATCATTCTGATGTAATGTCTAACCAATCACATGGCGACTGGTAATGTCTAACCAATCACATGAATGCTGCGCTAAACCTTCCAGGATTATGGAAGCCAGTAGCTCAGACTGGGCAATGGGAGTTCATGTAGAAGGAGAGGGAGTATAGAGAGAGTAGAGAGAGAATAGGGAGGGAGGGAGAGAGTGGGGGAGATAAAGAAAGAGAGAGAGAGAGAGAGAGAGAGGGAAGAGAGAGAGAGAGAGCACTGGGTGAAAAGGGGATATCTTCACATGGCATGTTTTGATATTCTAGAGAATATTGAAAATGTCCAATGCATATTTGGAGTTTTGTGGATTTGCACCATATCCTGACAAATTCTGAATTCAGATGTGTCTTTTACACATATATGATATTGGGATTACTCCGAAAACCACGCATGGACATTTCCTATGGCCGGATATGTACTCATTCAATATCCTGAGATATGTGACATCATATTTTCACTCTTCATGTTGACAAATACTAACTGTATACATCACATATCTGTGTTTTCTCAGCACATTAAATATATTAAGATATATTGATTCCAGATATGCTTCTTTTGGCCCAGGTCCATATCTGGAGCTTGATTTGCTTTTCATTTTTGGATTCCCTCCACATATCATACATGGTATGGCTGGATATTTACTCATTAGAAATCCTTAGACATGCCTATTTGGACATCTTACAGTATTTTCACTATGTGATAACAAATACTGACAGTAGGCCCACACGTACAATGCATATGCTCTTGACTGAGGTCCATAGGAAGTGAGAAAGAGGGAGAGGAGAGAGGCATCACAATACATATTTTCAAGAGCAGCCTCCGGGTCAATTTATCCCTCTTCCCCCCCCCCCCCTTTGAAGATTACTGAGAGCAAATAAACTCTCTCTGATTAAGGCTGGTAGCCAACATACTGTTACTGTTGCATGCCTTGGAATCAAGTTGAATTGATGGCTTGTCATTTCCTATATTCCTCATCCAAGTGAGTGTCCGTTTCAGTCTTGTGACTTCAGATCTAGAACATGCCAGTTCATGTTCTTATTTTTTAATTGACAAAGTCTAAATTGTTGACATTTGATGTTTGAGGTTAAAGGATCCACTATCTAATATGAACCAATCCCTCAGCTTTATTTGCTTTCTAATATATATATTTTTTTAATGATGTCTGGGTTAAAAGCTTCCCTTGTGACTGTGAGCTGTCCAACCATGACTTATCATTAGTGGTGCTCTTTGCCACTTCAGTGCACATGGGAGATTGAGTCTGTCTGTCTTAGAGATTGGCACTGCTCAGTATCACCCCTCTGCCTTAAACACAAACACACACATTTCACCCCGCAGGTACAGACTCCCCTGTCAGAGCCAACTCTTTAAAGTCTGCAGTGGTCTCAGTATGACAAGGGGTGTGAGCATGCTGTGTGTCTGCCACAGCAGTCTCAATACGCCGGAGGACTTGTGTCAGCCTGGTAAATGCATGTGAATGCACTGGGAAAGCTATAGGGGAATTACCTAGAACTAGCTGAATATATGCATATCTGCTAGGAGTCTTGCTTAGGAAATAATGTAGCACTGGTGGGACCAATAGATCTAAGAAGAGATTACCGCATGTTGCAACATTCCATTACTAATTCAATTTGTCCCAATGTTTTGTGTCCTACAGTATGCTACCCATGTACATGTAATTGGTGCAAAGGGTTGTGCATGATGCAACTAAAAAATGCAGCTGTTTCAAATGTGTCACACAAAGCAGCCAACCATGTTCAAACCAAAACAGATACCAATAGAAGTTTTGGTTGAAAGTATTGTATGCACGGAACATATAGGCTAGACAAATTCTCCTGGAGGGCAATGAGCTATTCTTATAAAAAAAAAGTTTCCAAAAGAGTTCTGCTGCTTTCCCCATAGGAGGACCATATGGCTGTAGAACCCTGAGTGGAAAGGGTTCTTCATGGAACCCAAAAGGGTTCTACCTGGAATCAAAAGGGGTTATTCAAAGGGTTATCCTATGGCGATAGCCAAATAAACCTTTTAGGTTCTAGATAGCACCTTTCTTTTTGCTAAGCGTGTACAAATCACAAGTTCCCGGGTTTTTCTTTTTTTGTACTATTTTCTACATTTTAGAATTCTTAGTGAAGAGATCAAAACTATGAAATAACACATATGGAATGATGTAGTAACCAAAACAATGTGTTAAACAAATCAAAATATATTTTACATTTAAGATTCCTCAAAGTAGCCACCCTTTGCCTTGATGACAGCTTTGCACACTCTTGGCATTCTCTCGACCAGCTCCAACATATGCGGAGCACTTGTTGGCTGCTTTTCCTTCACTCTGTGGTCCAACTCATCCCAAACCATCTCAATTGGTTTGATATCGGGTGATTGTGGAGGCCAGGTCATCTGATGCAGCACTCCATCACTCTCCTTATTAGTCAAATAGCCCTTATACAGCCTGGAGGTGTGTTGAGTCATTGTCCTGATGAAATACAAATGATAGTCCCACTAAGCGCAAACCAGATGGGATGGCGTATCGCTGCAGAATGCTGTAGTAGCCATGCTGGTTAAGTGTGCCTTGAATTCTAAATAAATCACTGACAGTGTCACCAGGAAAGCACCCCCACAGTATCACACCTCCTCCTCCATGCTTCAAGGTGGGAACCACACATGTGGAGATCATCCGTTCACGTAGACCAATAACAAAGATAGTTTCAAACCTTTCTGCCAATAAAGCTAGTTTTCAGGTTACGCATCCCTCCCATTAGGCTCCTCCAATTAGGCCCCTCACTCAGACCACTCCCAGACAGTCCTAGCAAAATGCTTGCTTTAGAAATTGATCTTTACTATGAAGCAATTTTAAATCCTTGTTTGACCATTTTTGGAAACAGTCACAGTAAGGTACTTAATTGTTAAGCAGAAATTATTTGATGGTGAGATAAAAATGGCTGCATTGGACCTTTAATGATGTTTCAAAGATGAACAGCTCATTTCAACATCGTCCTCTATGGGACTTAGTGCCAAAGTCAACTGTATTTAAGAGCACAGTCTGCTCGTGAAACTGGATAATGATCGTATTAACCTTGTCTTGTGGAAAATCTAAATACTGTAACACAACAGGGTAAATACAAAACGCGCCCTTATTGTATACCAAAAACGCTATTGCTTTTATCAAAGGCATCGCCACCCGATTCAATTACGAATCTCTAAGATCACATAGACAGCGATTTCATCGGCTGCCGATTGAATGGCAGTCGTGTATTTGAAGGACAAACACATGTTCTCGCTCCCCTTTGCTTAACAAGTTTTTTTGCAGTGATTAAGTGTGACAGGACGAGCTCAGGCCCGCTACCCAGAATGCCATGCTTCTCATCTTGGTGATAACGCCATGAGGCGGGAAACACGCGGCTCAACATCATCAACCGCACATGCCACCCAATCCTCATCTCCTCTCACCCTCTCTTTCCACCTCTTTCCACCCAAATCAATTCACCACAATGACTCGCTATGACAGCCCACCCACTAATTCCCTATGAAAATATACATCTGATCAGTAGGACACTAATCCTCTAGAGGGGGCTTCTGCTTGGAGACTAAGCTTAAGGCCTGACCCGGAATTAATGGGATCTCAATCAGCTAATCAATTGGTGACACTGTGGGGTGAAGGCATAAGCTTATGTCTACAGTGGTGGTTGTGATGTTAGGGATGAGTTAGACGCAGGGCTGATTGGTTTCCTTACACTAAGAATTACATTAGGTCAGTGTTGTTGTTCCCAAAGCCATCACTGATCACTTTACAGCAGGTCATCACACAAAGGACATGATGCATCCTCATTAGGATAAACCTAATTTGACTAACAGACTATCATGGGTCCAAGATTTCAGGTAAAATCATCCAAATGTGTTCTCGTGTTGTTCAAATTCAAATAAAATCACAATAAATCATGATTTTCTTCTACTTTATTTCTTCACATTAACCTCATAACACTTATCTTTTTTGACTTTATATCTTTTTTATTGATTTATAAGACATATTTTCAATGGGAAATGTGAGTTTGTGCATTAGATTGAACAGAGTGATAGTATGTCATACAATAGCAGGTCTAATTCAATTAAACTGTTGCTTTGTCAACATGTCAAATCAAGCTTCTTTTATTCGGTCTGTTTCAGTAAATCTTGTTACAGTTTTCCGCTATTGTTTCACTCCTGTATGTTCAAGTCATTTTGCTAACATTTTGCCATGACGATAAGGACTATAAATAAATGAATGGAGGCAAATAACAGAAACGCTATATTATTGTCAGGCAAATTTAAAACCTGAGATAATCCAGTTTTTTCTTGACAAAGACAATTTAAAGTTCACTGAATAGTAACAAAGGGGCTGAATTATTATCACAACACTTCACTGTGCTTGCTGTATTTTTTATCTGAACAAGGGAATAGCTATTCCATTGCTGTGATAAGGAACAATACAGAAGGTATAGCAGTCTATGCTCAAGCCTGAATCACAATAAAGCCTTCGTTGCGGCCATATTCTTTGTTGCATACATAAATTACTCTTAATACGACTCTCAATTATTGTATACCAGATAGCAAAGAAAAGCAGTGATGACTCTTTTAAGTGGATTCTTGAAAGAACTTTAGTATTTTGTGGAGATATATTCATCTAAACCAATCATGTATTTCGTGGGGCTTGTTGATATTAGATATTGGTGCCAAAATAAACCTTCTCCATCAGAGTCAATATGCAGACTCTCTGTTGACAGAATAAACGGTATATGAATATATTAAAATGAGGCACTTTCAACAATACTGAGGTCCTGGCTGGGTCTGTCTGTCTTTTTAATTTGAGAGATAAGGTGGCAGAATTGTGTGTAATTATGTGAAGCTGGGTCTGTGAGGAATTCATAAAAAATGGGGCTAAATCTATCTGCTGATTGTGTTCTGGGGGAGGGAGGGAGGCAGGCTGGAAGGCAGGCAGGCAGGGAGGGAGGGAGGTGACGGTGGCAGCAGAGAGTATGAGAGGAAGAAATCTAAAATCATTAAATCACTGTGCCATTATCTCCACTCCTCTGTCACTCAGGGAAAAATAAAGAGGTGCTAATGAATGTTAATGTCTTCCTTATTTGGAGATCTACATGAATCTTTCCCTGTCCATTGCATAGGAGCACAATCTCTGTCTCTCTCTCCCTCTCTCTTTCTTTCTCCCTCTCTTTCTCTCCTTCTCCCTCTCCATTTCTCTCTCTCCTTCCCTCTGTCTCTCCTTCGCTGTCAGAGGTACGAAAGCTCCACTTGGTGTGTCAGAGAGGATATACTTCTAATGAGTGAACGTTACCCACCCCTCCACTCCCACCCTCCAAATAACCAATATTTCAATCTGTTTTGCAATCCACATTTTGGATATTCAACAGTGAACCAGGGGGAAAAAGACAGAAAGAGAGTGAGAGAGAGAGATAGAAGAGATAGAGAGAGAGAAGTAGAGAGAGATTGACTCAAATAGCAAGAATGTGGTGGTTCCTCAGCCTGTACCATTTGGCAGGGGTTCAAATGAGAAAGCCAAACGCAAACCTAGGATAATTCCCGGGAGGCGGAGTGGAATTAGAAGTGTGTCAGGTACCAGGCCAGAGTTTTCTCAGGGCTGAGCCCCAAAGAGACCTGGAGAGAAAGCAAACCTGACACCTCTGACAACCAATGAGTGAGGAAACATTGAAGAGAACACACATTGCAGAACCAGGGCGTAGTCACACTGTACCTCAGATATGAAACCTATGACGTCAACTCTTTCACAAAATCGGAACAGTTTTACAACAGGTCCATTCATATACATGACAGGTCTAATGTTTGGACACACCTACTTATTCAAGGGTTTTTCTTTATTTTGACTTGGTCTTTTAACAAATTGGGCTTTCTTCTGTATACCACCACTACCTTGTAACAACATAACTGATTAGCACCAAATGCATTAAGAAGGAAGGAAATTCCACAAATGTACTTTTAACAAGGCACACCTGTTAATTGAAATGTATTCCAGTTGACTACCTCATGAAACTGATTGAGGGAATGCCAAGAGTGTGCAAAGCTGTCATCAAGGCAAAGAGTGGCTAAATAGAATTTGATTTGTTTAACACTTTTTTGGTTACTACATGATTCCATGTGTATTTTTGCATAGTTTTGATATCTTTACTATTATTCTACAATGTAGAAAATAGTCAAAATAAAGAAAAAAGGTAGAATTAGTAGGTGTGTCCAAACTTTTGACTGGTACTGTATATAAAACATAGCAAATCATGTTTTTGACAGTACTGGGCCTTTAAGGCTGTGGAAGTTAACCCTTGAACATTTGGCACCAGACCTGACTTTTTTTTAAGTTTCAGCAGTTTCTTGGATTGGTATGTTTAAAAACTGCAATTTTTACACTGTTGAAAATGTACCTGAAGATCCTTTATAATTGACAATTGATGGGTTGTCAATCAGACCCAGATCATTGTCCCCTACCTCCAGAGGTTTAAGCAGTGTACGTTTCTATACTGAGCTGTGCTGGGTACTGTCTCTATGAACACCCTCATATCTAGAGCTGAAGCCCAGTAGATCTCACTGAAGACTATAAGCATGTGTTGAGCTTGGGTTCGTTGTCTATGAAGACTGTCATGCTGTGCCATGTTTGGTCTGTGAAAGCTCCTGTAGTTTCTATCCAGTATGTGGTGACTGTGGAACAGTATGTCACAACCTAGACTGTCTTGCTGACTAAACCGAACTGCTCTACACAGGTCCTAGTTTATTTTGCTGACTAAACCGAACTACTCTACACAGGTCCTAGTTTATTTTGCTGACTAAACCGAACTACTCCACACAGGTCCTAGTTTATTTTGCTGACTAAACCGAACTACTCCACACAGGTCCTAGTTTATTTTGCTGACTAAACAGTACTACTCCACACAGGTCCTAGTTTATTTTGCTGACTAAACCGAACTACTCCACACAGGTCCTAGTTTATTTTGCTGACTAAACAGTACTACTCCACACAGGTCCTAGTTTATTTTGCTGACTAAACAGTACTACTCCACACAGGTCCTAGTTTATTTTGCTGACTAAACCGAACTACTCCACACGGCCTAGTTTCTCTCCTTCAGCATTACAATACGCTAGGAATGCTAGTGTTTCCATCGAGATTGATTCCATGATCAAGAGGTTTCAGGCCTCTCTATCTAGCCGCCAGATAAGCAAACATGATCAGTCACCAAATTTCAGAGCAAGATTCCTCAAAGGGAAAACATATTGCTGATTTGCCTTGCAAAAAACAATGTGTTAGGGTCCTTGACATTAAATGAATCCCCTTGACCAAGATGTAGACTTGGTAGAGTATTTGTTGTCATTGCCGATGAAATTGTATACATTAAGAATTTCAAAGGTACAATCAGTGTTTAATGAATTTATTGCCTATAAATAGACGTCTACATGCAGCCTTAAGATAAGGTAGTGAGAATGAGGAAATGAGCAGCTATCTAAATGTGAGAAGATGTGTCTTACCCTTCCAATTATGACCTACATTACCATATGACTATTCAATATGGGGGGGTGAAGTCCTTTCTTGGATCTTTGGTTGTGGATCACTACGTTTTGAAATAAAGCCTGAAAGATTCAGAACAATAATGTGTCCCTTTCCACAAAGAAGCTCATCCTGTATAAATTATGGAAATGGTGGTAAATAGGAAAATGTATTTTAATCAACTGTTTTTTTTTCAGTTAATGAAATGTCTCCCTCTTATCTGGATCCCTATACTGTGTATGTTAACTATTTATAGTTACAATTCTGCCCTTTTCTCTTTCTGTGTTATCTGAAATTGTGCTGTAAATTTGGCCCCGGTGAATGATTATGCTTATCGACCTGCCCGTGAAGCTCATATTCAAATTGTGTTGCATGATTAGTCCTATTTATCTACATAATTGGATTGAGTTTGCCTCTAAGTCTATGTGAATGTGAGATGTTGATTTAGAGCCACAGACAAATATATACCGGAGAAGATGGCCAACATAATTGTATTTCAGATTAATTCCATTTGGATACAATCAATAGTTTTACCCTTGAATTTTTGTAGTCTAATCAACTTATACTTGCCTATGAGATTATTGAAAAGAAAACAACCCCAGGCCTGGCGTCAAAATGAGACAACATAGAATTTACTGCGGGAAGGATTAGTGTCTGGAGACCGAGGGAGATTTACACAGGCAGAATGTGAACACTGCAATACAATACATTACAATCGTTTCCGGCATGGCGTAATTCATGCAAACATCCCCAGGCTATTTGTACTCCGCCACTAGAATCTAATTGTGTCCAATACATAATCCAACTAAAAGTAACGGTGACAGAGGTTCAAGCTCTGTTAACATGAATATTTAAAAGACGTTGTATTGCTAGACAAGTGTGACTGTTTGCATGTGTAAAAGAGTCCCTTTTAGGGAGGGAGAAGGAATTAATGTTTTAGACCGCAGGACAAGTTGGAGTTTTACTCTGATTCAGTTACATTTTTTGCATTTGAAGGAAAAAAAAAGAAGATGTTAGAATGATGGGCTAAGTGAATGTCAGGTTAAACAGCTTTGATCAATGGGAGGCTAGATCACCTTTAAGCCTCCCATTATTATGTGGTCTGGGAGGCAGCCTCATATCATCACGCTCCCAGCATCAACATCCAAATAGAGCAAAAAACACGCACACAACAGCGTTAGCACACAACAGCGTTAGCACACAAATGTAAAGGAATTTCATTAGCCGCCCTTAAAATTGATTGTGTAATGTTTTTACTGAAATCAATAGTGCTTCATTCTGTCAGCTAATTCGATTACTTGTTTGTGCCGCAGGAAGTCCAAATATCAAGGTAATGTGAAATGTTTATGATATTATTACCTTGGAAGTAGGAGGTTGATGTTGAATAATAATGTATTGGTATATGTATAAATTAATTAACTCAAATAATGAAATACATACATTACCTAACCTTTCTTAAGCTAACAACAACACAAAGCCAATGTTCTTGCCTCCATGAGTGTAAACAGCAATATTAGCATTAGCGCTAACGCTAATCGTTAAATGAAGCTGTAATTTATTGAGACGGCTACGAGGACACGCTCGGCATTAAGAGTGTTTATTAATCAGGAAATAATAAGTGATCCGTGCCATCGCCATTAATGGAAATGGCTGACACTAATAGATGACAGTTGCTCTCCCACACTTAAGCAGAGACTTCATTACTGACAGGAAGATTAGTGGATGAGAAAGCACATTAAAGACTCCACCTGTGAACGCTGCAGCGTGCGTTGCCTTTGACAAGATGATGGAACACTGTCAACCTCATTTGCTCTTCAATAGACTATGTTTAATGAGAGGATTCCTCAAAAGAAGCCAGCCAGAATAGAAATAGCTGGCATCAAACAAATCATCTCTCTGGTTTTTCAGCGCTCAGATGCTTCAAATTGTATAATCACTTTTTGCGCTTATGACCTTCCTCTGGAGTCCATATCGAGTAATACTAGCTTTGTAACCAGTGTGTTTGGCTGATGAGAAGTCTAGGTGGCAGGGCTGAGAAATGTGTCATCCGTTGGCCTGCACTAGCTGCACAGTTACCGGCGAAACAACAAGCTAATTCCACAGCTTGCACTTGCCTTCAGTGTCCCAAACTCGCCATTGTACAGTACACACAGCCCCGGGTTATACACCATCTGTATCAAATCTAGATGTAAGAGTTATATAATGCATCCCGAACTCCGTAGCAAGTTTATACGACAAGCCACCAAAGGGTTAAGCACTTAGTCAGAGACATGACAATAGAAAGTTATTCCCATTGCACTATAACATGCTCCCTGACAGTGATAAGAGTCTGATCATGCATCTCAGCATTATATATCAGACCTCTTTAATGGATTCCTCCAATGAATCCTTGCCATTGCATTATTTAGTTAGAATAAAATGCCAGAAGCGGAAGGACTCACGATTTCATTGGTTTCCGCCTAATGCCCGCTGGAACTACTTTACAGCACCTGGAGGATTGTCTGTGTTAAAGAGATTTCTTTTATTTTTCTACTTCATGTGACGTGTCTGCCGTCTTTTAGTATGGGTGGTTTTTCACTTAAACTGGTTCAATGCAATGTAAAGAGCACTTTGCTAATTAAAACAATTATCCAGACACAATCCATTGTTCAAGCTGTTGAAATGAATAAAGGTCTTGATTGGAGCAGATCAGGAGTAGCCTTTTAGAAGAATGCTAGGAAATCAAATCAAATTGTATTTATCGCATGCTTCGTGAACACAGGTATAAACTAACAGTGAAATACTTATGTATGGGCCTTTCATCACAATGCAGAGAGAAAAAAGAAATGACACGAGAAAGATATAGAAAAATAATAACACAAAGAATAAATACACAATGAGTAACGATATCTTCACTATATACATGGGGTACCAGTACCGAGTCGATGTGCAGGGATACGAGGTAATTGAGGTAGATATGTAATTTTAGGTAGATTATAAACTGGAACAGCAGTGTATGTGATGAGCAAAATAGTTAGTGCAAAAATAAATGTAGTCAATGTAGACATTCCGGGTAACTATTGGTTAACAATTTATTTAACAATTTAGCAGTCTTATTGCTTAATCTTCTTTATATTTTATTTTAAACCTAACCCTAACATTAACCCTAACTTTAGCAACACTGTTAACCTTATTCCTAACCCTAACCTTAAATTAAGACAAAAATGAAAGAAATGTATATTATTTTTATGATATATCTTTCCCCACCTGCTTCAAGATGTCCAATATCATCCCCTTGCCCCAAAAAAGTAACTGATCTGAATGACTACCGACCCCTAGCACTCACTTCCGTCATCATGAAGGGCTTCGAGAGCTAGTCAAAGACCACATCACCTCCTCCCTCACCGACACACTCGACCCTTTCCAAATCGCCTACAGCTCTGACAGGTACACGGACGACGCAATCGCCATTGAATTGCACACTCCCCTCACCCACCTAGACAAAAGGACTACAGCTCGGCCTTCAATGCCATAGTGCCACAGTGCCCTATCAGCTCATTACAAAGATCACAGCCCAAGGTCTGAACTCCTCCTTATGCAACTGGGTCATGGACTTCCTGATTGGCCTCCCCCAGGTGGAGAAGGTAGTCAACATTACCTCCTTGACACTGATTCTCAATTTGGGGACCCCACAAGGGTGTGTCCTCAGTCCCCTCCTGTACTCCCTGTATACCCACGACTGCATGGCATCACACAGTTCCAACTCCATTGTCAAGTTCTGACAACACGACAGTAGTAAGCCTGATCACCAACAACGACGAGAAGGTCTACAGGGATGAGGTAGGCACTCTGACGGCGTGGTCCTAGGTAAACAGCCTCTCCTTCAATGTCAGAAAAACGAAGGAGCTGATTGTGGACTTCAGGAGGAACCAGTCAGTGCATGCCCCCATCCTCATCAACGGGGCCACCATGGAGATGATGAAAAACATCAAGTTCCTCAGTGTACACATCTCAGAGGAGCTGAAATAGTCAAAAACCACATGGACATCATCAGGAGCATACTGTCGGGCTGCATCATGACACAATCGCCATTGCACTGCACACTGCCCTATAACACCTAAACAGTGTTGCATCATGGCAAAAACTGTAAGACTGGCCAATAGCTTCTACCCCCAGACCATCAGGCTGCTGAATAGACACCACTACCTGCTCCCCCTGTCCCCCTCGGGTGAGGTACATACCCCGAAATTAATGAATTGGTACGAAAGCAGGAACAGAAACCCCAGTAACAGTATTCGCCAATACGCTCAAATTCCAGCAATTGAGACAGATTTCTCAGAAGTATAGAAGTCATTTGTACTTCCAAAACATGTATTATTTATATAACTGTTGAATTTGCAATCGAGCTGACCTTGTGCTCACTGCGGGTGTTTCATCTTGCATTTTGATGAAGATGCTCTCGATTTCTCTGACCACCCCCCAGGTTTTCTAATAAGAGGACATGCCTATCAAATCGGGCGGCGGATGATGAAATTGCAGTGCAATAGCGAGTGGTGAGTGCTTGTTCAGCACATCAGACTTTTCTGACCATTTTGTGTCAGTGGGGTTCCAGACGGCTGGGTTCTCTGGAGGCAGGGCTGCCCGCTGCGCAACAGAGTGAACACAGCCCACACCACAGTAGACAGAATTAACCACAGCTCCCAAGAAATCGGACCCAGTGACGCGTGACCATCAATTTGTCACTTTTTTTATCAGTCTCTTCAAATGATTGTATCGCTATGGACTAATTTCCAGCAAAATAGAAATTAGATCTGGTAACTTGAATAACCCCTTGTGTTCTTGGCAGAGATATGAAGAGTTTGAGTGTTCAGTTTAAAATGGTTGTAGTGGAACTCAACTGTACTTCTCTTCCAAAGTAAAGAATATGGTTCAGATGTGTTTTTAAACCCTGTACAGATTGCACCTCTTTTCTATCTGCATACTACTTTATGTCATTCTCTGGAGGCGGAGCTTGAACTGGCTACTGTGCCCGGACCCAGAGTCATAATTCCCAACATGTTATTCATGTTCACTGTACTTCCGTGGTTTGTTTGGCTTTCTCATCCAATTGATGTGTTCAATTCATTAGTTATTCAGTCCAGTGTATTCTTTACAGATGTTGAAGACAGATACTGCACTTTTACATTGTAATTCTATGCATTTACAGCACACGGCTGACAACACACTCAGGACCTCTGGCTGCTGTGCTTGCCATGTCCCTCCTTGCAAATCAGTGTGGAATCAGCAAAAAAACAATCCCCAGTCCCTCTGGGGACCAAACTCTAATTAATTTCAAGAATAGCAAATGGCTACGGTAGAACGTTTTTATGCACTTCATTCCATTCTAAGAAGCTCTTATGAAAAATATATTTCCCAGTTAATGTAGCAGTCTAAAGACTGAAAAATAGGGCAATTTGTGTCTATATTTGTTCTGCTTCAGTTCCTGGAAATCAATTACAGACCAGGAGGACATTAGAAATGGAGCCCGGATTCATTATTATTTGAATGATTGATTGGACCCTGGAATGGGTATAAGGTTGATTATTCTGTATATGTGGATGGGTTAAATAGAGGTTGCATCGCATTATCTATCTCTGTTGTCTTACAGTCACTTAGGACAACACAGTGAAAGTGTCTCTTCACTCATAGATGTAAACATGTGTGTACAATTTGATTGGACGATGCTGGCCAAATTTCTAAAATTTGCCCCCCCCACACACACACACACAGACACACATACATGCGGTGTAGATGTGATGCTTTCCACATCGTTCAGTAAATGGATCAGTTTGATTATCCTCCCAAATGACCTCTGGAGTGGCTCTCTCATGTCAGGCTTCATTTCCCTCAGCAAATTAATAAATGGCTGCAGAGCTAGAAAGCATGACCTTGGATTTCATCTGCTGCCATGTCCCATCTATTACAGGAAACAAGGTGGAGTGTGTGTGATAGATCTGGAATGCTGGCCACTATGACAGAAAAGAGACAAATACAGTGGGAAAAGGGCAATTGAACAGTATATAGGACATCTGAACTGCATTCTACTGAACACCATTTATCCAAGCTCATGGCCCTGACAAGAACTGAGTTTTATCACAGGACCAAAACTTCAAACTTCTGATTGGTGACCCCGACAGGATAAATTGTAGCTGTCCTCTATGCGCATCCCTGAAGAAGCATCTCTTTCCTCGAGCCTTAGACCGCGCACCACGGGGACTGGTGATGAAGTGGACACTGTGTTTACGGCTAAGACGTGGGGCAGTGGGAACCTATGGAACCATCCAGGTGAAAAGAAGAGAGGTGTATATTTCAGATACGCCACCATGATACAGTACCTGTCCAGAACGGCCATTCTCCGTGTTGAAATGTAAGGTGGTTCCATGGGCCGGTAGCATGCTTTGATACCATGTGCTACCCTACCAACCTCAGATGATAGACCACCAGGAAGACCTAGATGATGTAAATCCCATTTGGGGTACTTAAGTTGTGGTGAAATGTTCCAGTTCCACTCAGTTTGTGCTGAAGGGGCTTTCAAAAGCGTTGTCTGAGTTGGGGACGCCTAATGTCACATGGTGTCCACAGGAAATACAAATCAAATCAAATTGTATTGGTCACATATACATGGTTAGCAGATGTTAATGCGAGTGTAGCGAAATGCTTGTGCTTCTAGTTCCGACAGTGCAGTAATATCTAACAAGCAATCTAACAGTTCCACAACAACTACCTTATACACACAAATTTAAAGGGATGGAAATGGAATATGTACATATAAATATATGGATGAAGTGATCGTTCTGAGCAGGGTTGTAAGTGACATGGACCAGAGAGACTTGGGTTCTGAGAAGGACCCAAGAGAGGATATATTTCTGAGCATCAGCTAAACCAGCAAAGCTGTAACGATGTGCGCTGAGACTCGGGAAGCAAGTTCAGGGAGTGAGTGTTTGAATAAAATAAACACAACATAATATAAAACAAGACACACAAACAACGCACAGACAGGAAACAGAAACAATGACACTTGGGGAAGGAACCAAAGGGAGTGACACATATAGGGCAAGTAATCAAGGAAGTGATGGAGTCCAGGTGAGTGATGACGCGCAGGTGCGCGTAATGAAGGTGACAGGTGTACGCCATAACAGGCAGTCTGGTGACCTAGGGGCCCGGAGATGGAGCACACGTGACATAACTGTGAGGGAAGATAAAATATGTAGTGTTAGCAGCCAATGGACTGGCCTGTAGCATTATTATTTTAATTTTAATTTAACTAGACAAGACAGTAAAGAAAACATTTTTATTTACAATGACAGCCTACCCCAGCCAAACCCTAAAGACGGTGGGCCAATTGTGCACTGCCCTATGTCATCCTAATTACGTCCGGCTGTGATACAGCCTGGAATTGAACAAGGGTGTCTGTAGTGACGCCTCCAGCATTGAGATGCAGTGTCTTAGACAGCTGCGCCACTCAGGAGTCCTGTAACACACAGGGGGATATTGGCAGGTGCAATCATAGAGTCAAAAATAAAGTAAGCTTGTTCCCTTTTAGGACACACACACACACACACACACACACACACACACACACACACACACACACACACACACACACACACACACACACACACACAGAAAAGTATCCCCACTGTAATGAAAGGCTAGAGGGGAAGCAGTGGGGGCATTGAACTCCATTAGCGCTGAGTTGTGTGGAGACCCAGCATGCATTTCACTCGTGCCTCAACAGAGCCCCAAATAAATGGAGATTCAAAATCATCCGCTTCCCCTAAACCTTAACCCCTGTTAACAAACAGGGTGTGTTGTGCATCTTTCAGCATGCGTTCCATTTACAGAGGGTAAACAGACACATATGGATTTGCACACCCTCCAGGACAATAGCTTAGAATGTTCATGTATGCTTTGTCCACAATCATGCGCATTTAAACCAGCCTCTGTTTGAAGTGTGTGCCTAGACATATTTGATATGAGGGTAGATTTTGTTTGTGAACTGCGTAACTGGTTCTGGAGAATACTGATACCCTAATAAAAATGATCAGACAAAACTCCATCAGCAATTGGTTGCCACTCTCTTGACATAGGAGGTGTCCATTGGGGGATTATGATTGACAGTCAACATAAAATTATTAACATAAAAAGCTATAGGGGAATCTATTATTTATTATGTACGATAGGTATAATGTATCTGATAGGGACAATGCACAAATCAAAACAAATGTATTGTTTGACTAAGTTCAGGGAAGGGTACTGGGTGGAGACCGACTAGTGACAGTGACTAAGTTCAGGGAAGGGTACTGGGTGGTAGCCGACTAGTGACAGTGACTAAGTTCAGGGAAGGGTACTGGGTGGTAGCCGACTAGTGACAGTGACTAAGTTCAGGGAAGGGTACTGGGTGGTAGCCGATTAGTGACAGTGACTAAGTTCAGGGAAGGGTACTGGGTGGAGACCGACTAGTGACAGTGACTAAGTTCAGGGAAGGGTACTGGGTGGAGACCGACTAGTGATAGGGTAGGGTACTAGGCAGGGTATTGGGTGGAGGCCAGCTAGTGACAGGGTAGGGTACAGGGCAGGGTATTGGGTGGAGGCTGGCTAGTGACAGTGCAGGGTATGGGTTGGAGGCCAGCTGGTGACAGGGTAGGGTACTGGGCAGGGTATTGGGTGGAGGCCGGCTAGTGACAGTGCAGGGTATGGGTTGGAGGCCAGCTGGTGACAGGGTAGGGTACTGGTGGAGGTCGGCCAGTGACAATGCAGGGTACTGAGTGGAGGTCGGCTAGTGACAGTGCAGGGTACTGGGTGGAGGTTGGCTAATGACAGTGACTAAGCTCAGTGCAGGGTACTGAGCAGAGGCCAGTCTGATGTCCTTGAGATATGAAGAACCAGGCTTAGATAAAGAGCTATTTTCCAGTGTCCCATTCTCATTGCAGATGTAATTTGCTATAGCGTGTTGGTCAATCTATTAAAGAGGAATGATCTGCATACTATTCGTCGGGACCACTATCGTTATGATTATTAATGAGTTATTCATCTAAAAATTAAAACAGGACCAGTTTTAGCTAAGAATGTGCCATAATATAGTATTCCTTAAACTATTCAAACATTTGAAAATGTGTTGGCCTCATAAATAATGTCAATTTAATTTCATCTTGGCGAGATCTTTTTTTTATTTTGTCACTTAATGATGAATAATTCAACACTTACATGTGTAGACACACACCCACTGCTGCTCGTCACCCCAGCACTCATCACCCCTGGCTGCTTGTCACTCCTGGCCGCTCTTCAGCAGCTTGCCCCATGTTAACGAATCACAGTAGTTCTCCTGCAGCCTTCCATTTCAGTGTCATGACGATAAGTCTTCTGATCACGTCATTAGAAGTGATCAAAATGGAACATCACTCAGACATCTAGTCTCACACTCTTCTAAGGCCCTAGACAAATCTGAAGTTGTTCATTCTTTAATGTGAGTGGCATGGAACTTCATTCTAACTAATAACAAATCCTGTCTCGTTAATAACTGATACAAGATTCTCATTAGTGCCATTATCTGACTTTAGCTAGCTGCGTTGGAAACTAAAGATTTCATGCGGTGAGCCAAGCCCACTTTGTGGTATACGTAGTGCAGTCGTGTGTCTTCAACAGGCACAGGCAACAAGCTACTCAGTATCGTGAGGCTGACGATTTCAATGGATATTACAGGGCTGTGGAGGACTCCGATGATTGGGCTGTTAGTGCTCTTTTACACTTGATGATGTAGCCCTTTTTGTTTTGTCTGATTGTTTTATATTCATGAGGTGTCCAACCGCACCAACTTGACATGCGTCTCCATGGAGATAAATTATTGATAGGAATTTTTCGCGTGAGGCAGTTGAAAGTCAACTCCATTCATACAGCACAAGCCTGTGTACCGTTATAATTGTATTATTTTCCCAGAAAGCTGTGACTCCCCTACTTGTGTACACTGAGTGTACAAAACATTAGGAACACCTGCTCTTTCCATGGTATAGACTGACCAGGTGAAAGCTATGATCCATTATTGATGTCTACTGTTAAATCTCCTTCAATCAGTGTAGATGAAGGAGAGGAGACAGGTTAATTAAATAATGATTTTTAAGGCTGGAGACAATTGAGACATGGATTGTGTATTTGTGCAATTCATAGGGTGAATGGACAAGACAAAATATTTGTGCCTTTGAACTGGGTATGGGAGTAGGTGCCAGGCGCACCGGTTGTGTCAAGAACTCCAACATTTTTCCGTGTGTATCAAGAATGGTCCACCACCCAAATGACATCCAGCCAACTTGACACAAATGTGGGAAGCATTGGAGTCAACATGGGCCAACGTCCCTGTTAAATGCTTTCGACACCTTGTAGTCCATGCTCCAAGGAATGGAAGCTGTTCTGAGGCCAAAACTCAATATTTGATAGGTGTTCCTAATGTTTGTACACTCATTGTATGTTATTTTATTTATTTGATAAGTGAACAGTCGCCAGCACTTGAGGACATGTTTTAATCACAGCAATTTGGTGTTTTTGTTGGATTTTCTTTAAACCTCTCTAGGTTATGTGGCTAGCGTCCCACCTGGCCAATATCCAGTGAGATTGCTGAGCGCCAAATTCAAATACAGAAATACTCATTATAAAAATTCAGAAACCAAAACATATTTTACATAGATTTAAAGATTAACTTCTTGTGAATCCAACCACGGTGTCCGATTTTTAAAATGCTTTACTACGAAACATACATTATGATTATTTGAGAACATAGCCCAGTTGACAAATTATTACAAACAGTAACCGGCCAAGCAGAAGCGTTACAAAACTCAGAAATAGACATAAAATTAATCCCTTACCTTTGATGATCTTCATATGGTTGCACTCAGAAGACATTCATTTACTCAATAAATGTTCCTTTTGTTCGATAAAGTCTCTTTATATCCAAAAACGCAAACCGTTTTGTTTGCGCGTTTTCTTCAGTAATCCACCGGCTCAAACGCAGTCAAAACAGGCGGACAAAAAAATCCAAATTTCATCCGTAAAGTTCATAGAAAAATGTCAAACGATGTTTATATTCAATCCTCAGGTAGTTTTTAGCCTAAATGATCTATAATATTTCAACCGGACAATAACGTCGTCAATATAAAAGGTGAACAAGAAATGCACTCTTTCGGGATTGCGCATAAAAAAGCTCAGTGACACATCAGGGTCCACTCATTCAGAATGGTCTTACTCCCTCATTTATAAGAATACAAGCCTGAAACAATTTCTAAAGACTGTTGACATCTAGTGGAAGGGATAGGATCTGCAAATTGAGTCCTAAGTCAATGGATACTGTAATGGCATTGAATAGAAAACTACAAATCCCCCCCCAAAAAACGTTGCCTGCCAAATCAGTTCTGTTATACTCACAGACACTATTGTAACAGTTTTGGAAAAGTTAGAGTGTTTTCTATCCAAATCTACCAGTTATATGCATATCATATCTTCTGGGCCCAAGTAGCAGGCCGTTTAATTTGGGCATGCTTTTCATCCAAAATTCTGAATGCTGCCCCCTACCCTAGAGAAGTTAAGTTTGCCCTCGTTGAGATAGAAACAGCTTTAGCGTTTAGTGTGATGTCAGTGCCACATTGGCTTCATCTTCCGTTGGAAGCCATGTTTCCACATGGCAGAGAAAACAGAGGGTGTACTCTCTTGTCTCTGTTTTGTAATTCCTGTGTCTCATCCCAATAAGATTACCCCCTTCGATCCTATGCCAACCCTTGCCCTATTGTAAGTATAACTCCCAAACACTAAAGCCTAGGAATAATTATATTGCAGTGTGACTTTGGAACATGCTAGCGGTCCTTTGCCAGCCGATACCTAACAGCACAGAGGGATCCCAGGTATGGGCTGTCAGTCAGAGGGATTGGAGCTGTGGTGTGAGTGTAGTCCTGGCTGTGTGAATGGATTGGAGCAGACATGTGTAATGTGTGTGGAAGGATGTCCTGTTGTGTGAGAGCCAGCCGCATCTTACTCTCTCTTGCTCTCTCTTGCTCTCTCTCTCTCTCTCTCTCTTCCTCTATCCTTCCCTCTTTCCCTCTCTCTATCTCCTTCTCTCTCATTCTAACACATTATACAGATGTCTATGGCTCTCTCCCGTGTGTGGGGAGTGCACAGAGCTCCATGGAACGCCCGCTCCTCTGAGCTGGAAGGACGCCAGTCGTCCGGGGATCCAAACCTTGGCCCAAGGCCCGGCAGCAGCCTTCCACAGCCCTCCCCTCGCTCTTTCGCAAATCCATGTGTGCCAGCAGGCTTTGCTGGTATCTAATCTAAACCGGGTTTTTGTTTGTCTTCTGAGCTGGTTGATGAAGAGGAAGCAGTCGGGGAGGAGATAGAAGGGCAGTACAACGCTGGTGTCAGTAAGATACCAGTTATGCCTAGACCCTCCGAGCCTCTACAGGGACTGTTGGCCAATCAGACCAAAGGTTTTCAATGGTCCGATAAGAGCTACGAACAGTTAAACACCCTACAGGATATGGCTCTGCTGTATTGTAATGTGTTACTGCTGTATCGTCACATTTGATGCTAAAATGCCGTAAGGTAGGTAGTTACAGTAGCTTAAGCCTGTCAAGCATTTCCCTGTGTTATCCATGCCAACCAGGTCAGACAGATGATTCTGGTTTCATTAGAATCTCCTGCTAAATAGCAAACAAGCTGAGAGGGAGGTTTGTGGGTCGAGTGAGGGTCGGCTGACTAGCGACTTTAGAGAGGCTCTCAAACATTCAATTTTTTTCTGAATAAATGTAGCAGACAAGCAGAAAATAAATAGGTAAAAACTCTCACCCACTTAAGGCCCATCGTCTTTTCTGTGAGGACACTGGAGGTAAGGGGAAGTTCATGTCAAGTAATGGTTCCTGCTGTATAATCAAAACACTCTCCATATTTCATTGCCTTGCAGACGATGTATACCTGCTTCAGTGTTGTGCTGAGTAAGTCTGTTTTGATGACATATTACCGCCACACCAGCAGTCATAAAGGCAGTCCGATTCCACATGACCGGTAATTAGGCTTCTCCAATTTCTGATGCTGCTGATGGTCATTAGTAGCCTACCAAACTAGCTAACTGCCTGGTACTCTGCACTCTATTGTCCCTCTAATCACTCTGACATCAATTCAGATGTAATTGAAAATCTAATCAAACACTTCATGAGTGCCCATAAACTCATGTTGCACAACATTTCTATAGGCTTTGCAATTACACGAGAAAACAGAGTGATGGCCTCTATTAAAAAAGAGGCGGATCCCATCAGCTTTCTATAGGCTAGGCCTACTGGATTTATTCACAACTTTCCTAATATTAAACACATTGCTTATTTTTTCAACAGGAGTATAGCCTACCTGGCTGGCATGAAAACGAACCACGGGAAAAGCATCATCCATTCACTATTTAAGTGTATAGATGACATGCATTTTTTCTTGCTTGTGAATGATGCCTAGCATAAGAAACAATACCTTTTTTTTTAGCTATGTTTTTAAATCATAGTCGCACACCTCATGTAGCCTAGCCCATAGGCCTATATGTTTTGATAAGGTTTGTATCACAATGAAAGTGGCCAAATAACTTATTTAAGTTAAGCACATTAACCCACTGTACTCAGAGTATGCTATTCTGTTCTTCTGAAATAGACTACATTTTCTTCATATCATGCTTTTTTAGACCTGTCTAAAATAAATAATGGATTTATTGTGAAGGTGTACGCTATATTACATCAATTTATTAGACTTCTTAAAAGGTAGATGTTCCAAAGGACTGCATCAGTGGCTTGTAGGCTATCTGTGGAATCCAGGAAATGCTTAATATCTTTATGTTAATTAACGGTCAATTACCATTAGTTCTTTGATTAAAAATCACTGGCTGACAAATTTTACGCCACAGTCCTAGTGCTGAGTAAAGCTTCAAGGACTTCAGCAATTAAGGTGACATACCAAAGTGATATTTCTTAATCATAGCAGAGGTTGCGTCTCAGGGACACTTACTACCATAAGTATATAGGTACTATCAGAAATATAAAGGTACTACCATAAGTGTATAGGTACTATCATAAGTATATAGGGACTACCATAAGTATTATTTTTTGACTACTTGGACTTTAAGTGTACTGGTCAAGTGTGTGAAGGTACCAATGAGAACAGGTAAAAAGTAAAGCCGATGAGTAAAATTTAGCCTGCTGGCTTATATTAGCCAACCATTTAACATTTATTTACATTAGCTTCAAAATGATTGAATGCATCACCCAGGGACTAGATACTTTAGTAATCAGAGGTCCTCCCACTCAGTTACCATGTAGCGAGGTAAATTCCACAACACTCTTACTCCAAGGTATCATGTAGTTCCTATACCAAAAGGTCAAGGGTTAACCAGTGAGTGCGGTGCTGTGTCTCTGCGTGGGTGAATTTGGAAAGAGCGGGATCGATACACCCTCGTACACACTGTGGACTGCCGGAATCAAGAATCAAGCCTCAAGGTCGAGAGAAAGTGAAAGGGAAAGGGGGATACCTAGTCAGTTGTAGAACTGAATGCATTCCTCTGAAATGTGTCTTCTGCATTCAACCCAACCCGGCCAAGCCGTCAGAAATAAGTGTCTACGCATCCCTACAGTCCAGGTACTCTGTAACCTTTTGCTGGATGTACCGTAGCTCTGTGTGTTTTCCGATGCTTGCATGGAATGGGAATGGATTGGGAGTGGAATGGGAATGAATTGGGAATGGAATGGGAATGGATTGGGAATGGAATGGGAATTGATTGGGAATGGAATGGGAATGGATTGGGAATGGAATGGGAATGGATTGGGAATGGAATGGGAATGGATTGGGAATGGATTTGGAATGGAATGGGAATGAATTGGGAATGGAATGGGAATGGATTGGGAATGGATTTGGAATGGAATGGGAATGAATTGGGAATGGAATGGGAATGGATTGGGAATGGATTTGGAATGGAATGGGAATGAATTGGGAATGGAATGGGAATGGGAATGGAATGGGAATGGATTTGGAATGGAATGGGAATGAATTGGGAATGGAATGGGAATGGATTGGGAATGGATTTGGAATGGAATGGGAATGAATTGGGAATGGAATGGGAATGGGAATGGATTGGGAATGGATTTGGAATGGAATGGGAATGAATTGGGAATGGAATGGGAATGGATTGGGAATGGATTTGGAATGGAATGGGAATGAATTGGGAATGGAATGGGAATGGATTGGGAATGGATTTGGAATGGAATGGGAATGAATTGGGAATGGAATGGGAATGGGAATGGAATGGGAATGGGAATGGAATGGGAATGGGAATGGGAATGGGAATGGAATGGGAATGGGAATGGAATGGGAATGGGAATGGGAATTAATTGGGAATGGAATGGGAATGGATTGGGAATGGAATGGGAATGGGAATGGAATGGGAATGGGAATGGAATGGGAATGGGAATGAATTGGGAATGGAATGGGAATGAATTGGGAATGGAATGGGAATGGATTGGGAATGGATTTGAAATGGAATGGGAATGAATTGGGAATGGAATGGGAATGGAATGGGAATGGAATGGGAATGGGAATGGGAATGGAATGGAATGGGAATGGAATGGGAATGGGAATGGGAATGGGAATGGAATGGGAATGGATTGGGAATGGAATGGGAATGGGAATGGAATGGGAATGGAATGGGAATGGGAATGGGAATGGGAATGGAATGGGAATGGGAATGGAATGGGAATGGGAATGGAATGGGAATGGGAATGGAATGGGAAGGCAAAATTGGAACAAAAAAAAGGCAATTCCCAGCTGTCAGAGTGACTCTGCGTTCAGAAGCTGTATTTCTGCCTGACCAGTTAGTTGTAAAACGAAGAGCAAACGAGGCCCGTGGTATCTTAGCATTGTCTCTCATGGGTAAATAATTCATATTAAAAACAAGCTAGCACACAAAATCATAAAAAATAAGCCCAGGGCTCCAAAGGTGAACGTTGTGCCAATGTTCACTCAGAAGTGTGTTGAAATAAGCAAGTCTGTTTCGGTGATCTTCCCTGAGCTGGAATAAATGTGTGGTGCTACTCGAAAAAAGGAAAGTAGTGCCTGGAAGAGTACAAAGTCTACTGCTGTGCCATTTCATTTAGAAATTGACGCGGGCGATAGAGTCTGAACCGAAGCAGGTCACTGAACTGAGAGGGACCTCAATTACACAGCGTGTTGAATACTAATGAGCTTCGCTGTCGCTTGCTTTTTCAATCTAATTTTCACTGGATGTTGGGCTTTTTCGAACACTGAATATAAATATTTGAGCTGTTTCTCCCTTTGAATGGCCAGGGAGAGAGAGGATAAAAGAGATGTGCTTCATAAAAACTCTCTGGGGCACAAACACATTTGAAATTTGTGGAGTTACAAAACAGGCTAGGACCTGTCATTGGAGCTCTAGATTTTCACAGCATACAGTGAATGAGTGCACCACCAATGAGTGAATCGATCTTATTTCCAGTGCATGTAATCTGTGACCAGATGCCAGTTTCATCCAGAACTATTAATGGTCTGATCCCTTAATTGGTGAGCTTGCTCTCTTAATGCATAGCCTTCTATATGTGTCCGTTCCAGTCATTTAATAATGGCCATTTCATGCTACTCTGACTTTTCAAACAGCTTGCTCGGGGCAACCGTGGGGACCGGCTGGCTATTGATTGGAACTCATGGGCAGGGCTGTGTGTGTGAGAGAGCCTGCTCCGTCTTTTTCCCAGACTGCGTCTAACACACATACACACACACACACACACACACACACACACACACACACACACACACACACACACACACACACACACACACACACACACACACACACACACACAGAAAGACACACATAATCAGACACATGCATTTTTACTTGATAGCACGGACAAATTGATACACTCAAGAAGACAGACACAGACACACATTTATCAAAACACATACACATACACATACAAATACAGTACACAAGATCACCAATACAAGAGTAATGAGGAGCGGACAGCCGAGAGACAGATAAGGAGAAGAGTGACGAGGGTCAGGCTAGTTTAGCTGGCAGTGGGCTTGCAGACCTCCACTCCGCCGCCACACAGAGCCCATGGCAGTGGCGTTTGCTTGCACAGGGCGTAAATCATTTGACTCTGTTGATGTGGATTAATGTAACCTTTGGCCCCCTCACTCCCTCCATGTTCGGAGACAGGAACATTGGCCCCTGTAAAGCCGGCGCTTGATGGGCAAAATGCAGGGAATTCATATCAGCTTTCAAAGGCAGTATGGAAGCTGTCGTGGAAGCTGTCATGGAAGTCGTCATGAAACGTTAACGGGGTGAGAGGTGGTTGAGAGGCATTGACCAGACACAGTTCGTAGTTCACATACCCTTACAGTTTTTTCCAACTGCTTACACACGTTTTTCAAAACTGTCTCCTTTTTTCAAAACTCTACACACAATTCCCAAAACTGCACACACAAAATGCAAAATGCCTCACATCTCCTTCAAAATGTAACACTGCATTCAAAATGCCATAAACACATGTCAGAAGGAAGCATTTGCATCAAATGGCAAACACTGCTTTCATAACACTACATTTCTGGATATACCATGTAAACAGTGTTGTTCTAAATCTAAAGCTCTTTGGTCTTTCATAGGCTTATATCTACATTTCAATACAATGTTCTACAGTGAAAGTAATCTGCTGAGGGGTAACAAGTACACTGTTAACACCAATACAATGTTCTACAGTGAAAGTAATCTGCTGAGGGGTAACAAGTACACTGTTAACACCAATATAATGTTCTACAGTGAAAGTAATCTGCTGAGGGGTAACAAGTACACTGTAAACACCAATACAATGTTCTACAGTGAAAGTAATCTGCTGAGAGGGGTACAAGTACACTGTAAACACCAATACAATGTAGAAACAGAAAATATTTATTAGGCCAAACATTACTGTTGTATACAGTAGCATACAACAAAACCATAAACATATGTAAACCAAAAGTATATTCTTTAGAATACAGTAAAGAACACAATTGTTTGTGTGGGGTCCCGTGGGGTAGTCCAGGAATTGGTAGGGGGGGGGGGGGGGGGGCAGTCACCAGTGCTAAGCTACGCTTCATCTCTTCTCCGGCCTGGAGCTGGCCACAATACTTTGTCCACATCAAAAGATACGTTTTCTCTTGCCAAACATTGAGGGAAGTATCTCCTAGCATGGCGTATCCAACCTTTGACAGAGGCAACCTCTATGTCCCCACATGCATCCGCCATTGCCTGGAGAAGCGTCTGTACATTACTGTAATGCTAGTCATTAGATAGTTGCATACCTGTTCTAATTTCTGAAGGTTCGAATTATGGACGCCACTGTAAATTGACTCAAGTTGGGCTGGACTCTCAGTCCAGCCTCTCTCATGGTCAAACAGTGGTTGATCACATGATCAACAAGTGTTGCCCTAATCTCATCAGAGATGGCTATCCTTCCTTCTCTTCTTTGCCCTTGTCCTCTTCTTCCTCTTCCTCTCCCTCCTACTCCTCTTGCTCTCTGTCCATTGATGGTATCCATTGTTCAAAACAGGTAATCTGACCTTTGACCTATTTATAGGCCTATACTACAGTAAAGCCGTGATTGGTTAGTGATCAGTTAAGCTATTAGTGTTTGCACATGTGAGGAGTGTGTGTGTAACCTGGTGAATGAGTGTAGGATTTTGATTGGTTGTGTTTGGAAAAGGAAAGCAAGTCACTTCCTGTTAGATTTCTGTGTTTTAGGTAGAGAATTGTGTGTAGTGTTTTGAAAAAAGTGTTTTATTTTTAATTGACAACTGAGTCAAAGGCTGAGAAATAGCTTATGGTTTTGGATATTTGGTGTGTAGTTTTGCACTTTGAGTGAGAGGTTTCAAAAATCGTGTGACATGAAAAGATTTTGTGTGTAAGCAGTTGGAAAAAACTGTAAGAACAGGGGGTATCTTAGAGTGTTTCTCACCAAACACCAACATGACATTGTAAGAGGCACTTCAGAAAATCTAAGATGTTTATTTTTTAAATAATGAATCAGGGTTCTCATTATTATACTTAAGGTGTGTCCTCTATGGCCCTTATCTTAGATATTTCATTCCACTCACATACGTTTTCATAATTCCAGTATAGAGCAGAAACATCTATCCTTATCTCTGTCTGTGGAATATAAAAGATAACAGAAAATGTACGGACCGGATTGGTTGTCACTTGGGCAAAATATTAGTAAAGTCAACAAATGGGGGAGTGTTTAGGAGGTTAATTAAACAGTATTGTGTTACTTGTGATAACGCCTGCGACGATACACGGCAGTGTATGTATTGTTAAACTCTACAGGTGTGTGCCTGTGAGGATTCTATTAGTATGTTGGTGTCTACAGTGTATATGTCTTGGACTAATCATATGGGCTGTTTTGTAGCCAATGGGTGTCATTTATGCAAATGAGGAGATACAGTTTGCATATTCGAGTGGCCATTCTCTCTGTTGGTGGGGGTGTGTGATGGATATTGCTGTTTTAATGTAGCCTTAGTGCCATAGCATGGAACACAGTGTGTGTGTGTGTGTGTGTGTGTGTGTGTGTGTGTGTGTGTGTGTGTGTGTGTGTGTGTGTGTGTGTGTGTGTGTGTGTGTGTGCATGCTTTTGTCTTCCTCTCAGTGTGTGTGTGGTTGTGTGTGTGTGCATCTTTTGTTTTAATGTAGCCTTAGTGCCATAGCATGGAACACAGTGTGTGTGTGTGTGTGTGTGTGTGTGTGTGTGTGTGTGTGTGTGTGTGTGTGTGTGTGTGTGTGTGTGTGTGTGTGTGTGTGTGTGTGTGTGTGTGTGTGCATGCTTTTGTCTTCCTCTCAGTGTGTGTGTGGTTGTGTGTGTGTGCATCTTTTGTCTCTACGTGTGTGGCTCTTGACAGGAGTTCAGGCCCTGTGGAGGGGCCATCATCCCAGAGCACCAGCCCCTGCAGGCATGGAGCGCACCACCACAATGTCTGGTCTGGCCACTGCAGCCACACAACAGCTCCTCTCTTTTCCTCTCTCCCGCTCTTCTTCCTCTTCCCCTCTCTCTCTCCCTCACTGTCTCTCACTCTCTCACTCTCCCTCTCACTCTTGTCTCTTCCTTCTGTCCTCTCACTCTCTCTCACTCTCTCTCTTATTCTCTCTCTGTCCACTCTCCCGCCCTCTCTCCTGTTACACAGTTGGCAGAGGTCAGTGTGGAAAGAGAGTGGGGGTATCAGTTTACCCTGCTCTCACACAGACACACAGACCTCCATATCACCCAGGCTCAGGTTTGCTGCTGCTGTACTGCCTCGCAGTCAGGTCCCACTGCCAAGCAACATATACCGTAGGTCACTCAGGCTTTTACTATAGCACTGGAGGGCATGATTTAAAACAATTCTATATAGGTGATTTCAGTTTGATGGGTCTGTAAAATAATCTACGTTTTCACCTTTATTTTTAGGGTTTTAGATTTGGATTTCAGTTCATCCTGTTGACTGATACGGTCAAAATAGATTTTGGACTTAGCGTTGTCCATGTTTTTCTTCATAAAAGCAGTGTTATAATTGTGACTTGCCTTTTGTATTTGTGATGTGTTGCACCTCTGCTTGGAATGTCTTAGCCCACATTAGGAAGTAGTGTAGCGCTAAACAGCGGGCCACACAGACCAAGGCAGCACCATTTGTGGATTTATAGTGTGATGAATTATTCAAGCAAAAATATCGCATTGAAAAGTGTAAAAGGTCCCTTGCTGGGTTTAAAAACAGAGAGTACAGTTGCCCTGACAACAAAAGGTTTGACTTCAAATAAGGATTCATCACATTAGCTAATTTGCATTACAAGTTATTACTTTTTCCATTAGACTTCTGTTCTAACTATGTGGCTAAAAATATTAATCAATTATGGCATAAATATTTCAGCACCCTTGTTGACTGGTTTGGCACACAAAGCAAAAACAATTAGCTCCGTGGTGCGGTTTTGAAAAGTATTTATTTTACAAAGTTTGTACAGAGCTGCTGATGGTGAAATCTTGATGAAGTAGTAATGTGAAAACCTCTGTACCATGTTTCATGGTATGATGTAACACCGTGAAAATAGTTCCTATATAATTGTATCTAGCATATACAGTGTGCATTCAGCATATAGCAAAACAGCTTTATTTTCCACCATCATTTGCAAATAAATTCATTAAAAATCCTACAAGGTGATTTTCTGCATTTTTTTCCTAATTTTGTCTGTCATAGTTGAAGTGTACCTATGATGAAAATTACAGGCCTCTCTCGTCTTTTTAAGTGGGAGAACTTGCACAATTGGTGGCTGACTAAATACTGTTTTGCCCCACTGTATATATATATATATATATATATATATATATATAGATATATATATAGATATATAGTGGTAAACCGTGGGGTGTTGGGTTGAGCGTGCAGAGATTAACACAGAGACAGGGAGGTTTTAGTTCGCAAACACAACTTAACTAGGCCATGAAATAAACATAACAAAGAAAATCACGTAGTGTTGGCTCAGTCCTTCTTCTCAGCTTTGGCTGTTTTGGTCTCTCCCGGTTCTCCCTCGTGGTGTGCCACAGTGCTCCTGCTTGGCACTTTCCCCTAGTTATCTCCACTTGGAGCTATCCATGTCGGGGTGCCCAGCTCATGTACTCCCAGCAGAGGAAGGCAACATCGCATCACGTACCTCCCCTCTATTAACCACCCCCTGGGGTAGACCTCCTGGGATACCACCCCCTTAGCCCTGACTGGGAGGGAGGCCTGCTCAGGGCTTGCATGCCTCCTGGAGAGGGTGTCCGCATTGCCATGCTGGGCCTCTGACCTGTGGATGACAGAGAATCGTTGTAAGGACAGGAACCAGCGGGCGACACGGTCATTCGTGTCCTTACCTCTTGCCATCCACACAAGGGGGGCATGGTCAGTGATCAGGGTGAACTTCCTCCCGAGGAGGTAATACTTGAGGGAGTCCAGTGCCCACTTCAAAGTGAGGCACTCCTTCTCCAATTGAGAACTTCTTCTCCCTCGGGAGGAGCTTCCAGCTGACATACTGTACATGATTGGGTGCTCCTCGCCTTCCTGCTCTTGGGACAAAACGGCTCCTACCCCTGTCTCAGACACTTCTGTCTGGACCAGGAGGATTTTTGAGAAGTCCTGGGTGACGAGAACTGGGTGCAAACACAGCACATCTGTTAGGATAATTTTCAATCACAATGATAATAACTAACAATCAATAGCTTTGACCAATCCCCGAGGTTTGTAAGACCCTGTGTTTAATAACAATTTGGCAAAGACTCAGCTTGTGCAAAAGGTTAGTACAGTTTATTCACGAGAACGTTCTAAAGTCAAGAATGCAAACACAGTCTTTATAACACACACAAACAAGTTCAAATCTTAAGCTTAAGCACAGACAGTCAGTGTTTTTTCACTACACATGTTTCATAATTTTCTGCAAGCCTAACGGTTTCTCCCCTCCACGGGTGGAGAGAGAATGTCCTGTAAGGAACACAGTATTACAACTTGTCTGTCGATAGCTCCTCTTATCATTTGTTTCACACTTGCACCCTGCTTACATACTAAAAATGAACAAAAGGTCCTTGTTCTAATTCTGACTAGAACTACACACATCATCAGATTATAGTTTTATTATTCTAATACATTTCATACAATTATATGGTTTCAGGGTGGAATATTTTATTCATTACCTTAAAGCATATAATTCCCTTATCCATCCACCCTTAACCTCTAGCGTCGAGCAATCCCGTATCCGGGAGCGTAACCATAGCCTCAAGCTCATTACCATAACGCAACGTTAAGTATTCATGAAAATCGCAAATGAAATGAAATAAATATATTGGCTCACAAGCTTAGCCTTTTGTTAACAACACTGTCATCTCAGATTTTCAAAATATGCTTTTCAACCATAGCTACACAAGCATTTGTGTAAGAGTATTGATAGCTAGCATAGCATTAAGCCTAGCATTCAGCAGGCAACATTTTCACAAAAACAAGAAAAGCATTCAAATAAAATAATTTACCTTTGAAGAACTTCGGATGTTTTCAATGAGGAGACTCTCAGTTAGATAGCAAATGTTCAGTTTTTCCAAAAATATTATTTGTGTAGGAGAAATTGCTCCGTTTTGTTCATCACGTTTGGCTAAGAAAAACCCGAAAATTCAGACATTACAACGCCAAACTTTTTTCCAAATTAACTCCATAATATCGACAGAAACATGGCAAACGTTGTTTAGAATCAATCCTCAAGGTGTTTTCACATATCTATTCGATGATAAGTCATTCGTGGCAGTTGGGTTTCTCCTCTGAAGCAAATGGAAAAATGCACGCAGCTGGAGATTACGCAATAATTGCAACGGAGGACACCAAGCGAGCACCTGGTAAATGTAGTCTCTTATGGTCAATCTTCCAATGATATGCCTACAAATATGTCACAATGCCACAGACACCTTTGGGAAACGACAGAAAGTGTAGGCTCATTCCTTGCGCATTCACAGCCATATAAGGAGACATTGGAACACAGCGCCTTCAAAATCTGGGGCATTTCCTGTTTGAAATTTCATCTTGGTTTCGCCTGTAGCATCAGTTCTGTGGCACTCACAGATAATATCTTTGCAGTTTTGGAAACGTCAGAGTGTTTTCTTTCCAAAGCTGTCAATTATCTGCATTGTCGAGCATCTTTTTGTGACAAAATATCTTGTTTAAAACGGGAACGTTTTTTTATCCCAAAATTAAAAGAAGTTAATGACTAAATAATACACACTGTTACATCAAACACCATATGGAATCATAAATGTTATACAAGAATAAACGAAACCCATACATGCATTTACATCCGATACCCATCAATGACTGTTCTAGGCCTCTATCCAATTATAACTCTTCTTTTTAGGATTTTCATCATAATCTTCATGAAAGAACAGTCTGTCTAAACATTGAAAATAGTCTCATCTAACATTGGCTCCTCGTGGTTAAAAGAAACGGAGCCATCTCCTAGGCCTGGAGGCCTGTATTTGTCATTCCACTGGTCGGATCTCGGAATCGGTCCATATCTCACCATCTGTTGCGTCATCGATCTCTCCAGAATTCTGGTGATTAAATCTCTCACACATGGGACCAAACAGCATCCACACCACACCAACACACTCATACAGGTGAAAGCAGTCCACAATACAGTACTTACAATATTCTTCCATTTCCTAAACATGCTATTGAACACCCTGTCAAGGAAGTATCCATCCCAGTTCTCTGCTAACTCATGAGCTAATGTGGTCAAACCGGCCAGGGCCTTGGTCACTGATCCGTCTGGAGCTGTGTTATTAAAAAATAAACGTACAGCAATGAACCTACATACCCCACCATTTTCTGCTAATAACATATTGAGAGTCAGTCTATTTTACCAGGTCATGAGGGAGGTGGCGGATAATTGTTCAGAGAACCCCTTTCCTGCATCCCCGGTTTCATTCATGAATCTCTGTTAATTATAATACTGTAGATGTAATTAATACAATCCCCATTTGTATTTATTGTCAACCACCAAAAGAACGTAGTGCTTTCACCTGTATAAAGCCTTAACCTAATTTAATTCCTAGCTTTGTATTCATCTGGAACTTCCCTGGGGATGCCAATAGCATCCATCTAGACAAAGCTACTCCTATCCTGGCCAAAACTCCTCCTGTGCCTACTTTAGCCTCCTATAACTGGCCTCTGATGATTAACTTGAACTGGTTGGAATAATAACCCCACGGCGCAAGTTCCTAACCACTCGTATGCGTCCTTTGCTGGTACGAGCCCACCCTACATCAGTTATAGGTGCTGTGAGGTTAAGAATTTTCTCCTGTACTTCCAAACCTAAGTCAGTCACATTTACGATTACCTTTCAGCCATTAAAATCATCTAAGTTCTCAGTGCCATTCTTGTATCTATAACACTGGTACTCATCAGGAGTTGTGACTAGGGGGCAGTATTTTCATTTTTTGAAAAATAACGTTCCCGTAGTAAACGGGATATTTTGTCAGGACAAGATGCTAGAATATGCATATAATTGACAGCTTAGGATAGAAAACACTTGGATAGAAAACACACTAAAAATATTGTCAGCGAAAGCCTGAGAAAAATCCAATCCGGTAGTGCCTCATGTTTTGAAAGCGCTGCATTCCAATGCGTCCCTATTGAGCAGTGAATGGGCTATCAACCAGATTACTTTTTCTCCGTATTCCCCAAGGTGTCTACAGCATTGTGACTTAGTTTTACGCATTTATGTTGAAGAATACCCGTAAGCGGCTACATTGCGCAACTGGTCACCTGATGGCTCCCAGAGTGAGCCATTATTCCAATAGGTCCTACTGAAAAACCAATTGTCCCGGTGGATATATTATCGAATAGATATTTGAAAAACACCTTGAGGATTGATTATAAACAACGTTTGCCATGTTTCTGTCGATATTATGGAGCTAACTTGGAATATTTTTCGGCGTTTTCGTGACTGCAATTTCCGGGCGAATTCCAGCCAAACGTGAAGAACAAATGGAGCTAAAAAAGGAACATTGGCTATCTAACTGGGAGTCTCGTGAGTGAAAACATGATTGCTTTTCTGATTTCCGTGAGCAAGTTACCTGCTGCTAGCTGGACAAAATGCTATACTAGGCTATCGATAAAGTTACACAAATGCTTGTCTAGCTTTGGCTGTAAAGCATATTTAGAAAATCTGAGATGACAGGGTGATTAACAAAAGGCTAAGCTGTGTCTCAATATATTTCACTTGTGATTTTCATGAATTTGAATATTTTCTAGGAATATTTATGTCCATTGCGTTATGCTAATTAGTGTCAGTCGATGATTACGCTCCCTCATGCGGGATGGGGAGTCATTAGAGGTTCAAGTGAACCCGAGGTGGGTTGGCTGAGTACTTCAATCTGGCTAACCCAATCCCTGTAAAGTTATTTCCTTTCCTAGGGAATTGTTTAATGTTTACCTTTAATCCTACATCTTGATCTTATTTGGCTCCTTATTCTGTAAGTGACTCATCAGGGTAATATATAGTTAATCTTTTACTTCTTATCAATGACAACGGCGTCAAATAATTAGTACAGGAAGGTGGTGGATCTGGATGTATCGGAAATGTTACCAAGACTATAATGCAGCTCAGAGTCCCTACTCTTCCCAAAAACCGCCAACCCTCTCCTGCCTTTAGTCGGTATGCTAGGTACCACCCCATACTCACACCTCTAGGAGCACACACCGTGATGAACGGTCGGGATAGGAAATATTTGTTAAGGAGGTAACCCACGCACCCTGTTGGTACTCAGTTCTTCTTCTAACTTTGTGTGTGATCAGCAGTGCTTATATGTGTACATACCCTTTTGCAGTGGGTAACGTGGACCCAAGTGACTCTCTCAGCTATTCTAATGGACAGAACCTAACAGAACCTGGTATGGGCCTTCCCAACGGGGCTGCTTCCAGTCTATTCTCCTCAGGGACTGGATCCACACCCAGTCTCCTTGCTGGATTGAGTGAATCACCACCTCTCCTGTAATTCACCTGTTGGACACAAAATCTTGGACATACGGGTTTGGTTAACAAACAGTCTTCTCATGTGTTCTGCTAGTATATCTTCAACTTCTATGTCTACCTGTTCTGGTCCCTAACTCTGGCATTCTATTTGTTCTACCTGATTAGCTAAAATGTCATCCATTATTTAAAGAAATATATCCTAGTAAACCAACTCTAGGGATAATATCTTGACTTAATATTTTTGCTACCATAATCGTGTTCGCCAAGTAAGTTGGGAACGCTTCTACCCGTTTGCTAAACTTATCTATTATTGTTAAACACCCTTTCTTCCCCTCACTTCGGAATAGTTCAATGAAGTCCATTTCCAAATGTTGGAATGGATATTCTACACATTTTTATTTTTTATTTTAAAGTAGTTATCCCCTTAGTTAGGCCACTAAGTAGTTATCCCCTAGGTCACTAAGTAGTTATCCCCTAGGCCACTAAGTCTTTCCTAACCTGCAGTGTTTCCTAACCTGCTCTACCATCCTTAGTGTTTCCTAACCTGCTTTACCATCCTTCCTCCCTGTTGGCACATGGCTTTGCCCATGTGTCAATATTGCTGCATATCTAAACAATGACTTAGGTAAGATTAGTCAATTATCCTTATGTCTGACATTATTTTGTAGGATCGCCCCTTTCATTTTCCACATGTCCAATTCTTCCTGGGGCGTTCGTTCTTGGCTATCCTGTAACAATTCTCTGTCAAGTGTCTTGTCTTCTTTAAGATGTATCTGTGCTGCTTTGTATGGTTTTAAATGCATGTGTGCTGTCTGTGTAAATAGTAACCTTTCTCTCCTTTCTTATGTTGCAGGCTCTAGTCAATGCTACTATTTCAGCCTGTTGTGTAGACTAATTTCTGGACAATGGTTCAGTGTCTAACACCTTAGTTACTGAAACCAACTAAGCTTACATTCCTCTTTTAGTTAGGGTAACAACTACTTCCAACAAAATCATATCTCTTCCTAGCAAATTTGCTAACCATACACTTAAAATAAAAACTAAAATTCCTGCCTCCTCTCCTAACTTTTCATATTTTTAAAACCAATGGAGCTAACAGTCTCTCCATGAATCAATATCCTAAAGCTAAGTGAACCAAATGCTCTCCCCCTTTTATTCTTATTCTGTCTTTTCTGTCTGTCATGGTATTATTTCTGTCCCCCATTTCTCGGGAGAGCCTTACACTCTGCCATCTAGTCCTGTTGATAATTTAACTATGCTGGTCTCCACTCAGTAACTGTTATCTACCCATTCTGTGTCACTTCTATCCTCTCTCCTCATGCTACACCCAAACCATTCAACAACAACCTATAATAATACTATTATATCAATTTCACAGCCTTGTTGTGTTAAATTTCTTACACTGCATACAACAACAGCTGACTACCTAAGGAAAATAAAATGTTTCTAGGTTACTAAACATTACTTAAGTCAAAATAGTGGGAGTTTCAAAATAACCTTATGACAGTTTTTTATAAACCCACCTTCGCCCCATTTTTAACTCATAATTCTCCATGAGAGTATTGTATAAAAAATACTACTACTGGTCAAAAGATAAAACAAAGTTTCAAATAACATAATCAGATCAAAAACACTACTCTGAAACCCTCCACAAAGAAATATTATTGTACCCTTATGGCCATAGGAAGAGTCAAAGTGTCATGCCCTGACCTTAGAGATCCTTTTTTATGTCTCTATTTTGGTTTGGTCAGGGTGTGAGTTGGGGTGGGCATTCTATGTTTTTGTGGTCTATGTTTTTTATTTCTGTGTGTTTGGCCGGGTGTGGTTCACAATCAGAGGCAGCTGTCTATCGTTGTCTCTGATTGAGAACCAGGCTGCGTGGCAGTCCCACGCACCAGGCTGTCTCTGCGTCTCCTACCTCCAGGTTCGCCCTCCGGTCCGGAGCTGCCAGAGTCGCCCTCCTGTCCGGAGCTGCCAGAGTCGCCCTCCAGTCCGGAGCTGTCAGAGTTGTCCTCCTGTCCAGGGCCCGCGGCTAGGGTCCCAAGTCCGGGGTCGGAGGCGAGGGTCCCCGCTCCAGAGGCGCCACCTAAGGGGGCCAAGCCTAAGGTGGAGCAGGGTCCACATCCCGCACCAGAGCCGCCACCGTGGATAGATGCCAACCTAGACCCTCCCCTATAGGGTTAGGTTTTGCGTCCGGAGTCCGCACCTTTGGAGGGGGAGGGGGGGGGACCATACTTAGGTTGCCTTTTCCCACCTGTGTCTTGTGGGTAGTTGTTTTCTGTTTTCCGTATTAGTGTTTGCACCTTACGGGACTTCATTTATTCTCTTGTTATTTTAGTGTTTTAGTGTTCAGTCAAATAAAAATCATGAACACGTTCTGCGTTTTGGTCCACACCTTCTTCCACAGACGATCGTTACACAAAGGCTATGCCCTTTCTTTCTTCTCATTGGTTCAAATTGCAAATATGTCAAAGAACTATAAACTCCATCAAAATGATCAATTACACAAATTACCTTAAAATGAGTATCACAAATTACCTCAAATTCATTATCCAAATGGCCCTCCCATGAGGCTGATCGGACCACAAAGGAAAGCCATGACAGAGGTCAAAAGTCATTCCACCCCTTCAAAGAAGTGTTTCTTACTATATCAGACAAATTAAAGAAAAACCATCTGTAACGTTTTTCTTCCGCTGAAGGAGAGGAGGTCCAAAGCGCAGCGAGTGTTCATCTTATTTAACTTCTTGGATATAGGGGGCGCTATTTAAATTTTTGGAAGAAAAACGTTTTAAACAAGATATTTTGTCACGAAAAGATGCTCGACTATGCATATAATTGACAGCTTTGGAAAGAAAACACTCTGACGTGTCCAAAACTGCAAAGATATTGTCTGTGAGTGCCACAGAACTGATGTTACAGAAAAAAAACAGATAAAAATCCAATCAGGAAGTGCCGCATTTTTTGAAACCACCTCATGGCAATAACTCCTTATATGGCTGTGAAGAAGCTAGGAGTCAGCTTACGTTTTCCACGTTTTCCCCAAGGTGTCTGCAGCATTGTGACGTATTTGTAGGCATATCATTGGAAGATTGACCATAAGAGACTACATCTACCAGGTGGTCGCTTGGTGTCCTCCGTCGCAATTATTGCGTAATCTCCAGCTGCAGTATTTTTCTGTTTTCTTCTGATGAGAAGGCAACTGCCACCACTGATAGATTATCAAATAGATATGTGAAAAACACCTTGAGGATTGATTCTAAACAACCTTGCCATGTTTCTGTCGATATTATTGAGCTAATTTGGAAAAAAGTTTGGCGTTGTAAGTGACTGCATTTTCCGGTGTTTTTCTTAGCCAAACGTGATGAACAAAACGGAGCTATTTCGTCTACACAAATAATATTTTTGGAAAAAATGAACATTTGCTATCTAACTAAGAGTCTCGTCATTGAAAACATCCGAAGTTCTTCAAAGGTAAATGATTTTATTTGAATGCTTTTTGAGTTTTTGTGAAAATGTTGCCTGCTGAATGCTAGGCTTAATGCTATGCTAGGCTATCAATACTCTTACACAAATGCTTGTGTAGCTTTGGTTGAAAAGCATATTTTGAAAATCTGAGATGACAGTGTTGTAAACAAAAGGCTAAGCTTGTGTTTGAATATATTTATTTCATTTAATTTGCGATTTTCATGAAAAGGAAACGTTGCGTTATGGTAATGAGCTTGAGGCTATGATTACGCTCCCGGATACGGGATTGCTCGACGCTAGAGGTTAATAATAAATCCAAATTGAACACTTCAGTTTACAAAACAACAAATGTGAAAACAGTCCTATCTGGTGAATAGACACAAAGACAGGAAACAATCACCCACAAACCCCAACACAAAACAAGCTACCTAAATATGGTTCCCAATCAGAGACAATGACTAACACCTGCCTCTGATTGAGAACCATATCAGGCCATACATAGAAACGGACAAACTAGACACACAACATAGAATGCCCACCCAGCTCACATCCTGACCAACACTAAAACAAGGAAAACACAACAGAACTATGGTCAGAACGTGACACCGTCAAACATTTTCTACATGTTATATCCCAGGTTCCCAGAATATTCCCTTTCTCAAAAGAATTCACATGTTTAATTAAAACTCAGAAAATAAAACTTCTAAAATTCCATGTGTGTGTGCACCCCTTTAAGATATCGTGGCTCTAGGAAAAATGGAAAACTCCTCAAACCCAAAGGAATTAGAACATACCAATCCAAACATTTTTTTAAATCAACTAACACTTTTTGCTGCGTGTGGGTATTTGCAACCCCTAGGTTAAAAACAACCAAAACATTTCCAGGCCTTTTCAATTTGGTAGAAATATGCCTCTATCTCACTTGCTCCCTCCAAGATTACAGCCCCAGAAAACATTCCAAAGAGAGACAGTGAAGCACTCCTTTTCCCAGAAAAAAAACACAACCACTTGGTCAGCATTTCATTATACTACACTGATTCAGAAACCCAAAATTCACCCAGCTTATTGTGGAAAGCTTGTGGAAGACTACCCAAAACATTTGACTCAAGTTAAACAATTTAAAGGCAATACTACCAAATACTAATTGAGTGTATGTAGACCCAATTCTGACCCACTGGGGATGTGATGAAAGAAATAAAAGCTGAAATAAATTATTCTCTCTACTATTATTCTGACATTTCACATTCTTAAAATAAAGTGTTGATCCTAACTGACCTTAGACAGGGAATGTTTACTCGGATTTAATGTCAGGAATGATGAAAAAATGAGTTTGGCTAAGGTGTATGATATTTGGCTAAGGTGTATGTACATTTCCGACTTCAACTGTATGTGTGTATTATTATCATGTCTTAGAGGAATCTGACCAGTTCTTACTCATCTCTGTATCCTACCTGTCAGAACTAAACAAATTCATGTTTAATATCAAACGTGCTAGAATTTAACCTAGAAAAAGAAGGATGATATCAATTTGACATTTTTTTCCCATGAGAGAGTACCCTATTTGAATCAACATCCAAACACCATTTCCATTTAATTGCCTGAAATACAATCATCTCTGCGGAAAAATGTGTTGTAGTTCTCCATTTTCCCCACAAACAAATTTGAATATCCTGAAATCATGTTTGGGTGGAAATGTAAACGGTTGGTTGATATTGACCACCTTATTGAGGGGAAAGATAATGCTGAAGACTTTATTCACCATTATTACCACCTAGGAACAGTCCATCTCCATAGGACTGCTCAATCCACCATGTACACATTTAAACAATGCAATTCTTAGGCCCTTGGAGAGAGAGTTGGAAGGACTGAAGCTTATAGCCTACTATATGAGTGAGGAGATGATAGGAGTGGAGCATATAGCCTACTATATGAGTGAGGAGATGATAGGAGTGGAGCATATAGCCTACTATATGAGTGAGGAGATGACAGGAGTGGAGCATATAGCCTACTATATGAGTGAGGAGATGATAGGAGTGGAGCATATAGCCTACTATATGAGTGAGGAGATGATAGGAGTGGAGCATATAGCCTACTATATGAGTGAGGAGATGACAGGAGTGGAGCATATAGCCTACTATATGAGTGAGGAGATGATAGGAGTGGAGCATATAGCCTACTATATGAGTGAGGAGATGATAGGAGTGGAGCATATAGCCTACTATATGAGTGAGGAGATGATAGGAGTGGAGCATATAGCCTACTATATGAGTGAGGAGATGATAGGAGTGGAGCATATAGCCTACTATATGAGTGAGGAGATGACAGGAGTGGAGCATATAGCCTACTATATGAGTGAGGAGATGATAGGAATGGAGCATATAGCCTACTATATGAGTGAGGAGATGATAGGAGTGGAGCATATAGCCTACTATATGAGTGAGGAGATGATAGGAGTGGAGCATATAGCCTACTACATGAGTGAGGAGATGATAGGAGTGGAGCATATAGCCTACTATATGAGTGAGGAGATGATAGGAGTGGAGCATATAGCCTACTATATGAGTGAGGAGATGATAGGAGTGGAGCATATAGCCTACTATATGAGTGAGGAGATGATAGGAGTGGAGCATATAGCCTACTATATGAGTGAGGAGATGATAGGAGTGGAGCATATAGCCTACTACATGAGTGAGGAGATGATAGGAGTGGAGCATATAGCCTACTACATGAGTGAGGAGATGAAAGGAGTGGAGAAGCAACAACTTCAAAGAAAGACCAATGGGCATTACCTGGAAAACAGGTACGTCAACACATATCCATCCATATAGGCCAGCAGGCATTATTAGAAATACATGAAGGGGATCCGAAGAGTGAGATGTCAGCTTGGGTCCAAACTACATGATACGTATAGGACCAGGGCGATTGCACGCCAGGGAAGCCAAAAAATATTCTGGGATTGCTCTGGCAATTCGCACATAAACACTTCATTTGGAGGAAGAATAAATGCCATGTTTGTTTTTTTTAGTGTGCTCTCAAATATGGACATATAAAATATATCAAAATGACACTTTTTGATTTTGTTTAATTTAAGTACAATGTACTCTACAAGTACATCACATTTCTGGTCTCTCTGCTAATTCTGAAGTTCTGATACATTTGATGAGCACCACCAACACAGTGAATGGGAAAATGGATTCAAAAGGAACCTCCCTCTGCTGGTGATTTTCTGAATGTGCAATCCTAAAGGAGGGCTGTGATTGGATAATTACCAATAATGTTAATTTGTATGTATAAAATGGGTCATATCATTAAAAGTACCAGAGAGCCCATTCTGGAAATATGAATTATTTGAATAGTGTATTGTTCCAAACAATAAACAATTCAAAAAGGATACTTTTGAGATATTAATATTAATAGTTTTCATATTGAATGTGAAATGTTGTTTTCAGAATCCAGACATACTCCATTAAGTTAGAGCACACTATAAGGAGGACAATGACACCAAGATGTTGTCTGTATCACGTACGGTTCACAGATCATAGGGTCTTACAGGAGGCATGGATATTTTAAAAAAGGCCTAAAATCCCCACTTTTATCATGCTTTTCTCTAAGGACAAGTGTGATACAAAATGTCAAAAACATATTCAAACAACTTTTCTCCTAATGAAGTTTCTATGTGAGTTTTCCCTGGTCACAGGGTGAGGAAAACCTCCTGTTCCCAATGACACATACACACTCGACATAACTTCCTGCTTTCAGCTACGTCCCTCTGAGGCTCACACATGGTGAATCATAAGGCATGGGAAAAAAATAAGGAAAAAAACAGGGTGTAAATCTGGATTGATGGTCGGGGAGAAGAGCTTCGCATCATCAAAGCAACAAACACCCCTCTCCCCGCCACTGGTGCAGGTTCAATAAGATGAAGAGATGAAAAACTGGATGAAAGCTAATGAAAGACAAACATGAGAGGTGGTGAGGGGTGGGAGATACAGGGGGATGGGAGGTGGTTAGGGGTGGGAGATACAGGGGGATGGGAGGTGGTGAGGGGTGGGAGATACAGGGGGATGAGAGGTGGTGAGGGGTGGGAGATACAGGGGGATGAGAGGTGGTTAGGGGTGGGAGATACAGGGGGATGGGAGGTGGTGAGGGGTGGGAGATACAGGGGGATGAGAGAGGTGGGGGGTGCTAGCGAAAGGACAAGTGGGGGAGACAGTGTTTGGTGTGGTCTGATCAACCACAGGATGCTGCTGTAGTCAATAGCAGGGAGATTAAAAATATCTGGTACCCAGCCTGGGAGGTCTCTGGGAGGGAGGCCTAGCTGTGTGTGTGTGTGTGTGTGTGTGTGTGTGTGTGTGTGTGGGTGTGTGTGTGTGTGTGTCGGATTGCCAAGCCAACAGGCTGCCTTGTTTGTGCCAAGTCCTGTACTGTAGCTCACTGTAGTCCAATGCAGTGTAACATATTACGCAGTGTCCTGTACTGTAGGTGTAACTAGCAGAGAACGCATGCAAGCTCTCCTGGAGTAGTAGAGCATAGTGTGGATGTTTCACAGAATGAAGCAGCCTGAGACCAGAGCTACACTATAGACTGTATGTACAGGTAGAATGAAGCAGCCTCAGACCAGAGCTACACTATAGACTGTATGTACAGGTAGAATGAAGCAGCCTCAGACCAGAGCTACACTATAGTCTGTATGTACAGGTAGAATGAAGCAGCCTCAGACCAGAGCTACACTATAGACTGTATGTACAGGTAGAATGAAGCAGCCTGAGACCAGAGCTACACTATAGACTATGTACAGGTAGAATGAAGCAGCCTGAGACCAGAGCTACACTATAGACTATGTACAGGTAGAATGAAGCAGCCTGAGACCAGAGCTACACTATAGACTGTATGTACAGGTAGAATGAAGCAGCCTGAGACCAGAGCTACACTATAGACTATGTACAGGTAGAATGAAGCAGCCTGAGACCAGAGCTACACTATAGACTGTATGTACAGGTAGAATGAAGCAGCCTGAGACCAGAGCTACACTATAGACTATGTAAAGGTAGAATGAAGCAGCCTCAGACCAGAGCTACGCTATAGACTGTATCTAAAGATAGAATTTGTGTGTGTGTGCATGCGTGCGTGTGTATGTGTGGGTGTGTGTGTGTGCGTTTAAGCACTTACCTGTATTTACAGTATCTGTTTTGAGGGGTGCTCTCCTTCTGTTTCATTTGCTCCCCCCTCTCTCTCTCCCTCCCCTCTCCCTCCCCTCGCTCTCTCTTTCCCTCTATCCCTCCCCTCTCTCTGTCTCTCTCTCTCTCTCGCTCTCCTTCTCTCCCTCCTCTCTCTCTCGCTCTTTCCCTCCTCTCTCTCTCTCACTCCCCTCTCTCTCTCTCTTTCCCTCTATCCCTCCTCTCTCTCTGTCTCTCTCTCTCTCTCCCTCCTCCTCTCCCTCCCTCTCTCCGTGCTCTCTCTCTTTCTCGCTACCTCCTCTCTCCCTCTCTCTCTGTCTCTCTCTCCCTCTTCTCTTTCTTTCTCTCGCTATCCCCAGTCCTATCTAACCAGAATGGAATAGCACTGTAGCCTATACTCTAAATGCATAAACACTGAACACCTCACTTAGTTACCATTGTCTTATCTATCAAAGCAACAAAGCAATCTCGTTAATTGTGTATTTTACTATGTCTGGTACATTACGTGCACTTCACACTCACATAAGTCTTGCTGTCTGAGGCCTTAGTTGGGTATAGTACAGTCTGACAGTGTTTAAACATAGAGGCTATGTGATTCATGTTCCTGCTGTCTTCTAATTGAGGAGATAAGATCAGCTTGTGTATTCATGGAAAACAATTTACCTGACTGGAGGTATTACTGTTGCTATTCTGCAGGTAAAGCATGCCTCAGCCATGGTCACTGCCTCAACCAAACCCTTTACCTTCCGTCATTAGAGCCATAATGAAGTTAGGCTCCCCCTTCTTCTCTCCCCTCTCTCATGTCTACGGTGGCCTTGGTTTTATTTTGATTGTTGTTTTAATCTTTATTTTAACAGTGAGTTAGAGACCAAGGTCTCTTTTACAGATGAGTCTGTATACACATCAAACACATCAATATACAGTATACAGCAACATACACGTCACTATGCACATCAATATACACATCACTATACACATCACTATACACATCACTATACACATCAATATACACATCACTATACACATCACTATACACACCACTATACTATACATACACATCGCAGAGATCTAAGGCACACTAAGGTTCGAATCCAGGTTGTAACACAACCGGCCATGATTGGGGGTTCCATAGGGCGGCGCTCATTTGGCCCAGCGTTGTCCCGGTTTGGCCGGGGTAGGCCGTCATTGTAAATAAGAATTTGTTCTTATCTGACTTGCCTATTTAAATAAAAGGTTCATTAAATACATCTAATAAAAATATATATATGTTACTATGCTCGTCAATATGCGCGTCAATATGCACGTCACTATGCACGTCAATATGCACGTCAATATGCACGTCAATATGCACACCACTATGCACGTCGATATGCACGTCAATATGCACGTCACTATGCACTTCACTATACACGTCAATATGCACGACAACATACACGTCACTAAGCACGTCACTATGCACGTCGATATGCACGTCGATATGCACGTCAATATGCACGTCACTATGCACGTCGATATGCACGTCACTATGCACATCACTATGCACGTCGACATGCACGTCGACATGCACGTCGACATGCACGTCAACTTGCACGTCAACATGCACGTCAACATGCACGTCACTATGCACGTCAATATGCACGTCAATATGCACGTCAACATGCACGTCAACATGCACGTCAACATGCACGTCACTATGCACGTCAATATACACATTTACATCAATAAACTAAAAGCTGAACAAACAGTGTGTTACAGGTTGTGTGTTGGCCCTCTAAGGAGACAGTGCTGATCTAGGATCAGTTTTGACCATCATGATTAAGAGTGCAGGTACAGGGAGGACCTGATCCTAGATCAGCACAGCTTTTCTGAGACGCTTTATGAATATGGACTCTTGTGCTGTGTAGGCTTTAGATGCGGCCTAGACTGTTGATTCGTTGTTTTTTACCACTGACTGCCCAATGACATAATTTACGTGGCTGTAACTGTTAGTAGAGTAAATGTTTATAGATGCACAGATTGCCTATTAAAGATCGGAATTGTTTGCTTTATTGTTCAGTTTATGCATGTGCCATTTGTGAGAATGTTTGGCTGTGAGCCAGATAGCTAGTTATTCGAGCTCTCTCGCTGGAGCCAGGCATTTGATAACTGGGGTACTTTTACACATATTTAAACCCTGAGCATTCAACAATGAGCCTAGAGCACACAGCAACATAAACTGGATCTAGATAACTGGAGTGCCGCCTGCTGGTCACGGAAGGAACTGCACGTGGGAAAGCGCCCAAGTATACACACACTTGGATGCACAGAGACATACAGGTGTGCACGCACGCACGCCCGCACGCACACACGAACACACACACTCACAAAATATATGCTCACTGTTGCCATCTGAAATGACTCTATGATGACTGTCAGACTTGGAAAAGAGCCTGTCCTTCATTTCCCACCACTACCTTTGAAACACACTTGGTCCAACATAGGATCATACAGAGATGCCCACATCATTTAAATATCATAAGGACCCACCGCTCTGTTCAGCAAAACTTCTCGATCTTAGGAGAGTGATATTTTCATACCTTCAGAGTGAATCGCCTCTGCACTTGCAGAAGAAGAAGGCTGGGAGAAGAAGGTCCTTCACGCCAGCAGGGCTTTTAAAGAAGAGGGCTGGGAGAAAATAGCAACAGCAGCCTAGATTGTAGCTCCTGAGGAGCTCTCTCTCTCTCTCTCTCTCTCTCTCTCTCTCTCTCTCTCGCTCTCTCTCTCCCTCTCTCTCTCTCTCTCTCTGACTCTCTCTCTCTGACTCTCTCTCTCTCTTTGTCTCTATCTGTCTCTCTGTCTCTCTCTCTCTCTCTCTCTCTCTCTCTCTCTCTCTCTCTCTTTGTCTCTCTCTCTCTCTCTCTCTCTCTCTCTCTCTCTCAATTCAAGGGTTTTATTGGCATGGGAAACATATGTTAACATTGCCAAAGCAAGTATCTCTCTCTCTCTCTCTCTCTCTCTCTCTCTCTCTAGCTCTCTGTCTCTCTCTCTCTCTCTCTCTCTCTCTCTCTCTCTCTCTCTGACTCTTACTCCCACTCCTCTTTTCTTTCCTTCCCTTCTCTTTCTCTCCTGCTGAAATGAGATATGTTAGTCTTTACTCGTGTATTGTTATTCATTATATTGATTTATGTACTGTATTGTTGAGGGAGATAGCACATAAGCATTTCGCTGTGACTTTTAGTCCTGCTGTGAACTGTTTATGTGTGATTTCATCTGATATGACCTGTATTATATGTCTCACTATTGTCATTACCAGAACGTTTTTCACTTTTTTCCAACATAAAAAAGCAAAGGGTTTATAAAAAAGGGCCAGAGGCTAGAGGTGGAATTACAACTCCCCCATAGCTTTGTTGGGAGCCACTGGACCAAGAAGGAAGAAGGAAAACTGAATATTTTACTCCCCTGCTTTTCCTTTAGAGGGCCAGAAGCCGAGGGAGGGGTAAAGGGAGGGAAGGAGAAAGAAGGAAAGGGGAAGAAGAAGAGTAGGGGTTCTCAGACCCTCATTTACCCTGTCAACCCTCCTAGCGGGGGATAGTGTTCAGGATCTATTGATCCCAACTCAGTGGAGCACTAATCCTGCAGACTTGATTGATTCCGACTGTTGTCTAGCCTCAGTGCACAGCCCAATCCTTCCTCTGCACTACTTTCACTCCCTCTCTCCCTCCCTCTCTTCCCCCAGCTTCTCATAAAGCATTGATATGCATGACGGGAGGCCTGGAGAGGTGGGGTTAGTGGCAATGGTGAAGGGGAGAGGGAGAGTGTACATATTAAGTGGATATACATTACAACAGGAAATACGAAGACATGGATGTCGATTAAGGCAGACCCCTGCACCTCTCTGATTCAGAGGGGTTAGGTACAGAAGACACACTTCAGATGAAAGCATTCAGATGTACAACTGACTAGGTATCCCCCTTTCCCTTTCCTTGCCTGGAGAGGTGAAAGACAGCAGCTAGGGCCTATCAGAGGCCGGACAGGAGACAGGAGACAGAGCCCAGAGCGAGGTGTTCCTGAGATGCCAGCCCAGAGCACTTTCCTTCTGTCCCCTTCTCTCCCCTTATCTCTCCTTTAACCCCATTCTCTCTCCTACTCTCTTCTGCAACCTCCCCTCTCCTTCACCCCCTTTCTCTCATCTTCTCTCTCCTTCACCCCCTTCTCTCAAAATCTATCTTCTTCAAACCTCTTCCCCCTCCTTCTCTCTCCTTAAAACCCCTTCTCTATCCTTCTCTCTCCTTCATTGCCTTTCTCTCCTAATTCTCTATCCTTCTTTCCCCTTCTCTCTCCTTCTTTCCCCATCATCCCCTTTCTCTCCCCTTCTCTCTCCTTCTCTCCCCTTCCAGCCACTTCTCTCCAGCTATCTATGCTTCAACCTCCTTCTCTCTCCTTCTGTCTACTTCAACCTCCTTCTCTCTCTCCTTCTGTCTACTTCAACCTCCTTCTCTCTCCTTCAACCAAATTCTCTCTCCTCTCATCTTCTCTCTCCTTCAACGCCCTTCTCTGTCCTTCTCTCCCCTTTTCTGTCCTACAACACCCTTTCGCCCCTGCTCTCTCCTTCAACCCCCTTCTCTCCCCTTCTCTCTCCTTCTCTCTCCGCCTCTCTCATTCCCTCCACTTCTCCCACCTTCAACCCAGTTCTCTACCCTTCTCTCTCCTTCTCTCCCCATGAAGCCCCCTTTTTATTTTTTTTGCCTAAAATTACATTCCAAATCTAACTGCCTGTAGCTCAGGCCCTGAAGCAAGGATATGCATATTCTTGGTAACCATTTGAAAGGACACATTTTGCATTTGTGGAAATGTGAATTGAATGTAGGAGAATATAACACAATAGATCTGGTAGAAGAAAATACAATGAAAAAAACAACCGTTTTTTTTTCTACCACCATCTTTGAAATGCAAGCGAAAGGTCCCATTTCTAGCCATCACTCTGGTTGTAATTCTAATGGTGTCCACAAGATGGCAGCAGTGTATGTGCAACGTTTCAGACAGATAACCTGAAGTATGAGTGAACTACATGACATTTAGTGTGAAGTCACCAAGGTACATTTGGGCAAATCGTGAAGGAGACATTTGCCTTCATATTACATTTTTCTGCAAGAATATCGTCAAATCTGTAAACTTGGACTTGGATTTAGCATTTCCAGTATTAGTAGCCATATTATAAGTTCAACATTTGCAAAACAACCAGTTTTCATAACTCATAACTCTGAATATTCTTAAATTTTTTGCCCAAAAGGAAAAGGCATGCAGTCATACAAGATTAGTTTACGACATGTACAGGGTTTCCGGATACTCCCGTAAACCCCAGCTCATTGGCTATCTAGCTAGCTTTGTTTGACTCTGATTGGTGCTTATGAGACAAAGTTAGAGTCGTTCAAGGGAAGACCACCAGCGCCATCGTCACGCCATGAAGGCGTTGCTCTCTGAACAAATATGGTGTCCTGTAGGATATACTACACCCCTAATGATATAGGGAAGTCTGAATACATTCTAGGATCTCTGAGGAATACATACAAACGTGATTTGGCTGGTTGAAATAACGTTTAGGGTTAGATTTTCTTTGCCAATTGAACGAGTGGAAATACAAAATAGATCGTAGATGCATGCTATATGGACCTTTTTAGGATATGAAAAAGGATGTTATCTAACAAAATGACACTTCATGTTATCTCTGGGACCCTTGGGATGATAAATCAGAGAAAGATTTAAGAATATAAGTACACATTTCACATTCACAGAGGTGAATTTATCAAACCTATCGCGGTGAAAAAAGTGTTTTGTTGTTAGGAGCTCTCTTCAAACAATAGCATGACATTTTTTTTCCTCAGTAATAGCTACTGTAAATTGGATAGCGCAGTTGTATTAACAAAACTGTAATCTTTCAGCCGATATATGACACTTATATGTATCGACATTTGTTGTTTTTCTAAAATCTGCGATCGTGACACAAGGCGCTGCATGATTTACAGCTGTCCCGCTGACGGGACGCCGATCCCTAATTAACCCTCCTTCTCTCTCCTTCTCTCCCCTTCAATCTCCTCCGCACTCCTACACTACCCTTCTCTTTCTTTCTCTTCCCTTCTTTCGCCTTCAACCCCCTTCTCTCCCATTCTCTATCCTTCTCTCCCCTACTCTCTCCTTCAACACCTTTACTGCCCCTTCTCTCTCCTTCAACCCCCTTCTCTTCCATTCTCTCTTCTTCAACCACATTCTCTCTCCTTCTATCCCCTTCTCTCTCTCATCCCCCTTCTCTCCCCTTTCTCTCTCCTTCTCTCTACTCCTCTCTCCTCTCCAATTTTCTCCTTCGACCCACTTCTCTCCCATTTTTTCAACATCCCTATCCTTCAACCCCCTTTCCTTCATCCCTATTCTCTCCCCTTCTCTTTCCTTCTCTCCCCTTCTCTCCCCTTCTCTCTCCTTCTCTCCCCTTCTCTCTCCTTCTGTCTGAAATTCTCTCTCCTTCGCTCTCATTCTCCTTCAACCCCCTTCTCTCCCCTTCTCTTTCCTTCAACCCCTTCTCTACCCTTCTCTCCGCTTCTCTCTTCTTCAACCTCATTCTCTCCCCTTCTCTCTCCTCTCTTTTTCAACCACCTTCAACACCCTTCTCTCCCCTTCTCTCTTCTTCAACCACCTTCTCTTTCCTTCTCTCTTTTTCAACCACCTTCTCTTTCCTTCAACACCCTTCTCTCCCCTTCTCTCTTCTTCAACCACTTTCTCTTTCCTTCTCTCCCCTTCTCTCTCCTTTCTCCCTTTATATCTCCTTCAACCCGCTTCTCTCCCCTTCTCTCTCCATCAACACCCTTCTCTCTCCACCAACCCCCTTCTCTCTCCTTCAACCCCCTTCTCTCTCCTTCTCTCTCCTCCTCTCACCTTCTCTCCCATTTTCTCTCCTTCAACCCCCTTCTCTATCCTTCTCTCCCCTTCTCTCTCCTTCAACCCCCTTATCGCCCCTAATCTCTACTTCAACCCCCTTCTCTACACTTCTCTCCTTCACGCTCCGTAAACCCCCTTCTCTCCCCTTCTCTGTCCTTCAACCCCCTTAACTCTCCTTCTCTCTCCTTCTCTCCCCGTCTCTCTCCTTCCCTCAGCTTCTTCCTCCTTCAACCCACTTTTCTAGACTTCAACCCTCTTCTCTCCCCTTCTCTCTCCTTCTCTCCCCTTCTCTCTCCTTCTCCCCCCTTCTCTCTCCTTCTCCCCCCTTCTCTCTCCTTCTCTCTCCCCTTCTCTCCCCTTCTCTCTCCTTCTGTCCCCTCCTCTCTCCTTCTCCGCCTTCTCTCTCCCCTTCTCACACTTGAGCATCTAGTTTGTGTGTGATTGAAATCATTAAGTCAACACTTTTGGTTTAACTCTTAGCCTGAAATGTCTGCCCCGCCGCATTAATCTAATTCATTAACATACAGTGCATTTGGAAAGTATTCAGACCTATTGACTTATTCAACATTTTGTTACGTTACAGCCTTATTCTAAAACATATTTAAAAGCAATCTAGACACAATACCCCATAATGACAAATCAATAACAGGTTTTTAGATTTTTTGCTGTGTACTTAGGGTCGTTGTCATGTTGGAAGGTGAACCGTCACCCCAGTCTGAGGTCCTTAACGCTCTGGAGCAGGTTTTCATCAAGGATCTCTCTGTACTTTTCTCTATTCATCTTTGCCTCAACCCTGAGTAGTCTCCCAAGTCCCTGCCGTTGAAAACATACCCAGTGCTTGATGCTGTCACCACCATGCTTCACCGTAGGTGGTGCCAGGTTTCCTCCAGATCTGATGCTTGGCATTCAAGCCAAAGTGTACAAGCTTGGTTTGATCAGACTTGAGAATCTTGTTTCTCATGGTCTGAGAGTCTTCAGGTGCCCTTTGGCAAACCCCAAGCTGGCTGTCATGTGACTTTTACTGAGGAGTGCTTTCAGTCTTGGCACTAACCATGAAAGCCTGTTGGAGTGCTGCAGAGATGGTTGTCCTTCTGGAAGGTTCTCCCATCTCCACAGAGGAACTCTAGAGCTATATCAGAGTGACCATTGGGTCCTTGGTCACCTCCCTGAGGCCTGTCTCTCCTGATTGCTCAGTTTGGCTGGGTGGCCAGCTCTAGGAAGAGTCTTGGTGTTTCCAAACTTCTTCTTCCATTTAAAAATGATTGAGGCCACTGTTTTTTTTGGGACCTTCAATGCTGCAGACATTTTTTGGTACCCTTCCCCAGGTCTGTGCCTTGCCACAATCCTGTCTTGGAGCTCCTTCAAACTCATGTCATGGTTTTTGCTCTGACATACACTGTCAACTGTTGGACCTTATATAGACAGGTGTGTGGCTTTCCAAATAATGTCCAATTAATTGAATTTACCACAGGTGGACTCCAATCAAGTTGTAGAAACATCTCAAGTATGATCAATGGAAACAGGATGCACCTGAGATCAATTTCGAGTCTCATATTAAGGAGTCTGAATACTTACAGTACCAGTCAAAAGTTTGGATACACCTCAAGGGTTTTTCTTTATTTTTTACTATTTTCTACATTGTAGAATGATAGCGAAGACTTCAAAACTATGAAAAAACACATATGGAATAATGTAGTAAGAAAGAAAGAGTTAAACAAAAGATTTCTACAAAGTATCCAACCTTTGCCTTGATGACAGCTTTGCACACTCTCTGCATCTTTTTATTTACTTTTATTTAACCTTTATTTAACTAGGCGTAAATACATTTTCAAAAAAACTGTTTTCGCTTTGTCATTATGGGGTATTATGTTTAGATTGATGAGGAAAATAATACAGTTGGTCAATTTTAGTATAAAGCTGTAACGTAACAAAATGTGGAAAACGGGAAGGGTTCTGAATACTTTAAGAAATCCCCACCAAAAGCTGTCTGTTTAAGATAGAGATACAGTATCTGTTTTTTTTGCATAGGCTGCGTCTCAACTCAGCGAATCCAACCGATATTGCCCTTTCGCATATTCGGTGAAAGGTGGCAGAGCTAGAGTGGTGTTTGTCAGACCGTGAGACATACCAAAAATCGTTTTCCTCACAAAAACATCTGTAACGTCCGAACGGTTTGGCTGACAAAGTATTATGACCCCTCTCATGAGTGCCAAAAAGTCTCACAAGACTAGTCTGAAGTCACTACAGCCTCTTCTGCCAACTTCTGTCTGTAGCATCCGAACGGTTTAGGCTAAACTAATACACACGATTTGAGCTACACACTCTGTGGACAGCTGAGACTCTCACAAACACAATGGTGTTTTCCTTTTTGCTCTGGGACGCCCACAAGCCTCACCAGTTAAAAAGTAAATATACATAGAAATAGAGTAGTGCCTAAAATGAGGAGATGAATACATGTAAAAAATAAATAAAAAATATACCAAAAACATAAGTTTACTGATATTTTCTTATATCTCTCAGATATAGGACAGACACTTCAGAACAAACTTTCTTTAGATATCTCTGGGGACTATCTGTTGTTCCATGTAGTGAATCTGTTATTCAATGTGTTTCTATTGGCTAATAACAGTAATGCCAAATTCAATGTTTCATTCAATAATATTTGTGTGTTTTTTTTTATACCTTAAGGGTTCTTAAAATTCTAAATCAAATGGTTAAAGGATCCTTGGTATGTCCAAAACAATTCCATATGTTAGCTTAGACTCTAGAGGTTAAAATATGCATTGCTTTCTTGCCACCACTATATTGTTTGTGTACTACTCCAGAATAAGTTTCCCCTCCACCAATCTCCTATCAGAAGCTATAGGAGGATTTCAGGATCAAGTTGATCAAATGGGGGGATTGAGTGTGTTTAAGAACATGATTATAAGTCCGCACATAATGCACATAATGCACATAATGCACATAATGCACATAATGCACATAATGCACGGAGGGGGGAAATCTGCTTGCACGCATTTTCTTTAAGCGGCTTTGCGTCGTTGATAACAATGCGTACCTATTTATCTGTGTTTGTGTAAGGGCCGCTGCAGGTCTGTCACTTTGGGGCCCACTATGGGACCTCTGGGTGGTACAGGGGCTTGAGCTGACAGGTGCAGTGGGGGCTGACTAAATCCTGTCTATTCTCCCTGGCACTACCCTGTGCCAGGAATGGGGCTCTATGCAGTGCAGGCTGAGCCCTGCCACAAACTGCAGAGGGGGTAAAGGGGGGCATGGGCACCGCCCGGCTGGGTATTTACTCTCACCCAACAACGGCACTGGGCCAGAGCACAGCAACCTGACACACAGACACAGACAAACAGGGTTGGGTAGACATAGTGAAGGAAGGCACGGTGAACATTTATTAATATCAGGTCGATATTTAAGGGAAAAGCCTAGACCAGGTTAAATAAAGAATAAAAAACAACCTGGACTCAGAGCAAAATGATATTATATCTTACTAAAATCCATTCCGCTCCATTTAATATGATGTGTTATGTTATGTTATGTTATGTTACATTGGCTTCCCAATTGCAATTTCATATATATTGTCATGAATTTGGAATATGTATGATATGTTATGAATTCCAATTTGTTGTTGCTTATGTTAGCTAAGTGGCTAGGTAACCAATGCTAAAGTTAGCTGGGTGGCTAACATTAGCTAGACTAGGTTTTGGCATAGGGGTTCAAGTTAAGGGTTAGGAGTTAGGATAAAGGTTAAAGGGTAAGGCAAGCTAACATGCTAAGTTGTAGCAAATAGTTGCACAGTTGCTAATTAGCTAAAGCTGGTAATGATGAGTTCAAACAAGCAACCTTTGGGTTGCTAGACATTCATATTATAAGTCTTCCCATCCACCCCAACACCCTGTTATTGCCTTAAGTAACCTACTGTCTTATTGAAAGTATATCATACTAAACGGGACAAACAACGTAACCTGACGTAACGTAATATATAATACTAAATGGAATGGCACAGATTGTAGTATGATATAATATGTTTTGCTCTGAGACAAGGTTGTAAAAACAAATCAGGCATACAGTTGAAGTCGGAAGTTTACATACACTTAGGTTGTAGTCATTAAAACTACATTTTCAACCACTTCACAAATGTCTTGTTAACAAACTATAGTTTTGGCAAGTCGGATTAGGACATCTTGTCACGACTTCCACTGAAGGTAGTTCCTCTCCCTGTTCGGGCGGCGCTCGGTGGTTGGCGTTGCCGGTCTACTATAACTTGGTGCATATCCGGGAGGGAGATGAGTGGAAGACAGCGTTTAGTATCACATCCGGCCATTATGAGTACCTCGTCATGCCATGCTGTATGGGTTGAAGAATGCTCCAGCAGTCTTCCAATCTTTTGTAGACGAGATTCTAATGGACCCTGCATGGGCAGGGTGTGGTGGTTTATATCGATGACATTCTGGTCTATTCCGCGCATGTGTCTCTGGTGCGCAAGGTACTTGGGCGACTGTTGGAGCATAACCTGTACGTCAAGACTGAGAAATGCTTGTTCTTCAAACAGGCCGTCTCCTTCCTTGGGTATCGCATTTCCACATCAGGGTTGGTGATGGAGTGTGACCGCATTGCAGCCGTGCGCAATTGGCCGACTCCAACCACGGTAGAGGTTTATCCGGGGTTTTGGGCAGGTGGCTGCTCCCATTACGTCACTGCTGAAGGGGGGGGGGTGCATCTGGGGTGGTCGGCTGAGGCGGACAGGGCTTTTGGTCGCCTGAAGGCTCTTTTCACCTCGGTTCCCGTGCTGGTGCGTCCGAATCCTTCTTTGGCAGTCATAATGGAGGTGGACGTGTCCGAGGCTGGGATTGGAGCCGTGCTCTCACAGCGCTCAGGTACGCCACCGAAGCTCCGCCCCTGTGCTTTCTATTCGAGGAAGCTCAGCCCAGCGGAGCGAAACTTTGACGTGGGGAATCGGGAGTTGCTGGCTGTTGTCAGGGCCCTGAAGGTGTGGAGACATTGGCTTGAGGGGGCTCAACACCCTTTTCTCATCTAGACTGACCATCTACTATGGACCAGGCTCCCAGAACACTGTATGATATGGAGGAGCGGGCCATCGATCCTACTCCCATCCTTCTGGCCTCTTGTCTGGTGGCACCGGTGAGGAGGGAGGTGGACTCAGACATCGAGCGAGCATCACGTGTAGAGCCTACTCCACCACAGTGTCCAGCTGGACGGGTGTACGTTCCGCTGGAGGTTCGGGACAGGCTGATCTGGTGGGCTCACACGTCTCACTCCTCTGGTCATCCGGGGATTGGTAGGACGGTGTGATGTCTTAGTGGGAAGTACTGGTGGCCCACTTTAGCCAAGGACGTGAGTGTTTATTTGTCCTCCTGCCCGGTGTGCGCTCAGTGCAAGGCTCTTAGGCACCTGCCCAGAGAGAAGTTACAAATCTTTCCCGTTCCACAGCGGCCTTGGTCACACCTGTCGGTTGACTTCCTGACCTGTTGCCCTCCGTCACAGGGCAACACCACGATCCTGGTCGTTGTGGATCAGTTTTCTAAGTCCTGTCGTCTACTCCCTTTGCCCGGTCTCCCTACAGACTGCGGAGGCCCTGTTTACTCATGTCTTCCGGCTCTACGGGGTGCCTAAGGACATTGTTTCTGATCGGGGTCCCCAGTTCACGTCCAGGGTGTGGAAGGCGTTCATGGAACGTTTGGGGGTCTCGGTCATCACCCAGTGTATCTGTGGATGTATTTCAAGGCCTACCTTCAAACTCAGTGCCTCTTTGCTTGACATCATGGGAAAAGAAATCAGCCAAGACCTCAGAAAACGAAATTGTAGACCTCCACAAGTCTGTTTCATCCTTGGGAGCAGTTCACAAACCCCTGAAGGTACCACGTTCATCTGTACAAACAATAGTACGGAAGTATAAACACCATGGGACCACGCAGCCGTCATACCGCTCATGAAGGAGATGCGTTCTGTCTCCTAGAGATGAACGTACTTTGGTGCTAAAATTGCAAATCAATCCCAGAACAATAACAAAGGACCTTGTGAAGATGTTGGAGGAAACAGGTACAAAATGATCTATATCCACAGTAAAACAAGTCCCATATCAACATAACCTGAAAGGCTACTCAGCAAGGAAGAAGCCACTGCTCCAAAACCGCCATACAAAAGCCAGACTACTGTTTGTAACTGCACATGAGGATAAAGATCATACTTTTTGGAGAAATGTCCTCTGGTCTGATGAAACAAAAATAGAAATTTGTTTGGAGGAAAAAGGGGGAGGCTTGCAAGCCGAAGAACACCATCCCAACCGTGAAGCACGGGGGTGGCAGCATCATGTTGTGGGGGTGCTTTGCTGCAGGAGGGACTGGTGCACTTCACAAAATAGATGGCTTCATGAAGATGGAAAATTATGTGGATATGTTGAAGCAACATCTCAAGACATCAGTCAGGAAGTTATAGCTTAATCGCAAATGGGTCTTTGAAATAGACACTGACCCCAAGCATACTTCCACGTTGTGGCAAAATGGCTTAAGGACAATAAAGTCAGGGTACTGGAGTGGCCATCACAAAGCCCTGACCTCAACCCTATAGAAGATTTGTGGCCAGAACTGAAAAAGTGCGTAACGCAAGGAGGTGTAACGGTTTTCCTCCTCTTCTGAGGATGAGTAGGAAAGATCGGACCAATGCGCAGCGTGGTAAATATCCATATTTTAATGAAATATACCCGAACACTGAATACAAAAGAACAAGAGAAATAAATGAAAACCGAAACAGTTCTGTATGGTAACAGACACAGAAAACAACTAAGTACAGACACAGAAAACAACTAAGTATGGTTCTCAATCAGAGACAACGATAAACAGCTGCCTCTGATTAGGAACCATGCCAGGCCAAACACAGAAATACAAAAACATAGAATGCCCACCCCAACTCACGCCCTGACCAAACTAAAATAGAGACATAAAAAAGGAACTAAAATCAGGACGTGACAGGAGGCCTACAAACCTGACTCAGTTACACCAGCTCTGTCAGGAGGAATGTGCCAAAATTCCCCAAACTTATTGTGGGAAGCTTGTGGAAGGCTTCCCGAAACGTTTGACCCAAGTTAAACAATTTATAGGCAATGCTAACAAATACTAATTGAGTGTATGTAAACGTCTGACCCAATGGGAATGTGATGAAAGAAATTTAAGCTGAAAGAAATAATTCTCTCTACTATTATTCTGACATTTCACATTCTTAAAATAATGTGGTGATCCTAACTGACCTAAGACAGGGAATTTGTACTAGGATTAAATGTCAGGAATTGTGGAAAAACAGAGTTTAAATGTATTTGGTTAAGGTGTATGTAAACTTCCAACTTCAACTGTATGTAGACTACTGATATGCACCAAAAGTGTATACAGGTGCAGTATTGCAAGTATCGCAAGTTCTCTGTACATGGAAATGAGGATAAAAATGAGGATCATACCATCCCTATATGTCCTATTTCCCATTGCCCGTTTCATGATGTACTGCTCCAAAGTATGATTGGACCTGACTTTTGCTAATGCAGACTTTGATTTACATGTACCATTTAAATGGTGGCATTGCTTATGACTGTGCTTTTGAGACTTGTACTTAAACCAGCTCTATTATTCCAAACACATATTTCATTTCACTTTGTTGATGGTCCCATATGGTAAGATGTTTCATTTTCAATACAGAATCCCAGATATAATGACACTCAATTAAAAAGCAATACGCAATGACATTCCGTGATAATTAAGTTTTTTTCCCCCTCTACGTTTTAACACCCTGCTACCACAGCCGCAGGAAGAAGTTTAGGGTTGGAGGTGCTGATATCAGTCTGCTAATAAAGGACTAGTAAAGGCCCAGTGCACTACTTTTTCTGATTTTTTTACTAAATGTATTTGAGTGTTTACCAGCATTTGTAACGTGAATCTGATAATTATCTGTACAAAGTAATTAATCTGATAATACTTGTGGAATATATGCTTGCTATATGTTTTCCAATTTCTTTAAATACTCTGTAAAGGCAACTTGTTTCTCTGTGAAAACTGAAATAGTCCATTCTTTCCTTCATTCATATTAGTAGATGCTCTTATCCAGAGCAATTTACAGTAATATTAGTAGATGATCAAATCCAGAGCAATTCACAGTAATATTAGTAGATGTTCTTATCCAGAGCAATTTACAGTAATAAGGGCATACATTTTCCCCATGGGAATTGAACCAACAATCCTAGCATTGCAAGTGCCATGCTCTACCAACTGAGCCACATCATATAAAGGTGAAATAAATCAATATCATCACAAACAACTTGTGGGGAAAAAATAATAAAGGAATATATATATATATATATATATATAAAAATATGCATGTATATATTTATATATTTAAAATAACATACATATTTATAAAAATATACATATGGGGGATTGAAATGATGCAGACAACTACATGGATAGAGGCCACAATCTATCTGCAATAAATACAAATAAAAAATAAAATAAACGACTGTATTGTACATTGTTTTTCTTCATGGTGATGGAAAGTCTACAGGTACTAACCTAGATGACCAGCCTGGTTTGTAAGGATGGTAAAGTGGTTTGTAAGGATGGTAAAGTGGTTTGTAAGGATGGTAAAGTGGTTTGTAAGGATGGTAAAGTGGTTTGTAAGGATGGTAAAGTGGTTTGTAAGGATGGTAAAGTGGTTTGTAAGGATGGTAAAGTGGTTTGTAAGGATGGTACATTAATACTGCAGAAAAAGTGGTTGTTTTCCATGTTATTTGATCAGATTTCTTTTACATTTGATGTGGATGTTTTGTGTCTTTGCCCATAACCTTGCACCTTTTGATGTAAATGTTTGAAGACAGGGTTTTGTTCTTTCTGGATTCCATTAAAAAGGCAATTACAGAGAAAAGGACAGGGCAACAACAACTCTTACAATTCCAACTATTGAATCCTGCAAGATAATGTTCTTAATTGTATTACCTTTATTTGCCAAAGCAGAGCCGCTGAAAAAAATGTTTTCCCCGTTCTACAGACCTCTATCTCGGTCCACTAATACTAGTAAAGTAATTTGTAAAAAAATATACACTGCTCAAAAAACACTAAAATAACACATCCTAGATCTGAATGAATGAAATATTCTTATTAAATACTTTTTTCTTTACATAGTTGAATGTGCTGACAACAAAATCACACAAAAATTATCAATGGAAATCAAATTTGTCAACCCACGGAGGTATGGATTTGGAGTCACACTCAAAATTAAAGTGGAAAACCACACTACAGGCTGATCCAACTTTGATGTAATGTCCTTAAAACAAGTCAAAATGAGGCTCAGTAGTGTGTGTGGCCTCCACGTGCCTGTATGACCTCCCTACAACGCCTGGGTATGCTCCTGATGAGGTGGCGGATTGTCTCCTGAAGGATCTCCTCCCAGACCTGGACTAAAGCATCCGCCAACTCCTGGACAGTCTGTGGTGCAACGTGGCGTTGGTGGATGGAGCGAGACATGATGTCCCAGATGTGCTCAATTGGATTCAGGTCTGGGGAATGGGCGGGCCAGTCCATAGCATCAATGCCTTCCTCTTGCAGGAACTGCTGACACACTCCAGCCATATGAGGTCTAGCATTGTCTTGCATTAGGAGGAACCCAGGGCCAACCGCACCAGCATATGGTCTCACAAGGGGTCTGAGGATCTCATCTCAGTACCTAATGGCAGTCAGGCTCCCTCTGGCGAGCACATGGAGGGCTGTGCGGCCCCCCAAAGAAATGCCACCCTACACCATGACTGACCCACCGCCAAACCGGTCATGCTGGAGGATGTTGCAGGCAGCAGAACGTTCTCCACGGCGTCTCCAGACTCTGTCACGTCTGTCACATGTGCTCAGTGTGAACCTGCTTTCATCTGTGAAGAGCACAGGGCGCCAGTGGCGAATTTGCCAATCTTGGTGTTCACTGGCAAATGCCAAACGTCCTGCACGGTGTTGGGCTGTAAGCACATCCCCCACCTGTGTACGTCGGGCCCTCATACCACCCTCATGGAGTCTGTTTCTGACCATTTGAGCAGACACATGCACATTTGTGGCCTGCTGGAGGTCATTTTACAGGGCTCTGGCAGTGCTCCTCCTGCTCCTCCTTGCACAAAGGCGGAGGTAGCGGTCCTGCTGCTGGGTTGTTGCCCTCCTACGGCCTCCTCCACGTCTCCTGATGGACTGGCCTGTCTCCTGGTAGCGCCTCCATGCTCTGGACACTACGCTGACAGACTCAGCAAACCTTCTTGCCACAGCTCGCATTGATGTGCCATCCTGGATGAGCTGCACTACCTGAGCCACTTGTGTGGGTTGTAGACTCCGTCTCATGCTACCACTAGAGTGAAAGCACCGGCAGCATTCAAAAGTGACCAAAACATCAGCCAGAAAGCATAAGAACTGAAAAACAGCTTCTATCTCAAGGCCATCAGACTGTTAAACAGCCACCACTAACATTGAGTGGCTGCTGCCAACACACTGACTCAACTCCAGCCACTTTAATAATGGGAATTGATGGGAAATGATGTAAAATATATCACTAGCCACTTTAAGCAATGCTACCTAATATAATGTTTACATACCCTACATTATTCATCTCATATGTATACGTATATACTGTACTCTATATCATCTACTGCATCCTTATGTAATCCTTATGTAATCACTAGCCACTTTAACTATGCCACTTTGTTTACATACTCATCTCATATGTATATACTGTACTCGATACCATCTACTGTATCTTGCCTATGCTGCTCTGTACCATCACTCATTCATATATATTTTTATGTACATATTCTTTATCCCCTTACACTGTGTATAAGACAGTAGTTTTGGAATTGTTAGTTAGATTACTTGCTGGTTATTACTGCATTGTCGGAACTAGAAGCACAAGCATTTCGCTACACTCGCATTAACATCTGCTAACCATGTGTATGTGACAAATAAAATTTGATTTGATTTGATTTGAACTGAGAAGTGGTCACCACCTGCAGAACCACTCCTTTGTTGGGGGTGTCTTGCTAATTGCCTATAATTTCCACCTGTTGGCTATTCCATTTGCACAACAGCATGTGAAATTTATTGTCAATCAGTGTTGCTTCCTAAGTGGACAGTTTGATTTCACAGAAGTGTGATTGACTTGGAGTTACATTGTGTTGTTTAAAACTTGTTGGGGATAGGGGGCAGTATTTTCACTTTGGATGAATTGCGTGCCCATAGTGAACTGCATCAAACTCTGTCCTAGATTGCTAATATATGCATATTATTATTACTATTGGATAGTAAACACTCTGAAGTTTCTAAAACTGTTTGAATTATGTCTGTGAGTATAACATAACTCATAGGGCAGGCAATCTTCCAAACAAGTTTTGAAATTCTGAAAGTTGGGGCAACTTTGACGTCATCGCCCCCTCCTTTCCCAACAAGATAAGGATCTGGAAGCACTTCCTACGCCTTCCACTAGATGTCCTCATTCAGTAGAAATTGTAATGGAGCATTTGTTGTGAATTTTGACCTAATGGGAGGGAAAATAGTCAGTGTCCCGACTGAATGCCATTTTGCTGTGGCGCATTTCTCTGTGTGTGCTACGGCTGTTCCATTCGGCCCCAGATGAAAACGTATGATCCGGTTGGAACGTTATTGGATATATATGATAATAACATCCTGAAGATTGATTCTCTACTTAGTTTGACCAGTTTATTCAACCTGGAATATATATTTTGGAAGTTTTCGTGTGAGTTATCTTGGACCAGCAGTCAGTTTTTGGGCACGTGAGCTGAAAGTGATAGCAAATGCAGCTACTTGGACACTAGTATTGGACATTGTGGAACAAAACAACGATTTATTGTGGAACTAGGACTCCTTGCACTACATTCTGATGAAAGATCATCAAAGGTAAGGGAATATTTATGTTATAATTTCGTATTTCTGTTTGCTCCAACATGGCGGTTACGTCTGAGCGCCGTCTCAGATTATTGTAATGTTAGGCTTTTTCCGTAACGTTTAAAAAAAATCTGACACAGCGGTTGCATTAAGAACCACTGTATCTTTAATTATATGTAGAATATGTATCTTTAGTCAAAGTTTATGATGAATATTTCTGTTATCTGGTGTAGCTTTCTATAATTTCTCCGGATATTTTGGAGGAATTTCTGAACATGGCATCAATGTAAACCGAGATTTGTGGATATAAAAATGCATATTATCGAACAAAACATAAATGTACTGTGTAACATGTCATATCTCTGTCATCTGATTAAGATTTTCAAGAGATTAGTGATTCATTTTATTTCTAATCCTGCTTTTGTGATTTTATCTTTGGCTGGAAAAAATGGCTGCGTTTTTTTCTTTGGTTTGGTGGTGGTCTAACATATGTTGTGTTTTCGCTGTAAAACATTTAAAAAATCTGACATGATGGGTAGATGAACAAGATGTTTATCTTTCATTTGAGGTATTGGACTTGTTAATGTGTGAAAGTTAAATATTTCTAAAGAATTTTTGAATTCCTTGCGCCACCTTTTCAGCTGAATGTGGAGTTCCCTGAGGGGAACGCCTTGCCCCAACAGGTTTTAAGTGTTCCCTTTACTTTTTTTGAGCAGTAAATATATGTATATGTATATGTATATATGTGTATATATATGTATATGTGTATGTATATGTGTGTATATATATATATGTATATATATGTATATGTGTATATATATGTGTATATATATGTATAAGTGTATATATGTACATGTGTGTATATGTGCATATATACACATATACACACATGTACATATATACACTTATACATATATATACATTATACATTATACATTATACATATATATATATATGTATATATGTATAATATATATATATATATATATATATATATATATATACTTATATACACTTATACATATATATATATATACACATATACATATATATATACATATATATACACATATATATATATATATACACTGCTCAAAAAAAAAAGTATATATATATGTATGTATGTATATTATATATATTTTTAATTCAGGGGGTACTGCAGCACCCTCAGCACCCCTACTTCCCGCTGCTATGCCTCCTACTTCAACACCCATCGACTTCAACACCTTCCTACTTCAACACACTTCTACTTCAACACCCTCTACTTCAACACCTTCCTACTTCAACACCTTCCTACTTCAACACCCTCTACTTCAACACCCTCTACTTCAACACCTTCCTACTTCAACACCCTCTACTTCAACACCTTCCTACTTCAACACCTTCCTACTTCAACACCCTTCTACTTCAACACCATGCTACTTCAACACCTTCCTACTTCAACACCTTCCTACTTCAACACCTTCCTACTTCAACACACTTCTACTTCAACACCCTCTACTTCAACACCTTCCTACTTCAACACCTTCCTACTTCAACACCTTTCTACTTCAACACCATGCTACTTCAACACCTTCCTACTTCAACACCTTCCTACTTCAACACCTTCCTACTTCAACACCTTCCTACTTCAACACCCTCTACTTCAACACCTTCCTACTTCAACACCCTTCTACTTCAACACCCTCTACTTCAACACCTTCCTACTTCAACACACTTCTACTTCAACACCCTCTACTTCAACACCTTCCTACTTCAACACCTTCCTACTTCAACACCCTCTACTTCAACACCTTCCTACTTCAACACACTTCTACTTCAACACCCTCTACTTCAACACCTTCCTACTTCAACACCTTACTACGTCAACACCCTCTACTTCAACACCTTCCTACTTCAACACCTTCCTACTTCAACACCCTCTACTTCAACACCTTCCTACTTCAACACCCTTCTACTTCAACACCCTCTACTTCAACACCTTCCTACTTCAACACCTTCCTACTTCAACACCCTTCTACTTCAACACCATGCTACTTCAACACCCTCCTACTTCAACACCCTGCTACAGTCTCACTCATTAAACATTTTTTTTTTTTTTATGTTTGCACCCTTTCTCTCCCCCTGCCTCACATTCACTCACATTCCAATTCCATCATGGATTTAAAAGGAATGGATTGCTGTGAGTCATAAGAACCAAAAAACCATGCCTGCACCAATCCAATGTGTTTAAATGTATGAGGGGACGTGAACGAGTGAAAACTGCTAGAGAAGGGTATAGAATCGGAAATACAGAAATGTACTCTCACTAGCATTTACTGTAGGTAGATTGCTAGAGACGGCAAGGTAGCCTAGTGGTTTTAAAAACACTGGGCCAGTAACTGTAAGGTCGCTGGTTGGAATCCCTGAGACAACTAGGTGAAACATATGTCAATGTGCCCTTGAACAACGTATCCCTAATTCCTCCTGTAAGGTGCTTTGGATAATAGTGTCTGTAAAATGAGATGTGCACAAAACTTTTTTTTCCGCACAAAACTCCCATTGAATTCAATGCATGATTTACACAAATGTCCAAGTTTGAGTTCCGCTCTCAATCCTAAAGTTAGGATTCGGCCCTAAATGACTGAAACAAACACCCTCCCTCCCAGGCCCCAGCTCTGTGTCTAGCTGTCTGTACTCAGTTTCATAGACATCTCTGTGTCTAGCTGTCTGTACTCAGTTTCATAGGCAGCTCTGTGTCTAGCTGTCTGTACTCAGTCTGATAGGCAGATCTGTGTCTAGCTGTCTGTACTCAGTCTGATAGGCAGATCTGTGTCTAGCTGCTTTCACCCAGTTTGAAACGCAGCTCTGTCTATTTTCTCATGTAATTACATTGCCAGAACCTCTCTCTCTTACCCTCTCTCTCTCACTCTCTCTCTCTCACTCTCTCTCTCTCTCTCTCTCTCTCTCTCTCTCTCTCTTACCCAGTCTCTCTCTCTCTCTTACCCAGTCTCTCTCTCTCTCTTACCCACTCTCTCTCTCTCTCTGTTACCCACTCTCTCTCTCTCTCCCTCTCTTACCCACTCTCTCTCTCTCTCTTACCCAGTCTCTCTCTCTTTTTCTCTCTCCTACCCACTCTCTCTCTTACCCTCTCTTTTGTTCTCTCTCTCTTACCCTCTCTCTTGTTCTCTCTCTCTTACCCACTATCTCTCTCTTTCTCTTACCCACTCTCTCTCTCTCTCTCTCTCTCTCTCTCTCTCTCTTAACCACTCTCTTAACCACTCTCTCTCTCACCCACTCTCTCTCTCATACCCACTCTTCTTTCTCTCTCTTACCCAATCTTCTCTCTCTCTCTTACCCAATCGTCTCTCTCTCTCCCTCTTACCCACTCTTTCTCTCTTGTACCCACTCTCTCTCTCTCCTACCCACTCTCTCTCTCTCACCCACTCTCTTTCTCTTACCCAGTCTCTCTCTCTCTTACCCACTCTCTCTCTCTCTTACCCACTAACTCTCTCTTACCCACTATCTCTCTCTCTCTCTCAACCAGTCTCTCTCTCTCTCTCTCTCTTACCCAGTCTCTCTCTCTTACCCACTCTCTCTCTCTTTCTCAACCAGTCTCTCTCTCTCTCTCTCTCTCTCTTACCCACTAATTCTCTCTTACCCACTATCTCTCTCTCTCTCTCTCTTCTTCTCTTCTGGAGGCTTTTAGCAGGCCCTTCAATGGGGGAATCCCATTGGGGGGAACTTCCCTCACATTATTATTACTCTGATGGAATATGCCTTTACTGTGTTCATTGTCAAGGACGACAGTATTGGTCATGGGACCACATTGGCCTGGAATGGTAACACGTTAAAGCAACACTCCTTTTGTCGTTGTAGTTCACTCAGTGTACACACCAGAACCAGAGCTATATGCGCTGGATAAACATAGACCCATAACCCTGAGGGGCAATGCAATAAGGTACTGCATTATCATGGTACCATAATGGGCATGTGTTGATGCTTGTCAGCAACAAGACATGAGGTGAATGAGGAATGTAAAAGCCTTCAAGGAAATCTGTCTCACCAAAGATTTATGCAGAATCATTGTTTACACAATTACTGCCTATACACAGTCTGCAAAGCTGGTAGAAACGACTTGTTAGGGGAGTCAACCCCCTATTTCTACATTTCTGAAAACTAATCTGCAGATTTATTTCACTATGTAAAAAGAGGTTCATTCTGCTCCAATGAATCAAGCCCATTTGAATAAAAATAAACTGTAAAATGTCTGGTTTGCTGTCCTTTTCCCGCCAGTCAGTCGGTGTGTTCTATTAATCCTCAGGGATTGGTAACAGGGCCCAACACATCAGCGGATTTCCCAGCCTTCACTCACAAAATGATCCGCAGATGGATAGGGGACATACAGTTTGCTTGCACCGGGGACCTAGGCAAAGATGTGGATTGGCCTGTGTCATGTTCTTCCACAGATGAAGGAGCCTGTTAAGCACTGATTTATTTGGCTTTGGCATCTGCTACATTTGCATGGGGTTTCATGCAGACCTGTAAAGAAGAACACCCAACTCCCCGGTGGCCCACAAACTAGATTCGCTATGCTAATTCTACCCCCCTTGCCCCACAAAATTGTAAAACTTTTCCCCTCTTAATGTTAAGCATGCATTATAAAAGGACAGCGTTGTCTTGTCCAGGCGCTGCCATTTCTGATGGCTGCACACAGGGACAAAGTCATGTCAAAATTCCACAAGGATCAGTTTGTTTTTTATGTAGTCTCTGTGGACAGTTTCCTTGCTATGTTTTCCCTCTACCACCTCATATTCTCCACTGCTGCTGATGCGCTTGCATCTGTAATCAGAATGTTACCTTCTTGGTTGCTGTGCCTTTTTTGCCTGGCACTGCAGCTAAACCGGCTGTTCAGGGGGCTAGCTGGGGGCTTAGCGCCACACTGGGTTTCAATGATAGCCCACATCACTGCCAGTGCTTATCTCCCCCCATGCAGGAGAAAGGTGGCATCGAGCCGGTGGCTTATTAGAGAAGCAGGGAATGTATCCCAGCATCCCTCTCATATGTGCCTTCTCACTCTGGGCCAATAGCTGAATGGACCCCCATAGAGCCAAGCAGTCTAGGAAAGGAAAGTGTTAAAACCTCCTGTGAAGTGAGATGAACTTCCTGTTGGTAATGTCTTCATTATGGCTCTGTGGCTGTGGCCATTATGTCAGAGCATAAGGATAATAATCATAAAATGAAAGGCCAGGAGGACCATTCAGCATCAAAGGTTTGCACTACTAATGTGCACCAATTACGTGCAATCACATACAATCTTACTTCCTCCATTTTCTGTTTTCCCCTTTCACTTACCACTGTAACTTCCCAGGCTTTTGTCCATGCACAGCACTACCCACCAGCTCACTATTTTATTTCATCATTGAAGCTTGTGGCATAATGTGCAGAAGCGTAATATCAGGGAGGGTATTTGCATTCAGTGTTTAAAAAAGGAGGTAGAATGTCATTGATTTATAACCGCCATGAAAGGGCTCTTATTAACACAGCCATACTCAAGCATGGTATTGGATAACCATTAGCAGGTAATCTGGCTCTCCCTGGGGATGAGGAAGGCATGAAAGGCCAAAACAAAACACTGCATAGAAATGGAATTTAAATTACTTGGTTTTAGGAAACATACACTAGATATATTTGGTTGATGACCAGAATGTATCCACAGGGTGGCAGGTAGCTTAGCAGAAGAGCATTGGGCCAGTAACTGAAAGGATGCTGGTTCGAATCACTGAGCTGACTAGGTGAAAAATCAGTTGATGTTCCCTTGAGCAAGGCACTTAACAATAAGTTGCTCTGGATAAGACGTAAATGTAATATAAAAAATGTAATAAGTTCATTATTGATCTTATCAAACTAGTACATGTACATTAATTAGTACTTGTACATTCAATATGTATTATAATACAACAAAAAAAATACAATAATACCAACACGAATGCACAGTAATGGGGCTTCCTAAGTATTGTTTCAGGAGATGTAAGCATACTGTACCAGTGACTTATCCTCTTGTCTAAACCACTGTATCCACAGTACACTAGCCCTAGCCCGCTCAACCACCCACATGCTGAATGGGCCTGGAAAACCTAATGGAATGACGTGAAACACTAAACATTCGTCTCTGCTAGATTTGTGACTGTCAGTGAATGTGGATCTCACATGTGTCCAATTATCTGTGTTTTGGTTATCGTGAATCATCCCTCTTTTCTCCATTTCTTGTTTTGTCTGTGTGTATACAGTGTTTAAGCTAATGCCTCGCAGACTGATTGCACTCGCATGCTGGCTTAGAGAGCCATCTCCTAATCACTAGCTGCCTCCAACTGTTATTTTTAGGCATTTGCTGTTGTTTTTAGGCATTAGCTGCTGTTTTTAGGCATTAGCTGGTGTTGTTAGGCATTAGCTGGTGTTGTTAGGCATTAGCTGGTGTTTTTAGGCATTAGCTGGTGTTTTAAGGCATTAGCTGGTGTTTTTAGGCATTAGCTGATGTTTTTAGGCATTAGCTGGTGTTTTAAGGCATTAGCTGGTGTTTTTAGGCATTAGCTGGTGTTTTTAGGCATTAGCTGCTGTTTGGAATGAAGGACAGAGCTCTAGTTGCCCGCTGTGATAGATTGATATGATCAGTGGGCCTCCTGGTGCTTGGCTGCGGGAGTTGATGACCGGCTTTGTTTTGTGTGTGTGTGTGTGTCTGTGTGTGTGTGTGTGTGTGTGTGTGTGTGTGTGTGTGTGTGTGTGTGTGTGTGTGTGTGTGTGTGTGTGTGTGTGTGTGTGTGTGTGTGTGTGTGTGTGTGTGTGTGTGTGTGAGTGAGTGAACCTGTGCATGTGACTTTGAATGTGTCTGAATTGTTGAATGTGCGTCGACCATACGTGCCTGCATGTTTATGTGTGAGTGCGTTTGTGTCTTTGTGTGTACGTATGTTGGTTTACACCCACCTGCGCTGGCTGCTATGGTACTGGCTGAGGAGGGTCGTCAGAGCAGAAACATTTGTGTTCAGCTGGATCTACGTGAAGGTGGTTGGTCTGGTGAACAGGGGACCATCTGGGCCCACGTTGCATCCAGGTTTTCAGCCCTTCCAGCCGGCTGGAGAGCTGCCAGTCCCTCCCTGTGCCCATTCCCGGGTCGTGGTCGGGGCTGAGTGGTGGCAATCCTAATCCATACGGAGCAGATGAGACGGAGGAATCTGGCCATGGCCCAGGCTGAGGAAGAAGGAAATAAGGGAGGACGGGAAGAAGGGAGGAAGGGAAGAAGGGAGGACGGAAAGAAGGGAGGAAGGGAGAACAGAAAGAAGGGAGGATGGAAAGAAGGGAAGAGGGGAGGATGTGAAGAAGGGAGGAATGAAAGAAGAGAGGAAGGGAGGAAGGGAGGAAGGAAAGAAGGGAAGAAGGGAAGGAAAGAAGGGAGGAAGGCCCCTACTGGAGTCGCTCTAACAGGCGCTCTCATCCTTTCAGCTGTTGCGAAGGACTGGTGGTTAGCGGGATAATTCAGCGGCATGGGCGCTCCAGATAGCTGACCATAGTATTTTCTCCAGATAGCTGACCAGAGTATATTCTCCAGATAGCTGACCAGAGTATTTTCTCCAGATAGCTGACCATAGTATTTTCTCCAGATAGCTGACCAGAGTATTTTCTCCAGATAGCTGCCTGGAGGATCCATCTTGCTGCCTGGGTGCGCAGACGCAAAAAAGTATACTATACCCATAACAACACAATGAGCATCTTTAGCTGCTGCCGCAGGGCTTAAATAATGAGCCCAATTTCAGCCAAGTTATGTTGTCATCTTTCAGTGGTTCAATGGAATCTATAAGCTGCAATATCTTGGCATCAAAGCCTAACAGTGTTATGGGACTCTATTCCTTGAGCATGCTTATTTTAAAGATAACGTTAACTCTGTAAGATGTTTTCTCATCACAACAAAGCTAAAGTGGTACCTCACATTACTTTTGCAGTTTCGTATTCAGTAGGGTTTTTGTAATCGTCAGTAAAGATATTCATAATGAGTAGTTAACTCACTCTCACCGATGCGCATGTGCAAAACAAACAAACGGACACCTGGCTGATAGTTCTTGAAGCAGCAGCTTCATTTCATTTCCCTAGTTAAACACACATCCAGCTGTTTCTAAGATGTTGTCCTTGAAATATATTTTCAACTCTCCTCCCTTCATCCACTGGTTGTTGTTTGAGGGTTGGTCTGAAGCCTGTTCTCTTGGACTTGCAAGGGAACTTGAAGATTTTCCCGTCTGCCCGATATGGCAGCAGATGGGAGCATCTAACCCTTTCCAAAGAGTCATCGGAACAATTATGAGTGTGAACACCAGGTGACTGATGATGGGAAGTCTCCAAGACGGCTTCTGGAGAATTAGTTCTGGGCAGGGACCATGTGGTACGTGCCAAGTCTGAAACAAAACTGCTTCCGCCAGGAAGGTGTTAGGTGACATTGCAGATATTAGCTGTGATGAGAGATTGTGAATCATAGTTTTAGGCTAATGTATGTCATTAAGCTCAAATCAGTTTGATAAGTTGGCAAACAGCTACAGTATAAGGTTGCAATAAGGGATATATTTGACACCAACCAGCCAGTCTTAGTTACAGAATATGTTATCTGGACGAGTCGGCCTGTTTATTGGTTTGTTCATTAAGTCAATTACAGCTCCCTTGCACATTTTTCTACCAAATATATACAGTGCCTTGCGAAAGTATTCGGCCCCCTTGAACTTTGCGACCTTTTGCCACATTTCAGGCTTCAAACATAAAGATATAAAACTGTATTTTTTTGTGAAGAATCAACAACAAGTGGGACACAATCATGAAGTGGAACGACATTTATTGGATATTTCAAACTTTTTTAACAAATCAAAAACTGAAAAATTGTCTGTGCAAAATTATTCAGCCCCTACTTTCAGTGCAGCAAACTCTCTCCAGAAGTTCAGTGAGGATCTCTGAATGATCCAATGTTGACCTAAATGACTAATGGTGATAAATACAATCGACCTGTGTGTAATCAAGTTTCCGTATAAATGCACCTTTTCCCAAGCTTTAAACATCCCAAGGAGCACTGTGCAAGCGATAATATTGAAATGGAAGGAGTATCAGACCACTGCAAATCTACCAAGACCTGGCCGTCCCTCTAAACTTTCAGCTCATACAAGGAGAAGACTGATCAGAGATGCAGCCAAGAGGCCCATGATCACTCTGGATGAACTGCAGAGATCTACAGCTGAGGTGGGAGACTCTGTTCATAGGACAACAATCAGGCATATATTGCACAAATCTGGCCTTTATGGAAGAGTGGCAAGAAGAAAGCCATTTCTTAAAGATATCCATAAAAAGTGTTGTTTAAAGTTTGCCACAAGCCACCTTGGAGACACATCAAACATGTGGAAGAAGGTGCTCTGGTCAGATGAAACCAAAATTGAACTTTTTGGCAACAATGCAAAACACAGCAACACAGCTCATCACCCTGAACACACCATCCCCACTGTCAAACATGGTGGTGGCAGCATCATGGTTTGGGCCTGCTTTTCTTCAGCAGGGACAGGGAAGATGGTTAAAATTGATGGGAAGATGGATGGAGCCAAATACAGGACCATTCTGGAAGAAAACCTGATGGAGTCTGCAAAAGACCTGAGACTGGGACGGAGATTTGTCTTCCAACAAGACAATGATCCAAAACATAAAGAAAAATCTACAATGGAATGGTTAAAAAATAAACATATCCAGGTGTTAGAATGGCCAAGTCAAAGTCCAGACCTGAATCCAAACGATAATCTGTGGAAAGAACTGAAAACTGCTTTTCACAAATGCTCTCCATCCAACCTCACTGAGCTCGAGCTGTTTTGCAAGGAGGAATGGGAAAAAAATTCAGTCTCTCGATGTGCAAAACTGATAGAGACATACCCCAAGAGACTTACAGCTGTAATCGCAGCAAAAGGTGGCGCTACAAAGTATTGACTTAAAGGGGGCTGAATAATTTTGCACGCCCAATTTTTCAGTTTTTGATTTGTTAAAAAAGTTTGAAATATCCAATAAATCTCGTTCCACTTCACGATTGTGTCCCACTTGTTGTTGATTCTTCACAAAAAAAATACAGTTTTATATCTTTATGTTTGAAGCCTGAAATGTGGCAAAAGGTCGCAAAGTTCAAGGGGGCCGAATACTTTCGCAAGGCACTGTATGTCCTAAATAGATACGCCAATTATTATAATGGAAACCAGGAACCTGTGACCATTTCAATTAGCAGCCTGTCCCTATTTCATTTTCTTGTGACACCTCAGAGAGTTTTGTGATAATCGCAATGTAGAGCACAGCTATACATTTCTCAGTTCTATGGAATGTTCACTTACCTCTTGATCTGACAGAGTAACAGTACAGGTGGTGAGAACTATGCTTGAGTCCAGAAGCATCCAATTAAAATGGGGCTATTTGTGAATGCATGGGTCTATATCTCCACATGTTGGATCTAGCGCAATTGGAATGTATGTGAATGAAACACCCTATCCACTGGGGCCGGCATTACCCCAGAAAGAGAGGTAGTCATACTCTATGGACTAAGCAGATTTTTAACATCAATACATATGTGTTTATGCAATGTTTTAAAATAAAATAAAATATATATTGCATTGCTTTATGGTCTTGGGTATCATCACAGCATTCACAGTAAAAATTACAGCCAGGAAGGCAGCCAGCTGCATTTTTCAGAAAAAAATTATTATGTGGCCATACATGAGGTGTCCAAATTGCCTTGCATATTCAACAGCAATGCATTGATGTCACTGGCACTGTTCCATTGCCTTGTGTTTTCCTTAACTCCAACATGGCCCGTGTGAGTGAGTCTGTCTCTTTCTCTCTGTGTCCTTGTGGCTATTTTCTAGTCTTTTTAGCAGGGAGTCTCCTGCACAGACATATTTCATTTAGAGGCTATGTACCAAAATACGTTTTCTACTTTGGATACACAACAATTATGTACAGGAAGAGCTCCTAATTTTCCATGGTAGTAACAGTGCTAAAATGAAATCAGTAGGGCTGTGTTCCGTGCTCTGCTCTGAGGACTATTTTCGGTGATGCTGTGTTTTCATGGGGAACACTGGAGTTGGCTCCACGCCTGTTTCCATTCACTTGATTCTGAGAGCACTGGGCCTATTATGACTGGCAGGCATTTCCATGCTTAAAGGGCCTCATTTAAAAAGGTTCGATGCAAATCTCATATCTCACATGAAACAGTCTCGATTTATTTTACTCCCCTTTTCTTTTCGCTCTTCAAATATCCCCATCTGGCTGAAATAATGCCTTTCAACATCCAGTCAAAGGAATTGGGGAAGTTCTCGGAGGACTAGCTGCAGGATTTTTCTGTTGCTTTTTTACTTGAGTCGATATCTGCCCGTAGCAGGTACCTACTGTAGGCCCGAAGAAAGCATCAGCAACTTCACATATCTGCTTGTTATCTTCTATTCAGAGGATAAGACAGACATATCATCATCTTTACTGTGTGCCTGTGTAGGTCTCTCTAGTCTCATGTTTTTGTGTTGTAATCCTGAATGTAATGTCAGTTGCACCTCCGATGCTTTCCACTACAAGGAGCACTGCCATTCAATCAACACCTTGAAGCCTGGCCATGTGTGTGTGTGTGTGTGTGTGTGTGTGTGTGTGTGTGTGTGTGTGTGTGTGTGTGTGTGTGCGTGTGCTTGTGCTTGTGTGCAAATGCACAAGTGTGTTTGTAAAAGGTGAAGTTGTTACTCTTAGCTCTCCATGCTGCCCTCCGGCAGAGCCAGACCTTGCATTAGCTGTGATTTCTTTTGTTGACAGCGTGACAAACTAGCCAGCCTGTGCTTTCCTGTAGGGCGGCAACCGAGGACACACATGATCCCATGCCAGAAGAGGCAATGGAAGCCCCCATCGAGACAGCTGTGACCTTGCGATCAAGCCCTGATCAGGAGCCAAATATCACCCACCTTCCCCATGCTCAGGCCCGGTGTGCCAACAGAACCAGGTGCCTCTCCCTCCAGTGGATCTGGAGGCCAAGATGGAGCCCTAAGCTGCCAGGCTGGTGATGTTATACATTAGCATTGAGTTCACCAGAAATACAGTATTGACTAATTTCCTGGTCCAGAGCTGATTGCTCAGTCTATTGATGCAAGCTAATCATTTGATAGCTTACTACTGTGTAGGCCTAACAATACAATACTATAGTATAATATATTACATAATTATATTGTTTTTGGCACAAGAAAATGCTTTGTATTTTAGGCTCGCTAAATTCAATTTCAAATAACATTGTTTTAAATATAAAAGACATGCTGCACCAATACTGTAGGTGAAAGAAGTTTGACAGATTTTACATAAAAGTTGTTCTTGTCATAACCAAATGTACAGTTGAAGTTGGAAGTTTACATACACCTTAGCCAAATACATTTAAACTCAGTTTTCCACAAGGAAACGGAATAGATCAATTGAAAACCTATGCAAATAAATGATTTGAGTTCACAGATACAGTTGAAGTCGGAGGTTTACATACACTTATGTTAGAGTCATTAAAACTTGTTTTTCAACAACTCCACTGTCAGCGATTGGGTGCAGAGATGTAGCGGAGTCAGGCGCAGGACACAGGTTTGAGCAACACAACGGAGTTTACTCAAAAAGTCAAGCAAAAATTCTAAATAGGAACATACATACACACTAGCACATACAACAACCACTTAAGACACCAACAACGGCCGTTATAGAATCACCCACCACCAAAGGACCAAGCAGCGTGGTATCGGGCAGCAGCAATCTCCGGACTCCTGGACATGGGAGGAGATTTTAGATGGCAAGGGACCCTGGGCACAGGCTGGGGAATATTGCTGCCCCAGCGGCGGCATTTTGAGGAGTTGGCACGGCAGCGCAACAGAGACGAGAGGCAGCCCCAAAAATGTCTTGGGAAGGGCACACGGGGAGGGTGGCTAAGTCAGGTAGGAGACCTGAGCCAACTCCCAGTGCTTACCGTGGGGAGAGGTGGACCGGGCAGGCACCATGTTATGCCGTGAGGCACACGGTGTCCCCGGTGCGCAGGCATAGCCCGGTGCGTTACAGCACAGAGCCTCGTATCGGCCGGGCTAGAGTGAGCATCGAGCCAGGTGCCATTAAGTCGGCTCAGGGCATCTGGTCTCCAGTGCGTCTCCTCGGGCCGGGGTACATGGCCCCAGCCCTACGCATGGTGTCCCCGGTTCGCCAGCACAGCCCAGTGCGGTCTATTCCACATCGCCGCACTGGCCTGGCTACGGGGAGTATCCAGACAGGTAGGGTTGTGCAGGCTCGGTGCTCGAGACCTCCAGTGCGCCTCCACGTTCCGGTCTATTCGGTGCCTCCTCCAAGCACCAGGCCTCCAGTGGCAGCCCCCCTCACCAGGCTGTCTCTCCGTCTCCTTCCTGCAGGTGCTCCCATCTGTCCTGAGCTGCCAGAGTCTCCCGTCTGTCCTGAGCTGCCAGAGTCTCCCGTCTGTCCTGAGCTGCCAGAGTCTCCCGTCTGTCCTGAGCTGCCAGAGTCTCCCGTCTGTCCTGAGCTGCCAGAGTCTCCCGTCTGTCCTGAGCTGCCAGAGTCTCCCGTCTGTCCTGAGCTGCCAGAGTCTCCCGTCTGTCCTGAGCTGCCAGAGTCTCCCGCCTGTCCTGAGCTGCCAGGGTCACCCGTCTGTCCTGAGCTGCCAGAGTCTCCCGTCTGTCCTGAGCTGCCAGAGTCTCCCGTCTGTCCTGAGCTGCCAGGGTCGCCCGCCTGTCCTGAGCTGCCAGGGCCGCCCGCCTGTCCGGAGCTGCCAAGGCCGCCCGCTGCCGGAGTCTCCCACCACTGCCGGAGTCTCCTGCCTGTCCGGCGCTGCCGGAATCTCCCGTCCATTCGGGACCCGTTGCTAGGGTCCCCAGTCCGAGGTCGGCGGCGAGGGTCGCCGCTCTAAAGAGGCCACGGAGGCTGGTAAAGAGGCGGGCAAAGACTATGGTGGAGTGGGGTCCATGTCCCAGCCAGAGCCGCCACCGCGGACAGACACCCACCCAGACCCTCCCTTATAGGTTCAGGTTTTGCAGCCGGAGTCCGCACCTTTTCGGGGTGGGGGGGGCGGGGGGGGGGGGGGGGGGTGGTACTGTCACGTTCTGACCTTAGTTATTTTGTTATGTCTTTGTTTTAGTATGGTCAGGGCGTGAGTCGGGTGGGTTGTCTATGTTCGTTTCTCTATGATTTGGTATATCTGGGTTTGGCTTGGTATGGTTCTCAATCAGAGGCAGCTGTCAATCGTTGTCCCTGATTGAGAACCATACTTAGGCAGCCTGTTTTCACCCTTGATGTGTGGGTGATTATTTTCTGTTGAGTGTTTGTATTCTGCACCAGACAGAACTGTTTCGGTTTCGTTCGTTCACTTTGTTGTTTTTGTTCAGTGTTCAATTTCTTTATTAAAATATGGACACTTACAACGCTGCGCATTGGTCCTCACCTTCTTCCACCAACAACGGCCGTTACATCCACAAATGTCTTGTTAAAAAGGATTTACTGCGAAAGAATACGATGCGATTATCTGAGGATAGAGCCCCATAAAAAAAACAATTTCAACCAGCACAGGCGTAACATAATCACAAACTGCATTAAAATAAATTGTTTACCTTTGACGATCTTCATCTGTTTGCAATCCCAATGCTCATTGTTACACAATGAATGATCTTTTGTTTGATAAAATCCGTTTTTATAGCCTAACACGAAACATTTTGTGAACCGCTTGTGTCGTGAATTCCGTCTCATTCCATTTTCGAAGACACATTCGAGGGTAAATACCCACACAAAACGTGACTTTTCCAGTCATGTTTGGTTTCATTTCAATCAACTGGTTTGTTTGTAACACAACCAAACCTGATGGGCCATTTCGCGGGACGTATTGACTGAAAGAAACCGATTTGAAGACAACAAGTAATGACATCACTGTGCACCAATGATATGACCACTGTTTCGTCGTTTGACTGTATTTTAACCCAATGACCACTGATCGTCTTGAAATCTAGCTGGGTAGATAGCCAATGAGCTGAGGTAAACGGCAATGTGCAATGGTTATGTGTTGGAAGACCAACCCATGTAGTAAACTCCGGCATAAAGAGAGTCATTCGCTATTGAAGTTTTATACCGGAAGGAGCTACGCATATTACGCATAGCATTGTTTGGTAAACACGCAGATTCAGCTGTTTATATATCAATCAGTATGGCGACTAAGTCAGGGAAAGCTAAATCGAAGTCTAGATATACAGGTGTACACACAATTTTAGAAGAATTGGAAAAGTGAGACAGATTGTTGGAGGACAATTAATTTAGCGATTCCCAAGTGGAGAAATATTTTTTGAACGGAGAGGACATGTTTTGGACTGGTAAGTTCTTCTCACGCTAATGCCCTTGTTTGAAATTAATCATCTAAAATATTATTTGTGATTTTTTACATTTCAGATGCAATATATAAAAATGTAATGTATATGAAATGTGAGATGCGTGTGTCTGCCGGCCCACCCCAACCCACATGAAATAGCCTATTTGAGGCTGTTAACCTGTTGCGTCGACCAAACCCGGATCCGGGATTCTATTTACAGACCTAAGCTCATTACCATAACGCAACGTTAACTATTCATGAAAATCGCAAATGAAATGAAATGAATATGCCATCTCTCAAGCTTAGCCTTTTGTAAACAACACTGTCATCTCAGATTTTCAAAATATGCTTCTCAACCATAGGAAAACAATCATTTGTGTAAAAGTGGCTAGCTAGCGTAGCATTTAGCGTTAGCATTAGCGTTAGCATCCAGCACGCAAGATTTCAACAAAAACATAAAAGCCTTCAAATAAAATCATTTACCTTTGAAGAACTTCGGATGTTTTCAATGAGGAGACTCTCAGTTAGATAGCAGATGCTCAGTTTTTCCAAAAAAGATTCTTTGTGTATTAGAAATAGCTCCGTTTTGTACATCACATTTGGCTACCAAAAATAAAACAAATATTCAGTCCTCAAAACGCGAACTTTTTTCCAAATTAACTCCATAATATCGACTGAAAACATGGCAAACGTTGTTTAGAATCAAACCTCAAGGTGTTTTTCACATATCTCTTCAATGATATATCGTTCGTGGAAGCATGGTTTCTCCCCTCAATCAAATGGAAAAGTACAAGCAGCTGGCGTTTGCGCACCGATTTCCACGCAGGACACCAGGCGGACACTTGGAAAATGTAGTCTCTTATGGTCAATCTTCCAATGATATGCCTACAAATACGTCACAATGCTGCAAACACCTTGGGGAAACGACAGAAAGTGTAGGCTCATTCCTTGCGCAATCACAGCCATATAAGGAGACAATGGAAAACAGAGCTTCAGAGATTCTGCTCATTTCCTGCTTGACGCATCATCTTGGTTTCGCCTGTAGAATGAGTTCTGGGGCACTTACAGACAATATCTTTGCAGATTCTGAAACTTCAGAGTGTTTTCTTTCCAAAACGGTCAATGATATGCATAGTCGAGCATCTTTTCGTGTCAAAATATTGCGCTTAAAACGGGAACGTTTTTTATCCAAAAATGAAATAGCGCCCCTAGAGATCCAAGAGGTTAAGGGGCAGGCCCACAACAATGACCAAAGTGAAATGGAGACAGTAGATACAGCTGGTCTGTTGTAATATAATAAAGACAGTAGATCTAGCTGGTCTGTCATAATATAATAGAGACAGTAGATCTAGCTGAAATGTCATAATATAAAAGAGACAGTAGATCTAGCAGGTCTATAATAATATATTCAACCTTATGTTCCCTGTACTCTATATATATATCTGTTTATTATACCTGTTGATACTCACTTTACAGCAGAAAGAGACTGCCATGGCACCTGGCATCAGCAGCACAATATTGTGTAGAGCTTTGGCAAAGTGGGTGGGGTTATATCCTTCCTGTTTGGCCCTGTCCGGGGGTCTCATCGGATGGGGCCACAGTGTCTCTTGACCCCTCCTGTGTCAGCCTCCAGTATTTATGCTGCAGTAGTTTATGTGTCAGGGGGCTAGGGGCAGTGTTATATCTGGAGTACTTCTCCTGTCTTATCCGGTGTCCTGTGGGAATTTAAGTATGCTCTCTCTAATTCTCTCTTTCTCTCGGAGGACCTGAGCCCTAGGACCATGCGTCAGGACTACCTGGCATGATGACTCCTTGCTGTCCCCAGTCCACCTGGCCTTGCTGCTGTTCCAGTTTCAACTGTTCCGCCTGTGGCTATGGAACCCTAAACTGTTCATATTTACTCTAGAGGTGCTGTCCTGTTGCATCCTCTACAACTACTGTGATTATTATTATTTGACCCTGCTGGTCATCTATGAACATTTGAAAATCTCGGCCATGTTCTGTTATAATCTCCAACCGGCACAGCCAGAAGAGGACTGGCCACCCCTCATAGCCTGGTTCCTCTCTAGGTTTCTTCCTAGGTTTTGGCCTTTCTAGGGAGTTTTTCCTAGCCACCGTTCTTCTACACCTGCATTGCTTGCTGTTTGGGGTTTAAGGCTGGGTTTCTGTACAGCACTTTGAGATATTAGGCCTACAAACCTGATTCAGTTACACCAGCTCTGTCATGAGGAATGGGCCAAAATTCACCCAACGTATTGTGGGAAGCTTGTGGGAGGCTATCCAAAATGTTTGACCGAAGTTACAAAATGTAAAGGCAATGCTACCAAATACTAATTGAGTGCAAGTAAACTTCTGACCCACTGGGAATGTGATTAAAGAAATAATAGCTGAAATAAATAATTCTCTCTACTATTATTCTGACATTTCACATTCTTAAAATAAAGTGGTGATCCTAACTGACCTAAGACAGGTATTTTAATTTTTTTGCCAAATGCCTTATGCCCAAGTAATTGTCATTTGGAGCTCGCATTCCAACGCGTAAGCATTGAGATTCTCGTAATCACCAAACCTCCCATGGTGATTATCAAAGAACCCATGTGCCAGTCATCTCTGTCCACAGAATCCTTGATGCAAAGAAGGGAAAAACATGCGGAAAGCTGGCACACATAATTAGGCGTACGAAGTCTTATCCATGTGGACAATGTAACCCTAAAATGAATAGTACTACAACAACACATGGTTATGGAAAATGTGTCTGGGTTACTGCAAACCAATGTACATCTGCTTACATTTACATTTTCCTTATATAATACATTGTGCTCTGTCTGCATGAGAGTGTATGATAAGGCATTGTTTTGGGACTGTGGCTAGGGTATTTGGGGAGACATTATCCAGACAGAGGAACTAGGGGTCCCCAAGTCCACTGGTGGTTTAAGAGCTAACTCCACAGAGACCCACCCAATAAAATCTGCTTTCAGGACCATTTATGTGAGAATGGAGTTAAAAAATACTCCATGTTTATTGCATGATTTATGCAGGTACGGTTTGTGCAATTTTAACTCTCTGGTCGGTCAGCACCACACCTCTCTTACGTAATGTTGCAATTAGCTCTGGTAAATAAAAGTGATGGGAGTGAAACGGCATAAAGAGCAATGAAGAGTAATGCAGAGATTGATAAACACACTACGTGATCTTGAGGTCTGTTCTGTTCCTGTTTCCATTTTCCGCTGCCACATTTCCCCACATGAAGTGGAATAACCTTCGTCTCTTGTTATGAAGCCTTCTGCATTCGATTATCATACTAAAGTCCTGAACAGCATGACGCTAATTTGCGGTGCTATGGATGTCTTTGAGAAAGTCACAGTAATGAAGTGTACATGGAGGAGGATCATTTGGAGCGTCACTTATTGAACATTGTAACTGTCTATATTTACGTGAGCCATGATCCTAATGAGGGAAAAATACACTAAGGATGTTCTCTCTAACTGTGACTTTGTTGTCTGTAACCTTTTTTGTCTGTAACCTTTTTTGTCTGTAACCTGTGACTGTGTTCTCTGTAACCTGTGACTGTGTTCACTGTAACCTGTGACTGTGTTCCCTGTAACTCGTGACTGTGTTCTCTGTAAACCGTAACTGTGTTCTCTGTAAACCGTAACTGTGTTCTCTGTGACCTGTGACTGTGTTCTCTGTAACCCTTGACTGTGTTCTCTGTAACCCTTGACCGTGTTCTCTGTGACCTGTGACTGTGTTCTCTGTAACCCTTGACCATGTTCTCTGTGACATGTGACTGTGTTCTCTGTTCTCTGTGACTGTGTTCTCTGTGACCTGTGACTGTGTTCTCTGTGACCTGTGACCTTGTTCTCTGTAACCTATGACTGTGTTCTCTGTAACCTGTGACTGTGTTCTCTGTAACCTGGGACTGTGTTCTCTGTAACCTGTGACTGTGTTCTCTGTAACCCTTGACCGTGTTCTCTGTGACCTGTGACTGTGTTCTCTGTGACCTGTGATTGTGTTCTCTGTAACTTGTGACTGTGTTCTCTGTGACCTATGACTGTGTTCTCTGTGACCTGTGACTGTGTTATCTGTGACTGTGTTCTCTGTAACCTGTGACTGTGTTCTCTGTAACCCTTGACCGTGTTCTCTGTGACCTGTGACTGTGTTCTCTGTGACCTGTGACTATGTTCTTTGTAACCTGTGATTGTGTTCTCTGTGACCTATGACTGTGTTCTCTGTGACCTGTGACCTTGTTCTATGTAACCTGTGACTGTGTTCTCTGTGACTGTGTTCTCTGTGACCTGTGACTGTGTTCCCTGTCACCTGTGACGGTGTTCTCTGTAACCTGTGACTGTGTTCTCTGTAACCTGTGACTGTGTTCTCTGTAACCCTTGACCGTGTTGTCTGTGACTTGTGACCTTGTTCTCTGTAACCTGTGACTGTGTTCTCTGTGACTCTGTTCTCTGTAACCTGTGACTGTGTTCTCTGTAACCTGTGACTGTGTTCTCTGTAACCTGTGACTGTTTTCTCTGTAACCTGTGACTGTGTTCTCTGTAACCTGTGACTGTTTTCTCTGTAACCTGTGTTTCTGCTTCACTTCCCCCTGCGATAACAACAGCTAACAACAGCCAATACAAACCATTCCTCAGCAGCTAGTGGTTATCCTCTCTGACATGAGATGCTTTCGACAATTCCACCTTGTTATGTCTAAACAGATTATGGCTGGTTGTTGTACGGGACGGGAGACGCCTGTACTCCACTAACTTCCCCTCTCTTTGAAAGACTGGGAGCAAGAGAGAGAGAGAGAGAGAGAGAGAGTCCATGGCATGTTTTCAGTGGCTTTTTCTGTGAGTACTCCTGCCTTATCTTCTTTCTTCACTGGGAGCAGCTAGCTAGCTGACACCTAGCTTGTTCCGAGTGTGTTAGCTGAAGCGGCCTGACATCATAAATCACACTGATCTTTTCTCTCATAATGTAATAGCCCTGACGGGTGAGGTGAGTTAGGGTTACCTCATCACACTGCAATGCTTTGAGATTCTTGAATGAAAATCATTATAGATTGAGGCTAATATTGGGATCCAAAACCTCTAACCTGCAGTTTCTGTTGTACCAGTTGCCAACTACCCCATAAAAGTTAGAAATGTTTACCTTATGTAGACGGTTAGGATGATTTTGAACCTTACTGAACACAACAAAGCACCCACAATATATAACAATGCATCATAAAAGGCATATAAAGATATGATGCAATCACAGGGCTATGAATTTTAACAAGAAGGAAGGAAACCTGAGCTTATGTCATTCAGCCATCTTCCATTTAGCTGAGGTTAAAACAAGCACTTGAAACTCTGAACATGCCCAAAACGCTCATATGTATTAATGTATTAATGCTGTGAGATTGTTGTCCCTTAAAAGAGAGAGCTCTTTTCTAAACTCCTCTGTTTTACAGATCTTCAAAAGTAAAGCCCACATTGTGCCCATGCTGCCACCTGCACATACACAGGGGGCAGGCTGCCACTGTTTCAATGGAGCTGCATGCGCACCCCAGCAGGCCTCAAGATAGCGACTAAGTAGCTTATTTCCCAAATCTCTTTATCCTTTCTAGAACTGTGAGATGTTGACAGAAAGTCAGTTAACTCTAGCCAGTGGCAGCTGCATGGGTTTTGCATAATTAATTATTTATACCAAGCCAGACACAGTAATTACCATCCAGATGAATATGATATTCTAATCAGGCACGCTTTAATTTTAATTGCCCTCCAGCATCTAACTGTCAGTGCTGGCCTGGCTTGATGAATTGGAGACTCTCGAAACACCATTAGACATCTGCTCCAAGAGCACTGCCTCCGCTACCCCTCCAACCCTACCACCCGCCATAAAAATCAATACAGGACTGATGTGTGTGATCGCGCTCATTTTTCTGTGGAAAGCCATTTTCTGTCAATGACAAGAGTAGGACAAGTGTTGAAGCCACAAGGCCCCCGATGACTGATGAGTCCTAGAGGGGTTAGGTTTCTACGAATTAGGAGTCTTCCAATAAGATGAAGGAGCTTATCAGGCACCTGCCTGGACACCCGTGTGCCGGGCTAAAAAAGGGTTTGGTGGTGTACCATCATTTTGTAGTAGACCAATAGGTACACAGCAGTCTGATGTTTTTCATACAGTATTGTCTACTGAATCACAATAATTTAAAATGCTATCTTTGAAAAACATCAGACAAAGCCTGTCCCAGTGACACATCGCATTTAATCCTCAATCTTGACTAAGAGGGAACACGTGAAGTGGTTTCAGCCCTCGTTAGATGTTGATTGACACTCCTGGTTCAGGGTTTTGCCAGATTTGTGAATTTCAAGTCTAGTACCATGACGACGGGCTCTCCAAAGGCTGTCTGACAGATCTCTGCAGCAAGCCCAGTAATCCCACCAGCTGTTTCCATGGAGAGCCGTGTCCTGGATAGATTCCACTCCGATATTCCGATAGAAAAACATTATCGCAAATATTTCACAGGTTTCACGTTAGCCATATAAGCCAGCTGTAAGGATCCCCATTCCAATTCCTCCAATTGTGTTATTGATGTGATGTACAATGAAGTACAACATGATTAAACATTGCCATTCAATGTTTGATCATTCGAGAGTATGAGATGGCTATATGATGAGTCCTCCTATTCCAGGTGGCCTTTATGCAGGCCAGCTATCAGAGACAGTAAACAAACGATTGGTAGCTTGGGAGAAATACAGTACATGAATAGTGAACAGCTGAATGAGAAAATGACACCAGTGTGGCGATGTGATATTTCTGGTGCTGGAAGCCTGTGCTAACTCAGCTTGTTTGAGTTAGTGCTGCCGCTTCATCTCGGAGAGCAACTGAATGAAAATGAAAACACTTCAACTTCCTTGACACAATCTGGAAAGGCGAGAAACATACGGAATCCGGCGTCGTTATGCTGCTCTGCACCTCGGGTGAGAAGAAGGATGGCCTCACAGATGTGCTAGACTGACTGATAAACCCAATGGCCTTTGCCATTTTTTTTTCATCCAATCTGCACACTCAAGATATGGCTGTAAACTTACAGAAATGCTTAAATACTTTCAGCAAAGCTGTTGATTACTTTGAATCCTTAATTCTTAGATTGTTTTTGCAACCTCTGGATTTGTTAGTATTTAACAAGTGAACATGAACCGAAAGCATGACATTACTTCATTGCACTAATCAGTACTGCTACTGGTGTCTCTTGCAGATCTCTGGGAAGTATCCTCTACTGTTAATCTTTATGGTCCGGAGTGCAGTATGACCTCACAGCTGAAAGTTTGGAACTTTCACTAAGGAACTTTTATTAATAAAAAAGTTATAAAAAAATGTTTGGTTAATAAACAGTCAAACTTCAAGATCTTCAAAAGCGCAGGTTAGCGTTTTTTCGTCATGAATCTTGTTCTGGAGGTAGTTCTGCAGAGTGGTCATAAAATCTGACTTTAAACTTAACCTTAACATTAACTACACTGCTAACCATAATGCCTAATCCTAAATTAAGTTAAATTAAATTTAATTAAATCCTAATAACACTAAATTAAGACCAAAAAAGCACATTTTGTTTTCATGAACTTTTATAATATAGCCAATTTTGACTTTGTAGCTGGCCTATCTATTGGGAACTTGCTCACTTCTGCCTCCAGCACAAGACAACCTGCTTCAAAAGCCTATGATTTACACATGCAGCTGTTTCAGAATCCGAATCACATTTATTTGCCAAATACATTTGCATGTACAGGAATTTGACTTGGTGAAATGGTGCTGCCACAATATTTTATTTAACTAAGTCAGTTAAGAACAAATTTTTATTTACAATGACGGCCCAGCCCGACCAAACCCTAACCCGGATGACACTGGGCCAATTGTGTGCCACCCTATGGGACTCCCAATCACGACAGGTTGTGATACAGCCTGGAATTGAACCAGGGTCTGTAGTGATGCCTCTAGCACTGAGATGCAGTGCCTAACACAGAACCCAAACTGGCTGTGCGCGTGCGCCATCGTGCATAAATGTATTTTGTCCCCCTACACCGAACGCGATCACAACACGCAGGTTCGAAACAAACTCTGAACCAATTACATTTTTTTCGGGACAGGTCAAAAAGCATTAAACTTAACTTAAACTTTTATGGCAATTTAACTAGTTAGCTTGTACTTGCTAGCTAATTTGTCCTATTTAGCTATGTTACGTTCGTCGATGGAAGGATCAGACCAAGGTGCAGCGTGGTAGGCGTACATTTTCATTTATTAAATGAACACCGGGCTAAACAGCACAGTACCAAAAACAAGATCCCACAAACTACAGGTGGAAAAAAGGCTGCCTAAGTATGATCCCCAATCAGAGACAACGATAGACAGCTGCCTCTGATTGGGAACCATACCCGGCCAACAAAGAAATAGAAAACCTAGATTGCCCACCCTAGTCACACCCTGACCTAACCAAATAGAGAATTAAAAGGATCTCTAAGGTCAAGGCGTGACAAGCTAGCTTGCTGTTGCTAGCTCATTTGTCCTGGGATATAAACATTAGGTTGTTATTTTACCTGAAATGCACAAGGTCCTGTACTCCGACAATTAATCCACACATAAAAACGGTCTTCTCTCTTACTTCCAGGCTTTCATTGTTTAACTTATATGGTGATTGGCATCTAAACTTTCATAGTATTACCACGACAACCGGCAACAGTTCGTCTTTCAATCACCCACGTGGGTATAACCAATGAGGAGATGGCACGTGGGTACCTGCATCTATAAATCACTGAGGAGATGGGAGAGGCAGGCCTTGCAGCGCGATCTGGGTCAGAAATAGGAATGGTTATATTTTAGCCCTTGATAACACAGACACTCGTTGACAGGGGCGAGCAGTGTAGGTGCAATAATTGAATAACATAGATTCCTAGGTTTATTTTGCAACGCTAACGCACGCGACGCGGGCGGTGTGGTCAGCCTATTAGACTGCTGCACCACTCAGAAGCCCCTGGTAAACAGGATAAACAGACAGATGACGAACAGGATATACAGACAGACGATAAACAGGATCTACAGATGATAAACAGGATATAAAGACAATAAACAGGATATACAGATGAAAAGCAGGATATACAGACAGACGATAAACAGGATATACAGACAGATTATAAACAGGATATACAGACAAGAAACAGGATATGCAGATGATAAACAGTATGTACAGATAGTTGATAAACAGGATATATACACAATAAACAGGATATACAGACGATATACAGGATACACAGGCGGACGACGAACAGGATATACAGTGCATTCTGACTAGTATTCAGACCCCTTGACTTTTTACACATTTTGTTACTTTATGGCCTTATTCTAAAATGGATTGAATAAAACATTTTCTTCATCAACCTACACACAATACCCAATAATGACAAACCAAAAACAGGCTTTTAGAAATGTTTGCAATTTTTTATATTTTTTTTACAGAAATATCTTATTTATATAAGTATTCAGACCCTTTGCTTTGAGACTTGAAATTGAGCTCAGGTGCATCCTGTTTCCATTGATCATCCTTGAGATGTTTCTACAACTTGATATGAGTCCATATGTGGTAAATCCAATTGATTGGATGGAAAACCATCTCTGATGCACTCCACCAATCAGGCCTTTATGGTAAAGTGACAGAAGCCACTCCTCAGTAAAAGGCACACAAAGCCTGCTTGGAGTTTGCCAAATGGCACCTAAAGGACTCTCAGAAAATGTGAAACAAGATTCTCTGGTCTGATGAAATTAAGATTGCACTCTTTGGCCTGAATGCCAACCTGGCACCATCCCTACGGTACCAACTCTTTGGCGTGAATGTCAACCTGGCACCATCCCTACGGTGAAGTATGGTGGAGGCAGCATCACACTGTGGGGATGTTTTTCAGCGACAGAAAGTGGGAGACTGGATTGAGTGAAAGAAGAACGGAACAAAATACAGAGAGATCCTTGATGAAAACTTGGTCCAGAGCGCTCAGGACCTCAGACTTGGATGAAGGACAGTGACACTAAGCACACAGCAGGAGTGACTTCGGGACAAGTCTCTGAATGTCCTTGAGTGGCCCAGCCAGAGCCTGAACTTGATCCCAATAGAACATCTCTGGAGAGACCTGAAAATAACTGTGCAGTGACGCTCCCCATCCAACCTGACAGACCTTGAGAGGGTCTGCAGAAAAGAATGGGAGAAACTCCCCAAATACAGAGGTGTCATACTTGTAGCGTCATACCGAAAACGAATTGAGGCTGTAATCGCTGCCAATGGTGCATCGACAAAATACTGTTTAAAGGGTCTGAATACGTATGTAAATGTGATATTTCAATTTTTTTTAAATACAAATTTGCAAAAATGTCTAAAAACCTGTTTTTGCTTTGTTATTAAGGGTATTGTGTGTAGATTGATGAGAGAAACATGTTTTTATTTATTTTAGATTAAGGCTGCAGCGTCACATAATGTGGTAAAAGTCAAAGGGTCTGAATATTTTACGAATGCACTGTAACAGACGATAAACAGGATATACAGACGATAAACAGTATATACAAACAGATGATAATCAGGATATATAGACCAACGATAAACAGGATATACAGATGATAAACAGGATATAGAGACAATAAACAGGATATACAGACAATAAACAGTATATACAAACAGATGATAATCAGGATATATAGACCAACGATAAACAGGATATACAGATGATAAACAGGATATACAGACGATAAACAGGATATAGACACAAAAAACAGGATATGCAGACAATAAACAGGATACACAGATGATAAACAGGATAATAAGAAAAAGGCGCCGATAGATGCCTAGAAGGCCTAGAAGGCCTATAATACCTCACAATCAAATGCCAACCGTATTACCTCCCAAGAGAACTTCCTTTGGTTATAGTCACAGCTGTGTATATTCCCACTCAAGCCGATACCATGACGGCCCTCAAAGAACTTCACTGGACTTGATGCAAACTGGAAACCATATATCCCGAGGCAACATTTATTGTAGCTGAGGATTTTAACAAAGCAAATATGAAGAAAATGCTACCGAAGTTCTATCAACACATTCACTGTCGTACTCGCACTGTTAACCTCTCGCTAGCGTCTCACCTGGCCATAAGCCAGGGAAAATGCAGAGCGCCAAATTCAAATAAATTACTATGAAAATCAAACTTTCATTAAATCACACATGCAATATAGCAAATTAAAGCTACACTTGTTGTGAATCCAGCCAACATGTCAGATTTCAAAAATAATTTTGGGTGAAAGCAAACGATGCTATTATCTGATGATAGCACCTCCGTAAACAAATATGAAACCATATTTCAACCCAGCAGGCAAAACGCAGAAACAAAACGCAGAAATACAAATATAATTCATGCCTTACCTTTGACAAGCTTCTTTTTTTGGCACTCCAATATGTCCAATAAACATCACAAATTGTCCTTTTGTTCGATTAATTCAGTCGATATATATCCAAAATATCTGTTTATTTGGCGCGTTTGATCCAGGAAAACACTGGTTCCAACTTGCAGCGTCACATAATGTGACTACAAAATAACTCAAAAGTTACCTGTAAACTTTGCCAAAACATTTCAAACTACTTTTGTAACACAACTTTAGGTATTTTTTAACGTAAATAATCGATAAAATTGAAGACGGGATGATCTGTGTTCAATACAGGAAGAAAACAAACTGTAGCTAGCTTTCTGGTTACGCGCCTCTATCTAACAGTACACTTCAAGTGACCCTGGTTCAAGATGGCCATACTTCTTCATTACACAAAGGAAAACCTCAACCAATTTCTAAAGACTGTTGTCTTCCAGTGGAAGCGATAGGAACTGCAAAAAGGTCCCTTAGAAATCTGGATTTCCAATGAAAACGCATTGAAAAGAGAATCTGAATGGTTTGTCCTCAGGGTTTCGCCTGCTAAATAAGTTCTGTTATACTCACAGACATGATTCAAACAGTTTTGGAAACTTCATAATGTTTTCTATACAAATCTACTAATAACATGCATATCTCATCTTCTGGGGATGAGTAGCAGGCAGTTGAATTTGGGCATGCATTTCATCCGGATGTGAAAATATTGCCCCGTCACCAAGAAGTTAAAACACTTGACTACTACTACTCTAACTGGAATATGTTCCGGGTAGCCTCTGAGTATAGCATTGACGAATACACTGATACGGTGACTGAGTTTATCAGGAAGCGTATATGAGATGTTGTGCCCACTGTGACTATTAAAACCTACCCTAACCAGGATAGATGGCAGCATTCGCGCAAAATTGAAAGCATGAACCACCACATTTAACCATGGCAAGGGGACTGGGAATATGGCCGAATACAAACAGTGTAGTTACTCTCTCCGTAAGGCAATCAAACAGCCAAAACGTTAGTAGAGACAAAGTGGAGTCGCAATTCAACGTCTCAGAAGCGAGACATATGTGGCAGGGTTTACAGACAATGACAAACTGCAAAGGTAAAACCAGCCATGTAGCATGTCTTGCCTCCAGAGAAGCTAAACACCTTCTTCGTCCGCTATGAGGATATCACAGTGCCATCGACGCGGCCCTCTACCAAGGACTATGGGCTCTCCTTCTCCATGGCCAATGTGAGTAAGACATTTAAGCCTGTTAACCCTCCCAAGGCTGGCAGCCCAGACGGCATCCCTAGCTGCTTCCTCCAGCTGGCTGGAGTGTGACCAGCTGTCTGGAGTGTTTACAGACATATTCAATCTCTCCCTATCCCAGTCTACTGTCCCCACATGCTTCCAGATATCCACCATTGTTTCTGTACCCAAGAAAGCCAAGGTAACTGAACTAAATGACTATCTCCCTGTAGCACTCACTTCTGTCATCATGATGTGCTTTGAGAGACTAGTCAAGGATCATATCACCTCTACCTTACCTGACACCCTAGACACACTTCAATTTGCTTACCGACCCAATAGATCCACAGCTGACACAATCGCCATCCCATTGCACACTGCCCTATCCCATCTGGACAAGAGGAATACCTGTGTAAGAATGTTGTTCATTGACTATAGCTCAGCATTCAACACCAAAGTACCCTCCAAGCTCATCATTAAGCTCGAGGCCCTGGGTCTGAACCCCGCCCTGTGCAACTGTGTCCTGGACTTCCTGACGGGCTACCCCCAGGTGGTGAAGGTAGGAAACAACACCTCCACTTCGCTGATCCTCAACACAGGGGGCCCACAAGGGTGCATGCTCAGCCCCCTCCTGCACTCCCTGTTCACCCATGACTGTGTGGCCATGCACACCTCCAACTCAATCATCAAGTTTGCAGATGACACAACAGTAGTAGGCCTGATTATCAACAATGACGAGACAGCCTACAGGGAGGAGGTAAGGGCACTGTGAGTGTGGTGCCAGGAAAATACGTTCTCACTCAACATCAACAAAACAAACGAGCTGATCGTGGACGTCAGGAAACAACAGAGGCAGCACCCCCTTATCCACATCGATGGGACCACAGCAGAGAAGGTGGAATGCTTCAAGTTCCTCGGCATACACATCACTGACAAACTGAAATGGTCCACACAGATAGTGTGGTGAAAAAGGTGCAACAGCACCTCTTCAACCACAAGAGGCTGAAGAAATTTGGGTTGGCACCTAAAACCCTCACAAATTTTTACAGATGCACAATTGAGAGCATCCTGTCGGGCTGTATGACCGCCTGGTATGGCAACTGCACCACCTCTCCAGGGGGTGGTGCAGTCTGCCCAACGCATCTCTGGGGGCAAACTTTCTGCCCTCCCGATGTCACAGAAAGGCCAAAAAGATCATCAAGGACAACAACCACCCGAGCCCCTGCCCATTCACCTCGCTATCATCCAGGAGGTGGGGTCAGTACAGGTGCATCAAAACTGGGACCGTGAGACTGAAAAACAGCTTCTGTCTCACAAGGCCATCAGACTGTTAAATAGCCATCACTAACACATTAGAGGCTGCTGCCATATATACATAGACTTGAAATCACTGGCCACTTTAATGTTTACATATTTTGCACTACTCATCTCATATGTATATACTGTATTCTATTCTATTCTACGGTATCTTAGTCTATGCCGATCTGATATTGCTAGTCCAAATATTTATATATTCTAAATTCCATTCCTTTACTTTAGATTTGTGTGTATTGTTGTGAAATTGTTAGATATTACTTGTTCGATATTACTGCGCTGTTGGAGCTAGAAACATAAGCATTTCGCTATACCCACAATAACTGCGAAACACATGTATGTGACCAATAAAATTTGATTTGATTATGATTTGATATACAGACAGACGATAAACAGGATATACAGACGATACGGATATACAGACGATAAACAGGATATACAGACAACATACAGTATGCAGAAGCAGAGTTTACACAAATCCACATGTGGTTTGTACACTATGTACACTGTAGTGAAGATTGTAGTTCCTAGTTTACAAACACTAACCTACATTATAAATTATAATGTGCGCTGGGGGAAATATGTATATGAAACAAGTCAGGTGCATATGAGGATGTGCAGATAGTGCCGTTCTAGGATGATAGTGCAGGGCATAGTCCATGAATGAGAAGATCATCGTGGACCAGGTGGCCAGTGGGTGAGGGCCACAGCGTGAGGCAAGAAGCTGTTTGGGTGGCGGGAGGTTTTGGTCATAAGTGACCTGAACCGTTTGCCAGAGGGTAGTCAAGAGGGGGTGGAAGGAGTCGGGATAATCTTTCCCGCGCACTTTCAGCTCTGAAGTTGTGCAGGACCTAGATGGAGGGTAGGTTGCAGCCAATGACCCTGTCAACAGCCCGGACAATGCGGAGTAGTTTGCCATTGGACCGGGTATTCGCATTCCCAAATTTGACAGTGATCGAGGAGGTGAGGATAGACCCAATGATGGCTGTATAGAACCGGATCAGTATTGTCTGTGAGAGTCTGGATTTCTTCAGCTGACACAATAAGTACATTTGCTGGTGTGCCTTCTTGGTGATCAATATGATGTTGTCCTCCTACTTGAGGTTGTGGGAGATGATGATTCACAGGAATTTGACTGTGCCAGCCAGCCATTGATTTCAAGGAGGCGAGATGGTGAGGGACGCTTCCTGAAGACAATAACTATCTCCACGGTTTGAAGTGTTTAGCTCCAGGTTATTGTGACTGCACCAGCCCACTATCTGTTCAAACACTGTTCAAACACAGGTACATGGACTTGTCACCGTTGGAGATAAGGCAGACTAGGGTGGTGTCTCCTGCAAACTTGAGTAGCTTGACAGATGCATTGATGGAGGTGCATTTTTTGGTGTAGAGTGAGGAGAGGGGAGAGCATGCAGGGGGAGAAGGATACATTTTAATGGTAGGTTTATTTGAACAGTGAGAGACAGAATAACAACAAAAAAATCCAGAAAAACGCAGGTCAAAAATGTTATACATTTATTTGCATTTTAATGAGGGAAATAAGTATTTGACCCCCTCTCATTCAGAAAGATTTCTGGCTCCCAGGTGTCTTTTATACAGGTAATGAGCTGAGATTAGGAGCACACTCTTAAAACCTCTTACTTCTACCCCCTCCTTTTTTGAAAATTCTGTTAAAAATCGCGCAACTTTTCAGCGTCCTGCTACTCATGCCAGGAATATAGTATATGCATATGATTAGTATGTGTGGATAGAAAACACTCTGAAGTTTATAAAACTGGTTAAATCACGGCTGTGACTATAACAGATCGTGTGTTTCATTGAAAAACGCAAGAAAAACTGCTCTCTGAAAGCTAAAAATAATTTCCATAAGTCACTTCCACCAGTTATTAAAAGAGAACAGAATTTAATGGCAATCTGCCTGCAATTCATACAAATTCCGCACGATGGCGCCATTGTCCTAATTTTCAATTGAATTTATTGTTGGAAAATCCTTCTGTCTGACCTCCATTTTCCCTGTCTTCACCCGGATGCAGTTGAGGGAGATATCAGATGGCATTGTTTTTGCAAGTGAAGACCTATTGAAAAGACATCGCCCTGTAATCATTTTGATAGATTATAAACGTTTACTAATACCTAAAGTTGGATTACAAAAGGATTTCGAAGTGTTTTGTGAAAGTTTATCGTCGACTTTTTTAATTTTAAAAAATTACGCAGCGTTTAAAAACGATGATTTTTTTCTGAATGACACAGATCCCATACAAAGCTATTTTGGGTATGTATGGACCGATTTAAACGAAAAAATGACCCAATAGTGATGTTTATGGGGCATATAGGAGTGCCAAGAAAGAAGCTCGTCAAAGGTAATGAATGTTTTATATTTTATTTCTGCGTTTTGGGTAGCGCCGGCTACCGCAAAATCTGTTGTTTACGTGTCGTGCTGGCATTTTGGGGGGTGCATGCTATCAGATAATAGCTTCTGATGCTTTCGCCGAAAAGCATTTTAAAAATCTGACTTGCTGGCTAGGTTCACAACGAGTGTAGCTTTAATTCAATACCCTGCTTGTGAATTTTGATCAAAGATTGAGTTGTAACGAGTACATTTAGCATTTAGCGTAGCGCATTTGCATTTCCAGGGGCATACTTGAGACGTCTGCGTCTCAAGTATGGTCAAGAAGTTAAAGGGAGTGCTCCTAATCTCAGTTTGTTACCTGTATAAAAGACACCTGTCCACAGAAGCAATCAATCAATCAGATTCCAAACTCTCCACCACGGCCAAGACCAAAGAGCTCTCCAAGGATGTCAGGGACAAGATTGTAGACCTACACAAGGCTGGAATGAGCTACAAGACCATCGCCAAGCAGCTTGGTGAGAAGGTGACAACAGTTGGTGGGATTATTCGCAAATGGAAGAAACACAAAAGAACTGTCAATCTCCCTCGGCCTTGGGCTCCATGCAAGATCTCACCTCGTGGAGTTGCAATGATCATGAGAACGGTGAGGAATCAGCCCAGAACTACACGAGAGGATCTTGTCAATGATCTCAAGGCAGCTGGGACCATAGTCACCAAGTAAACAATTGGTAACACACTACACCGTGAAGGATTGAAATCCTGCAATGCCCGCAAGGTCCCCCTGCTCAAGAAAGCACATATACATGCCCGTCTGAAGTTTGCCAATGAACATCTGAATGATTCAGAGGACAACTGGTTGAAAGTGTTGTGGTCAGATGAGACCAAAATGGAGCTATTTGGCATCAACTCAACTCGCCGTGTTTGGAGGTGGAAACATTATGCTTTGGGGGTGTTTTCCTGCTAAGGGGACAGGACAATTTCACCGCATCAAAGGGACGATGGACGGGGCCATGTACTGTAAAATCTTGGGTGAGAACCTCCTTCCCTCAGCCAGGGCATTGAAAATGGGTCATGGATGGATATTCCAGCATGACAATGACCCAAAACACACGGCTAAGGCAACAAAGGAGTGGCTCAAGAAGAAGCACATTAAGGTCCTGGAGTGGCCTAGCCAAAATCTGTGGAGGGAGCTGAAGGTTCGAGTTGCCAAATGTCAGCCTCGAAACATTAATGACTTGGAGAAGATCTGTAAAGAGGAGTGGGACAAAATCCCTCCTGAGATGTGTGCAAACCTGGTGGCCAACTACAAGAAAGATCTGACCTCTGTGATGGCCAACAAGGGTTTTGCCACCCAGTACTAAGTCATGTTTTGCACAGGGGTCAAATACTTATTCTCCTCATTAAAATGCAAATCAATTCATAAAATTTTTGACATGCGTTATTCGTTGTTATTCTGTCTCTCACTGTTCAAATAAACCTAACATTAAAATTATAGACTGATCAACAGCCTTGGTTTCTCAAATGATTGCCTCGCCTGGTTCACCAACTACTTCTCTGATAGAGTTCAGTGTGTCAAATCGGAGGGTCTGTTGTCCGGACCTCTGGCAGTCTCTATGGGGGTGCCACAGGGTTCAATTCTTGGACCGACTCTATTCTCTGTATACATCAATGAGGTCGCTCTTGCTGCTGGTGAGTCTCTGATCCACCTCTACGCAGACGACACCATTCTGTATACTTCCGGCCCTTCTTTGGACACTGTGTTAACAACCCTCCAGGCAAGCTTCAATGCCATACAACTCTCCTTCCGTGGCCTCCAATTGCTCTTAAATACAAGTAAAACTAAATGCATGCTCTTCAACCGATCGCTACCTGCACCTACTCGCCTGTCCAACATCACTACTCTGGACGGCTCTGACTTAGAATACGTGGACAACTACAAATACTTAGGTGTCTGGTTAGACTGTAAACTCTCCTTCCAGACCCATATCAAACATCTCCAATCCAAAGTTAAATCTAGAATTGGCTTCCTATTTCGCAACAAAGCATCCTTCACTCATGCTGCCAAACATACCCTTGTAAAACTGACCATCCTACCAATCCTCGACTTTGGCGTTGTCATTTACAAAATAGACTCCAATACCCTACTCAACAAATTGGATGCAGTCTATCACAGTGCAATCCGTTTTGTCACCAAAGCCCCATATACTACCCACCATTGCGACCTGTACGCTCTCGTTGGCTGGCCCTCGCTTCATACTCGTCGCCAAACCCACTGGCTCCATGTCATCTACAAGACCCTGCTAGGTAAAGTCCCCCCTTATCTCAGCTCGCTGGTCACCATAGCATCTCCCACCTGTAGCACACGCTCCAGCAGGTATATCTCTCTAGTCACCCCCAAAACCAATTCTTTCTTTGGCCGCCTCTCTTTCCAGTTCTCTGCTGCCAATGACTGGAACGAACTACAAAAATCTCTGAAACTGGAAACACTTATCTCCCTCACTAGCTTTAAGCACCAACTGTCAGAGCAGCTCACAGATTACTGCACCTGTACATAGCCCACCTATAATTTAGCCCAAACAACTACCTCTTTCCCAACTGTATTTAATTTATTTATTTATTTTGCTCCTTTGCACCCCATTATTTTTATTTCTACTTTGCACATTCTTCCATTGCAAAACTACCATTCCAGTGTTTTACTTGCTATATTGTATTTACCTTGCCACCATGGCCTTTTTTGCCTTTACCTCCCTTCTCACCTCATTTGCTCACATTGTATATAGACTTGTTTATACTGTATTATTGACTGTATGTTTGTTTTACTCCATGTGTAACTCTGTGTCGTTGTATCTGTCGAACTGCTTTGCTTTATCTTGGCCAGGTCGCAATTGTAAATGAGAACTTGTTCTCAACTTGCCTACCTGGTTAAATAAAGGTAAAATAAAAAAAAAAACGTACAAAATCAGCCCTCACTGTAATCCTGTCTAACACTGCTTTTTAAAAATATATATTGCTTAGTAGGACTGCATAAGTGTTCCTCTACACTTTCTGGAGGACTGAGTTTTGAAATCATTGGAATTAGACTACGTGTAACGATTTTCGTTGGTGGAAGGAGAGGAGGACCAAAGTGCAGCGTGTAACTTATCCATAATACTTTTAATCCAGAATGAATACACGAACAAAAACAACAAAACGATAACCGAACAGTTCTGACAGGTGCAACAAACACTAACCAGAAAATAACTACCCACAAATCATAGTGGGAAAACAAGCTACCTATGTATGGTTCTCAATGAGACAACGATCGACAGCTGCCTCTGATTGGGAACCATACCAGGCCAAACACAGAAATACAAAACCTAGAACAAAAACATAGAATGCCCACCCCAACTCACGCCCTGACCAAACTAAAACAGAGACAGAAAAAAGGAACTAAGGTCAGGACGTGACACTATGATTTATAAGGGGATGGAGAAAACACCTGTCTCCGGAATACATCTTCAAATTAAGGGAAACCATGGCATCCATGAGAGAGGGAGAAGCGTGGATCCACGTATGTGTGTAAGATAGTCTAGCTACTGTAGCCACATTTTCAGATATTACTATTATTACAGTTCCTAATTTTGTCAGAAAGTCATTTTCATTTGAAGTTAAAGTGTACCTTTAGCTAGCTAACGTTAGCTGGTTGGCTTGCTAGCTAACATTACGTGTATGATCATGTGTAGTAATATTATTCATATCTCACAGCCATTTGCATAGCAAGTTATACCTTAATGTTAGCTAGCTAACATTGAACCTAGTTGGTTAGCTGCCTGCAGATTCATGCAGGGTAGTAACGTCATGAGTTTGGATTATGGTTCATTGTTTAGCTAGCTAGCTAGCTTCATGTCTTAACAAAAGACTCCACTATGCAAGTAACCATTTCAATAGAATGTTAATGATGTCACTGCGGCAACTGTTGATAGACCTGACGAACTTACAAACGCTCAACACCCAGAGGTGGGACCAAGTCATTGTTTTACAAGTCACAAGTAAGTCTCAAGTCTTGGCACTCAAGTCCCAAGTCAAGTCCCAAGTCAAGACAGCCAAGTCCGAGTCAAGTCTCAAGTCAAGACCGTCAAGTATCAAGTCAAGTCTCAAGTGCCAAACTTTGAGTTTCGAGTCCTAAACAAGTCATAATGTGTGTGCTCTTCACCAAATGTAATACCATTTCATATTTAACAAGAGTAATAGTATAAACATTTACGCAAATCATGAATGCTTTTAAAAAAATATATATTTATTACTTTCCCAATTAACTTTATATATCCATGGAAATACATGGGTAGCCATGAGAAAGACACATCAATATGACAACAAAAACTACAATATTGTAGTGCTCTCTCTCTCTTTCTCTCTCTCTCTCCAGACATACTCTAGACACCTAAACCAATCCTGCCATAAAGTTACAATAATTTATTAAAAGGTACATCAAAACAACTGACACTGAACTTCAAGTAGGCCTACAATTTGAACACTGGCCTGAATGTCTGAGAAAAAATACAGATTCCAAAGATGGGAGAAAAAGCCTGAAGATGGAGACTATGTGTGTGTGTGTGTGTGTGTGTGTGTGTGTGTGTGTGTGTGTGTGTGTGTGTGTGTGTGTGTGTGTGTGTGTGTGTGTGTGTAATGCATAAACAGTTTAATTTTTTCTCTTATCTCAGGGCCCTATGATGCATTGCATTTGCAAAAGACCAAATTTGATAAAAGTCTGTCAGTCATTTGTGCACGATGAGGCCGCGGTATGATGCCACCATGGCTGAAGACACGCTCCACCGGAGCACTGGATGCTCTGCCATGACCCTGATGGCCATTCGGAACAGTGAAGGAAGAGCCTTCCTGTTCATTGTCCAGAACAAGAGGGCATTCTGTCATTCTTAACTGTAGTGCTGGAGTGGTCCCAACAGCTTTCTTCTGCCTCTTACATTATGTTGCAAACAGCCCTTCTTCTTGTCCAAGACTATGGTCCTCTCGCTCTCAGTACCTGTAGCATCTTGCAGAACCAGTTCTGGCAAACATGGAAAAAAGGCCATTTTCTCAAAGTGAGGTAACAAGTTTATCAACTTTCAAAGCAGAATTACTTTACCATTGTTCCTCAAATGTAGTGTATGATATACCACTAGCTCTGAGTCTCTACTTTTATCCAATGTAAAAAACACCATGCTACATATGACTGAATCGAGCCGGTCGGTCACAAATGTGCAGTTTTGTCACACAACACTATGCCACAGAAGTTTGTGTTGAGAAGGTACATTTTGAGGAAGTGTGCAATTGGCATGCTGACTGCAAGAATGTCTACCAGAGCTGTTGCCAGATAATTTAATGTTAATTTTTCTACCAATGTCGTTTTATAGAATTTGGCAGTACGTCTAACTGGATTGACAACCGCAGACCACGCCTAACCACACCAGCCCAGGACCTTCACATCCGGCTTTTTCACATGCAGAAAATCTGAGACCAGCCACCAGGACAGTTGATGAAACTGAGGAGTATTTCTGTATGTGAGTTGTCTGGGCCTGGCTCCCCTGTGAGAGGGCCTATGCCCTTGCAGGCCCACCCATGGCTGTGCCCCTGCCCAGGTATGTGAAATCCATAGATTAGGGCCTAATGAATGTATTACAATTGACTGATTTCCTTATATGAATCAGAATCATAAAACACGGGACGAGATGTTAAAACGGTCCATTGTGCCAATAGATGGTATGCACTCACATGAGATTTGCCGTGATGGTGACAGAGTGGCATGGGAGGTTTATTTCTTAGACTGGGTTAAGATGTCAATTTTGGGACACATTCTCAGTAGTGTGCCTTCGAATCAGTGGGTGTTTCGGCCTTTAATCACTAAACACCCTCAGCAAAGGTGACCAGCTAAAGGGTGATCAAGCCTTAGCTTGTGTCCCATGCCCAATTAAGATTTCCCACGGGACTATGCAAGGCAGGGGCGTCCTCTTCCCTGAGCCAGCCCTACAGCTGACCGAATACCTCATATGCCCTCCTCAAGTTGGAGGGATCTGAATTGGGTTCTCGGGTGGGGGTGGGGGGTCATGAAGTTATAGCCCAGCAAGGGTCCTTCCGTTTGATCCAGATCCATTGTTTGCCTCTTTCAGCTGCTTGAGAAACTGCTCTGACGGTCTGCCGCAGAGCCTGTCCATGGATTCCAAGTTCTTTCAGCAACCTGATGGTGGAAGAAGCCACAAATCCTCTGCATCCCACTTCAACTGGCCAGACTTTTGCATTCCAGCCACGCTGAGTTGCGTCTGCTGCCAACTCTGTGTAAAGCAGTTTCTTACGCTCGTAGGCCTCTTCAACAGAGTTTTCCCACGGGACTGTGAGCTCTATGATGTACACAGCCTTTCGTGAAGGGGACCAGAGTATCATGTCTGGCCTAAGGTTGGTAGAAGCAATCTCAGGTGGAAAAATGAGTTGCTGGCCAATATCGACAAACATCTTCCAGTCCCGGGCCATGGCTAGGTGTCCAGTTTCTGGCTTCGTAGGAAGATGCTTGGGCCTTTTCTGTCCCTCCCGGATGAATGCTGTTGTTTTGACGGGATTGCTTGTTTTTGGAGGTAATTAATTGGTTGCACTCCTCTTGGTCTCAAGTGCTGCAGCCAGGCTCTTGAGGACCTGATTGTGCCTCCAGGTGTAGCGACCTTGTGAGAGGCTGGTCTTGCAACCTGTCATTATATGCCTGAGAGTCGCTTGAGCTGGGCAGAGGGGGCAGGTTGGGTCCTCGCCATACCATTGATGTAGGTTTTTTGGTGATGGAAGCACATCATAAACAGCTCTTATGGTGAAGCTGATGTTGCTTGCCTCCATTTGCCAATGCTCACTCCAGTTGATCTTTCTCCTCTTCAGGCCTTCCCATTGCGTCCATTGCCCTTGTTTAGCAAGAGAGACAGCCTTTGCACTTCTTGCAGTCTCCTCCTGTCTGCGCACCTCCTCGACCACCAGCTTCCTGCGTTCAGATGTTGTTGCCTTATGGAACGTTGGTTTGCTTCCTGCCAGACCAAAGCCTCCTCTTCCATGCTGGATATTACCCACAATGTATTGGTGTCTCAGGGCTGATGTTGCTTGCTGCACAGCCTTGGATGATGTCCATTTCTGTCCAGTTTGTAGGTCAGGTGCAGCCTTGCTAATGGTCTGGTCTTTGGAGTCCTTCAATGTCATCTGAAGTGTTACTTTAGAGCACTTGTACTCCTCCGTTAGACTTGCAAGAGGTAGTTCAAGGACCCCTTTGCCATAGAGGCCGATGTTACTCATGCATCGTGGGACACCCAGCCATTTCTTCACGTATGAGGTAATGGTTCACTCCATCTTCTCCACTGTTGTTATTGGGACCTTAGTGGTGAGTGGCCACATTACCCGGTGGAGAAGTCCAAACTGTAGGCACCAAAGCTTGAGCTTCCCAGGCAGTACGGTTTTGTTGATGTTCTCAAGACCGTCGGCGATGTCTTGCCTTACTTGCTGCAGTTGATCTTTATCCCGGTTTCGTGGTACCATCTACCAAGGCTCTTGACGGGTTGCTCAGACACCGTTGGTATCGGGTCATCTCCAATGCAGAACCTCACATCTTTAAGCTGTCCCTTGTCTATGTAGATGCTTCGAGATTTGCTTGGCTTTATTTTCATCCGGGCCCAATTGATGTTATCCTGCAGTTTTGCAAGTAGCCGCCTGGTACATGCTGCAGTGGTGGTCAGTGTAGTCATGTAATCCATATATGCTCGGAGATGGAGCCCTTCCTTAGTTCCCTCACCGCCGACCACCCATCTCGATGCCCTGATGATGACTTCCATGGCCATAGTGAAGGCCAGAGGTGAAATGGACAGCCTGCCATTATGCCTACTGAACTGTAAGTCAGTAAAATCATTGAAACTGTTACAGTGGGGCAAAAAAGTATTTAGTCAGCCACCAATTGTGCAAGTTCTCCCACTTAAAAAGATGAGAGAGGCCTGTAATGTTCATCATAGGTACACTTCAACTATGACAGACAAAATGAGAAAAAAACATCCAGAAAATCACATTGTAGGATTTTTTATTAATTTATTTGCAAATTATGGTGGAAAATAAGTATTTGGTCACCTACAAACAAGCAAGATTTCTGGCTCTCACAGACCTGTAACTTCTTCTTTAAGAGGCTCCTCTGTCCTCCACTCGTTACCTGTATTAATGGCACCTGTTTGAACTTGTTATCAGTATAAAAGACACCTGTCCACAACCTCAAACAGTCACACTCCAAACTCCACTATGGCCAAGACCAAAGAGCTGTCAAAGGACACCAGAAACAAAATTGTAGACCTGCGCCAGGCTGGGAAGACTGAATCTGCAATAGGTAAGCAGCTTGGTTTGAAGAAATCAACTGTGGGAGCAATTATTAGGAAATGGAAGACATACAAGACCACTGATAATCTCCCTTGATCTGGGGCTCCACGCAAGATCTCACTCCATGGGGTCAAAATGATCACAAGAACGGTGAGCAAAAATCCCAGAACCACACGGTGGGACTTAGTGAATGACCTGCAGAGAAAGTAACAAAGCCTACCATCAGTAACACACTACGCCGCCAGGGACTCAAATCCTGCAGTGCCAGACGTGTCCCCCTGCTTACGCCAGTACATGTCCAGGCCCGTCTGAAGTTTGCTAGAGAGCATTTGGATGATCTAGAAGAAGATTGGGAGAATGTCATATGGTCAGATGAAACCAGAATATAACTTTTTGGTTAAAACTCAACTAGTCGTGTTTGGAGGTCAAAGAATGCTGAGTTGCATCCAAAGAACACCATACCTACTGTGAAGCATGGGGGTGGAAACATCATGCTTTGGGTCTGTTTTTCAGCAAAGGGACCAGGACGACTGATCCGTGTGAAGGAAAGAATGAATGGGGCCATGTATCGTGAGATTTTGAGTGAAAACCTCCTTCCATCAGCAAGGGCATTGAAGATGAAACGTGGCTGGATCTTTCAGCATGATAATGTCCCAAACACACCGCCCGGGCAACGAAGGAGTGGCTTCGTAAGAAGCATTTCAAGTTCCTGGAATGGCCTAGCCAGTCTCCAGATCTCAACCCCATAGAAAATCTTTGGAGGGAGTTGAAAGTCCGTTTTGCCCAGCAACAGCCCCAAAACATCACTGCTCTAGAGGAGATCTGCATGGAGGAATGGGACAAAATACCAGCAACATTGTGTGAAAAGCTTGTGAAGACTTACAGAAAACATTTGACCTCTGTCATTGCCAACAAAGGGTATATAACAAAGTATTGAGATAAACTTTTGTTATTGACCAAATACTTATTTTCCACCATAATTTGCAAATAAATTCATTAAAAATCCTACAATGTGATTTTCTGGATTTATTTTCCTCATTTTGCCTGTCATAGTTGAAGTGTACCTATGATGAAAATTACAGGCCTCTCTCATCTTTTTAAGTGGGAGAACTTGCACAATTGGTGATTGACTAAATACTTTTTTGCCCCACTGTACATGTTGTGTTCGTATTTCTGTTTAGTATATAAACTATAAATGTGACAGTCGTTTTCTTTGATCTGAACAAGTATCACTTGGGAATAGGCTGTAGCTAGGTAGATTTTAAAGGAAAATGTGTTGTGTAATTTTAAGAGTAGTAGTATAATGCAGGAATAGTAGAAAATATTCCCAACTAGCTCATCGGTTAGTGAAATGTTGTCTTCCAAATATCACATGGCACAGAGTTTGGACCTGTGCTAGTAAAAAGTGCAGCCTATTAGCCAAAATCCTTAGGTTCCATCCTGCTTCCGGTGTTATATTGGGAAATGACTGCCTATGGAAGTTTCCAACCTCCAACTGAGATAAAAAATTCATTTTTTCTGCGTTACGTCACTCTGATGGGTTAACTTCAAATCGTAGTCCAAATGTTTCAAAAGGCCCATATGGATTTTGATTACTGTCCAAACGGTCTCGCCACCTTTCATCATCGATCCGACAGGGATCCATAGATCCTCATTAGGGTCAATGTTCTATCCCTGCAGTAACCTTCACATCAATCTCATTAATGACACCACACTGATAATTACCTCTCTCTGCATTATTTCACATCTGAACTGTAATCGTGACCTATATAACTGTAATGTGGGCTTCATTTATAGGAATACAGCCCGTAGGGACTGTAAAAGTATCATGTTTCTAATGATATCTCAAGGAATCCAGTATGAACTTAAAAAGTGAATATATCTTTGATAGCATTCTCTATGTATCTAACTTAAACTCCAAAAATAATGCAAAAGGGAAGGGGATACCTACTCAGTTTCACAACTAAATGTATTCCCCATTTAACTGAATCAGAGAGGTGCAGGGGGCAGCTTTCATTGGCATCCACGTCATCGGCACATTGTTGTTGACCGTATAGAATTTTGCCGAATTAAATACACTCTGCACTCTATGCACTTGCTGGTTACAATCTCCAAATGGGAAAGCAGATACAATCCAGAAGGGGCTCTCAATGATTGGACGAGAGCTGGCAACCTAAGAAACTGTGACGTGTGACCAGTGTGAGTCCTCCTGGAGAGTTTTTCTACCCATGCTCATTGAGTTAGACTACTACCTATACCCTGAGGACGCTAAAAGAACATCCCTCATGCCCTAATACTGTAGGTAATTTGGACCATGATGTTTTTATAATGAGGCTGGGGATTAGGGCTTCTTCTAGCTTTCCTCATGAATTGAAGATGTTGAACAGTAGTACCAATTTGAAGGTGGAGATTAAACGCTAGTACCCTCAATTGGTGCTTTTGAGAATACTGCTTCAGTGGAAGCGGCCAGAAAGAAGACTGGACCGAGAGCAACACTCAAACAAACGACCGCTGCTGCTCTTGCAAGTGAATCCAGTGGTATAACCATTACACGTGTGTCCGTGTTGTTTTCGCACAACCTTTAACACAGGCTAGTGAATATGCCTGAGCAAATCCCCTCTGAATTTGCCAGTTTGCCGACGGTAATCTGCGGCGGAGGGTGACCATCTAAATTGAGCCCTCGGAGACCCATCTCCCAGAGAGAGCAGCATTGTTAGAGCGCTGCAGGGACTAAGAAGGTCCCACAACTTCTGAGATAAGGGCTATCAGCTATATGGCTCCACTGAGAGTTAGCATTGCAATCTGGTACCTCTGTGCAGCCTATACCACAGCTCAGAGAGACATGCCATAGATGAAGGCTTTAGTGACTATGGGACAGTTTTAGCTACCAGGCTATGCCAATGTGAGCAGCAAAGCGGGATACCAATAGGATGGTGCCTGGTGATTTGACCCGTTTGGCCCTGTATGTTAGTGTGACCTAAATAAGCATTAAAGGGATATATTTCTATTATAATGATATGGCTTTCTAATTAGCTATATCCATAGGGTCTTACTGATCTTCAAAAGGACTCAGTAATCATGATTTAGAGTCATATTTAATAATTGTTTTATTCCTGTATTGTGGTACAGTTTACATACATTATAAAATAAAATGTACTACATTGAACATACAAGCAAGCAAGTGCATCCCATTTTTTAAACTCTCATTTAAAGACAACTCATTTCTCCCCAGTAGTCTTTGTAGCTTTCAGGGGAACCAATGATTGCTTATCATTACAATTTGCATATGCAGATAATTCTAATACAGTTGGGGCTAATCCTTCACTCCAAGTGGTGGATAACAGACCATTTTTAGCTTTTAATCTGTTAATGAAATTTGTTTGCGGGTTGAGTTGAGTCATCAGCATAATTATTAGAGGAAATTAATTGTTTTAAGTTATCGGACAATTATGGGTATTGTATACCTCATTTGCATATATGAATTAATGACATTGATGTGTCATTAATTGATATGATTTTCATGGTCGTTATGGTGCTAGTCACGTACAAGGATACATGGGCTTCAGGTATGCAGTGGGAGAGCCCTACGCCCAAATTAGTTGGTGGTTAAAGTTCAGAAACATAGACTGCTATTTGCATATAAAAGTACTTATTTTCTAGTCAATCAGTATTGTGTTTTAAATGTGTCTTTCAAATTCACATTCCAAGGTCTTGAAAATGCTTTCCGTGATCAGTTCTATGTTTAAAGGACTGACCCATCTCATAATTTATGCATATGATGACCCATTACTGTATGTATGTGAGTATATCACTCTAATTCTTAGAGCTCATACCTTCATTGAACTGACCGTGTTGGTGTTCAATGACTACCTTTGTGTTAGGTTACAGTGCTGCTGGGCAAGCCTATTCAAAACCTTGCAGCTTGTTCTACTGACAACACCAACCAGAAGGCCAACTTTGAATCGACAAACTGATGTTTAATTTGTCTAAATCAAGACACCAGGGACAATGTATCAAACAAACTCTAGGTCTTGCCAGAGGTTGTTTCCACAGATTGAGGGAATTGTGTCTGAAGACCTTAAGCAAGTAAACAGCTAAAATTCCCGTTTCACATAGCGGTTGTGATGTACGTGTTGACTAGTCTTTAAGTCTTAGCGCTCATATCTTCATTTGATAACTCAATTGAGCCACATTTTTTTTGGTCAGCACTTATGAAATCATGATCCATTTTTACAGAGTGTAATGCATGAATTATGAAAGACTAGTCAACACGTACATCACAACCGCTATGTGAAATGGGAATTTTAGCTGTTTACTTGCTTAAGGTCTTCAGACACAATTCCCTCAATCTGTGGAAACAACCTCTGGCAAGACCTAGAGTTTGTTTGATACATTGTCCCTGGTGTCTTGATTTAGACAAATTAAACATCAGTTTGTCGATTCAAAGTTGGCCTTCTGGTTGGTGTTGTCAGTAGAACAAGCTGCAAGGTTTTGAATAGGCTTGCCCAGCAGCACTGTAACCAAACACAGAGGTAGTCATTGAACACCAACACTGTCAGTTCTCATCATTCCCCAAGACCCTGAGGGCCAGAGTGTTGCTTGTGAGTGAGGCGCTTACTTTGTGTTCCTCAGTCCTGATAACCACCCAGGAGACCGTTCCCATTCTGAGATGTGCTTTCTGCTATTTTCAGCTCCAGAATGTGAGAACTGGAACTATCATAAGCCCCTAGATTGTAATCCTGAGAGCTGGATCAAATAAAACTGGTGCTCATTGAGCAACTCCACCTATTGCAACAATACGCCTTGCACATAATCTATTTATTACCATGTTTCCAGAGAGACAAACAACAGATCATATGCTATCATGTGCATCATTTCCAGTATTTTGTTGTATTGACTGTCGTGTCTTTGGCTATGCCGGATTGAGTGATATGACATGCTATTCTATAAAATAATTTATCCATAATTAATATTACCTGATTGAGCTAATCATGTAAATGTAATTAACTAGAGAGTCGGATCACCACAAAATAATATTTATAGAGCTGTTATCTTCCGAATAAACTCTTAAAGACCTAGTAATATTTTACATCAATAGCAGTCAATATTAATTGTCATCTTAGTTCAGTCTCATCTGAAAGTTGTAAATTCTTGGTTATCTGCACGAACCCTGGCTAACAAGTTGAATCAGCAATACAACATTGGGTTTAATTATCTATTTACTAAATACCCAACTAATCACATAGAATTACACATACACATAATTAAATCATAACTTGATTACAAATGACGTCATAAAGGAAAACGTCCCTAACAGATATGACAGCTTGTTACACAAAAGAAAAGGGCTGGGTTTGAGTGAAAGAGCGGGAAGACTGAGGAACAAAGGGTGAAGCTGTGCTATCGTAAATACAGAATCTTATGCATTCTAAATTACCGCCCATTTGGAAAAGGAAAATGCAATAAATATTTACTCTTCGGTAGGCTGGTGGTAGATGGAAGGCCGTGTTGCCCAACCGAGTCCTTGGTCCTTTGAAGAATGTCTCTGGTAAATTGTATGCATTGTAGTAACGTCATTGTGTGGTAGACGGGATACTCTGTCTGTTAATTCCTAACCCTCGTTTGCAGTGGCTGTTGCTAACTCAACGGCTAGGAGGTATCACTTCTGTAGTGAATAAGAGTTCAAAGTTCATACCATTCTAAGTATGCTCAAGTATGCTTAAGCTCACGCTGATGTTGGCTTCGTTCTGTAGTTATTATCTGAACCATTCTGACATCGGACGGTCGTCCTCACATCCTCGGAACAGGAGGTGATATTGTCGTCAAGGCTTTATATAGAAAGGGGGAGGAGGGCGTGTTTGAAAAGTTTTAAAGCCCATGTCCCTTCACAGGGGCGAGCCACTGATTGAGCAGAGCCCTACTTTATGAAAACTCAATCTCACATTTTAGAAGCTAAAATCACATTTCAACCCATCACAAATAATTTCATATTCAAACATTTAAATTGAACAACAATTCCATGTGAATCCGATAACTCTGATGTGTAGACTTTCCACTGTAGAGTTTATGTCATCTTATCATTGATGAGAATGTCTTTGATGACAACCATACTGACATGATATTCATTAAGTACCACCGCATATGTTCAATTGGTCGGATTACCAGAATATAGTTCATTTCCCCCCACCTTCTGATGTTCCCAGAATCTCTATGTTAACCAAGGGTTTTGCAAATGTAACATCAGTAGGGTAGAGAGAGGAAAAAGGGGGGAAGAGGTATTTATGACTGTCATAAACCTACCCCCAGGCCAACGTCATGACATGACTGATGAAAGATACATGTGCAAACAGTACGGTTAAACACAGGAAATACTTCTATCTGGAGTTTCACATACACTCAGAAATGTTTTTCTTCTCCTTGAACCCAGCAAAGTGACATGGGATCCATCTTGAACCCTCCACAGTGATGTGGGATCCATCTTGAACCCTCCACTGTGATGTGGGATCCATTTGAACCCTTCACAGTGATGTGGGATCCATCCTAAACCCTCCATTGTGATGTGGGATCCATCTTGAACCCTCCACAGTGATGTGGGATCTATTTGAAGCATTTGCATTATGGGACAGAGAGTTCAGAACCCTGGCCAGGAGAGTTCAGAATCCTTGAACCTGAAATCAAGAGCCATCAGGTGTTAGTAATGTGTTTCCTCCTCACATTTCTTAATGGAAGTGCATCTGAAATGGCATCAATATTACAGGCTGGCGTGTCTCACCATGCACAATGCTCCTTGTAAGCATATAAGACAGGTTTCACATCTGATCATGATTGCTCATAGACACGCATTGGACATTCTTCTCCTGCCCCAAACATCGCTTAAGGCAACACAAGCCTTCATACTTCCCCAATCTCTTCGTGTCAGATGCAAGACACAGTAATGGGCGCTGACATGGCTGCCCTTTTGAGTGTGTGTCGTGTCGTGACTTTAGTTGATGTTTCCTCCATTCTACCATACTCCACACCAGGCCCGGGTTGATTGCTTGAACTCCCTCCCCATTCCCCTTCTCCTCACTGAGAGCAAGGACTGGGGATGAGCCTGTCTCGTGGCCGTCCTCCGGGGACTCTGGGGGATCGTGTGCCAGTGTCACGCAAAACCCAGGGCAGCCTGTATAATCAAGCTGACATGCAGACATTAGGTGAGGCCCAGGCAGATATGGGCTCTAATACATAAATGATGGAGGTTAACTGTCACAGGGTGTAACGGAAGAAATGGTTGCCTCATTCCTTCCAATCTGACCGCTGCACATGTTGTTTTTGATGCGCTCGGCGGACTCCCTGTAATTGGCTTCTATGCAGGACGTAACTGTGTCTGTGTTGTGGTGGCGTAGTGCTGTAGGGTATCAGCACAAGCTGTGGAGCTTCGTGAATTTGCTTAATAACTAAGGTTCAAGCAAATCTCTTTGTGTTACCTTCAAATCAAGTTGCTGTACAATTTCCTCAAACATATCAGTTCACGACCTGTGTATGGCTCTGAAGCTACAGATGTAGGATCTTAATTTGAGCCAGTTTGCTACTACAGGAAAATAATCCTGCTGCTTCAAGAAATGTGAATTACTATGTGGATTATTAGGAATGGACATTTATTTTGTAGGGGTTGATACATTTTTCGTTAGGGCAAATCAAGTCTTTGGAAGCCTATTGAAACCTCCATCACACTACTAGTTTGCATTTCCTGCTGTGCAGGAAAATTCTAAGCAACAAAAGAGTGATCAAATTAAGATTCTACAGTACATCTGTATTGAATATCAAAATAATGATTACCACAAATGAATACCACAAATAAAAGCTGGACATTGTATTTTAAATAATGAGATTTTCCTAGCCATTCCCTGCTTCATGTATTCTCCCGCCCATTTCTCAATTGGCCAACCTTATAATTGAAGAGTGTTACCTTCTCCGTATTTCCAAATATGGCATTGTACTTGATACCTGAAGTCAGATGTTAGCTGTTCACTGACTGTTATTCTATCTCCATTACAATAATTAAAGAAAATGTCATGTGGTAATTTATGACCACATCAGACTGGTTTTACCCTGAATCTGAAACTTTTGAACAGGAGGGGTTCTCATCTTCTTACACCTCAGGGTCTTTCAGAACACAGACATCTGAGAAAACTGCCAATGATTTAGGTACAATCCAACTATTTTTAAACTCTGTTATCACATGACCTTAGGATACAACATTCAGGTCTCTCTGTATCTCTCTCTCTCTGTATATCGCTTTCTGTCTTTCTCTTTCTGTGTATATCTCTCTTTGTATCTCTCTCTCTTTGTATCTCTCTCTCTCTGTCTCTCCCTCCATCTCTCTCTCCCCTGCCGTAACTCTTCTTCTTCTCCCTGGCCTGGCTCCAACCAAGCTGTCAGACCGAGGCCCTGTTCCAGCCCGGGCATTGACGTCAGGCGCTCGCGGGGCGCTTGTGTGTGGCATCTGCCAAACGACGAGAGCTTCTCAGCCAGAATGTCTGTCTGCCAGTGAGTAATTGGCACACATTTGAGCAGACACGTGCAGGTGGCTGTCTCAGCTCTGTAGTCCTTTTCCTTTTCCCCTCACAGGACCCCCGAGGGGCCAGTTTGAGCAGTGGTCCTGCTGCTCCAGGCCGATTGTGTATACATTATGTGCAACAATATCCTGCGCTCCTCCACAAACTTTAAGTGCCTGAATAAAATATAATTGGCCGTCTGGAGTTGCGCGTTATGGCGTACATTCATTTTCAGATCTGAATAGTTTTTTGGGGGACTTGGAAGGAGGATATTTGGTGTTTGTATATAACAGATGGCATTTGTTCGGTGGTCTTCCTAGCTAGCTAGTACGTCCTGCAATATGCCAGACTAAACCTGCCTTTCCCCCCTGTACAGCGATTAGCTGCTGCTGCTTTAAGGCTGGTTACCTGTCAGACTCAAGGCCACGTTATGCACCAGAACGCTGGAGATTCAGTTCAGGCAGGTCACATAGCATGCAGGTAAAACCCTTACCTTTGGAAAGGACTTCTGGTATAAAGTTTAGCCAGCCTCTGCCCAGTACTCTGCCCTGAACCTTAGTCACTGTTACTAGCTGGCTACCATCCAGTACTCTACTTCGCACCTTAGAGACTGCTGCTGTACATAGTTATTGAACACTGACAACTTTAATAATATTTACATACTGTTTTACCCACTTTATATGTATATACTGTAATGTAGTCATGGCTCATACTATATAACTACTCCTCAACAAACCTTTTCTATTCATATACCATCCATACCACCATTATATATATATAAACAGTCAAAGGTTTGGGCACACCTACTCATTCAAGGGATTTTATTTATTTGTACTATGTTCTACATTGGAGAATAATATTGAAGACATCAAAACTATGAAATAACACATATGGAATCATGTAGTAACCAAAAAATTGTTCAACAAATCTAAATATATTTTATATTCTTCAAAGTAGCTACCCTTTGCCTTGATGACAACATTGCACACTCTTGGCGTTCTCTCAACGAGCTTCACCTAGAATGCTTTTCCAACAGTCTTGAAGGAGTTCCCACATATACTGAGCACTTGTTGGCTGCTTTTCCTTCACTCTACGATTCAATTCATCCCAAACCATCTCAGTTGGGTTGAGGTCGGGTGATTGTGGAGGCCAGGCCAGCTGATGCAGCACTCCATCACTCTCCTTCTTGGTCAAATAACCCTTACACATCCTGGAGGTGTGTTGGGTCATTGTCCCGTTGAAATACAAATGATAGTCCCTCTAAGCGCAAACCAGATGGGATGTCGCTGCAGAATGCTGTGGTAGTCAAACTGGTTAAGTGTGCCTTGAATTCGAAATAAATCACAGACTGTGTCAACAGCGAAGCACCTCCAACACCATCACACATCCTCCATGCTTCAAATCAAATCGAATGTTATTTGTCACATGTGCCGAATACAACAGGTGTAGTAGACCTTACTGTGAAATGCTTACTTACAATCCCTTAACCAACAATGCAGTTCAAGTAATATAGTTAAGAAAATATTTACTAAATAAACTAAAGTTTAAAAAAATTACATTTGAAAAAATAACACAAGAAAATTACATAACAATAATGATGATATACAGTATACAGGGGGTACCGGTTACTGACTCAATGTGCGGGGGTACAGGTTAGTCGAGGTCATTTGTAAAGTGACTATACATTGGTATTAGACAGCAGTACTGTCAAATCAAAAGGGGGGGATCAATGTAAATAGTCTGGGTGGCCATTTGATTGATTGTTCAGACTTATGGCTTGAGGGTAAAGGCTGTTAAGGAGCCTTTTGGTCCTAGACTTGACACTACAGTACCACTTGTCTTGTAAATTTTTGGGGCCTTCCTCTGACATATATAAGTCCTGGATGTCAGGTAGCTTGGCCACAGCGATGTACTGGGCCGTACACAATACTCTCGTACACACTTCTCAAATCTTTTCTGTCTCCTAAGAGGGAAAAGATGTTGTAGTACCCTCTTCACATCTGTCTTGGTGTGTTTGGACCATGATATTTCATTGGTTATGTGGACACCAAGGAACTTTAAACTCTCGACCCCCTCCACTTCAGCTCAGTCAATGTTAATGGGGGCCTGTTTTGCCCTCCTTTTCCTATAGTCTGCGATCAGCTCCTTTTTCTGGCTGGCATTGAGGGAGAGGTTGTTGTCCTGGCACCACACTAACAGGTCTCTGACTTCCTCCCTATAGGCTGTCTCAATGTTGTCAGCAAACTTAATGATGGTGTTGGAGTTGTGCTTGTCCACACAGTCATGGGTGAACAGAGAGTACAGGAGGGGACTAAGCACACACCCCTGAGGGGCCCCAGTTTTGAGGATCAGCATGGCAGATGTGTTCTTTCCTATCCTTACCACCTTGGCGCGGCCTGTCTGGAAGTCCAGGATCTAGTTGCAGAGAGAGGTGTTTAGTCCCAGGGTCCTTAGCTTAGTGATTGTGGGCACTACGGTGTTGAATGCTGAACTGTAGTCAATGAACAGCATTCTCACATAGGTGTTCCTTTTGTCCGGGTGGGAAAGGGCAGTGTGGAGTGCGATTAAGATTGGGTCATCTGTGGATCTGTTGTGTGCGAATTGGAGTGGGTCTAGGATTTCCACCATGATGGTGTTTATTTGAGCCATGACCAGCCTTTCAAAGCACTTCATGGCTACCGACGTGAGTGCCTTTGGGCCGGTAATCATTTAAGCTGGTTACCTTTGCTTTCTTGCACACAGGGACTATGGTGGTCTGTTTGAAACATGTAGGTATTACAGACTCGGTCAGGGAGAGGTTGAAAATGCCAGTGAAGTCACTTGCCAGTTAGTCTGCGTATGCTTTGAGTACATGTCCTGATAATCCATCTGGACCCGCGGCTTTGTGAATGTTGACCTGTTTAAAGGTCTTGCTCACACTGGCTGCGGAGAGCGTGGTCACACAGTCGTCCGGAACAGCTGGTGCTCTCATGCATGCTTCAGTGTTGCTTGCCTCGAAGCGAACATAAAAGGTATTTATCGAATTTTGGTAAGCTTGCGTCACAGGGCAGCTCACACCTGGGTTTCCCTTTGTAGTCCATAATATTTTTCAAGCCCTGCCACATACAACGAGCATCAGTGCCGGAGTAGTAGAATTCAATCTTAGTCATGTATTGATGCTTTGCCTGTTTGATGGTTCATCTAAGGGAATTGCGGGATTTCTTATAAGCGTCCAGATTAGTGTGCCGCTACTTGAAAGCGGTAGCTCTAGCCTTTAGCTCAGTGCGGATGTTTCCTGCAATCTATGGCTTCTGGTTCGGAAATATACGTACGGTCACTGTGGGGATGAGGTCGTTGATGCACTTATTGATGAAGCCGGTGACTGAGGTGATATACTCCTCAATTCCATTGGATGAATTTATGAACATATTCCAGTCTGTGCTAGAGCAAAAAAGTCCTGTAGCATAGCATCCGCGACATCTGACCACTTCAGTATTGCGCAAGTCACTGGTACCTCCTGCTTTAGTTTTTGCTTGTAAGCAGGAATCAGGAGGATATAATTATGGTCAGATAGGCCAAATGGAGTGCGAGCTTTGTATGCGTCACTGTGTGTGGAGTAAAGGTGGTCTAGAGTCTTTTCCTCTTGTTGCACATGTGACATGCTGGTAGAAATGAGGTAAAACTGATTTAATTTTGCCTGCTTTAAAGTCCACAAGGAGCGCCGCTTCTGGATGAGCATTTTCTTGTTTGCCTATGGCCTTATACAGCTGGTTGAGTGCAGTCTTAGTACCAGCATCGGTTTCACAGTGAAAACCAAATAGGGAGACCATCCGTTCTACTACTCGCGTCTCACAAAGATACGGCGGTTGGAACCCAAAATATCAAATTTGGACTCATCAGACCAAAGGACAGATTTCCACCAGTCTATTGTCCATTGCTTGTCTTGTCTTTTCTTCATATTTGTGTCCTGTAGTAGAGGTTTCTTTGCTGAAATTCGACCATGAAGTCTTGATTCACACAGTTTCCTCTTAACAGTTGATGTGGAGATGTGTCTGTTACTTGAACTCTGTGAAGCATTTATTTGGGCTGCAATTACTGAGGCTGGAAACTCTAATAAACTTATCGTCTGCAGCAGAGGTAACCCTGGGTCTTCCATTCCAGTGGCTGTCTTCATGAGAAGGTTTTTGCAACTGCACTTGAAGAAACTTTCAAAGTTCTTTAAATTTTCCGAATTGACTGACCTTCATCTCTTAAGGTAATGATGGACGGTCGTTTCTCTTTGCTTATTTGAGCTGGCTTGCTATAATATGCACTTGGTCAATTACCAAATAGGGATGTCTTCTGATTACCATCCCTACCTTGTCACAACACAACTGATTGGCTGGAATACATTTAAGCAGGAAATAAGTTCCACAACTTAACTTTTGACAAGGCACACCTGTTAATTGAAATACATTCCAGGTGACAACCTCATTAAGCTGGTTGAGAGAATGCCAAGTGTGTGCAAAGCTGTCATCAAGGCAAAAAGTGGCTACTTTGAAGAATCTCAAATATAAAATATATTTTGATTTGTTTAACACTTTTTTTTGTTACTACATGATTACATATGTGTTATTTCATAGTTTTGATGTCTTTACTATTAATGTAAAATTTAGAAAATAGTACAAATAAAGAAAAACCCTTGAATGAGTAGGTGTGTCCAAACTATTGACGGTACTGTAAAGATCTATATTCAGACTCTGACATTGCTCGTTCTGATATTTCTTAATTTATTTTTAAAAACTTTTTGGTGCGTGTTGTTTTGTGTTGCTAGGTATTATTACTGCACTGTTGGAGCTAGAAACACAAGCATTTACCAGCACCTGCGATATCATCTGCAAATCTGTGTAAGCGACCAATCAACTTTCATTTGATTTTATCTAAAGGCCCAGTGCAGTCAAAACATGATTTCCTGTGTTTTATATCTATTTCCACACTATGAGGTTGGAATAATACTGTTCAATTATGAAAATTAGTGTAAGAGCTGTTTTGGGGAGATTAGGTTTCCAAAGCTATCGATAATTTACCAAAGTTACTGGAATCTTCTGTAATTTTGATAATTAACAGAAAATATATGGCAATTTGTATGGTAACTTTGGTAATTTATACACTATATACACCAGTTGCTGACCGGTGTATGAAATCAAGCACACAGGCATGCAATATCCATAGACAAACATTGTCAGTAGAATGGCCTTACTGAAAAGCTGTAACTTTTTTTTATCGGATTCCACCTTTCCAACAAGTCAGTTCGTCACATTTCTGCCCAGCTAGAAGTCTAGGAGCAACAACGGCTAAGCATTGTGGAAGGCCACACAAGCTCACAGAACAGAAATGCTGAGTGCGAGTAAAAATCGCTTGTCCTCAGTTGCAACACTCACTACCAAGTTCCAGACTGCCTCTGGAATCAACGTCAGCACAATAACTGTTCGTCGGGAGCTTCATGAAATGGGTTACCATAGCTGCACAGCCACACACAAGCCTAAGATCACCATGCACAAGCGTCGGTTGGAGTTGTGTAAAGCTTGCCGCCATTGGACTCTGGAGCAGTGGAAATGTGTTCTCTGGAGTGATGAATCACGCTTCACCAGCTGGCAGTACAAGGGACGAATCCGGGTTTGGCAGGTGCCACGAGAACGCTACCTGCCTAAAAGCATAGTGCCAACTGTAATGTTTGGTGGAGGAAGAATAATGGTCTGGGGCTGTTTTTCATGGTTCGAGCTAAGTCCCTGTGCTTCCTACTTTGTGGGAACAGTTTGGGGAAGGCCCTTTTCTGTTTCCGCATGACAATACCCTCATGCACAAAGCGAGGTCTATAAAGAACATTTTTGTTGAGATCGGTGTTAAAGAACTTGACTGGACTTCACGGAGCCCTGACCTCAACCCCATCGAACACCTTTGGGATGAATTGGAACGCCAACTGCAAGCCAGGCCTAATCGCACAACATCAGTGCTCGACCTCACTAATGCTCTTGTGGCTGAATGGAAGCAAGTTCCCACAGCAATGTTCCAACATCTAGTGGAAAGCCTTCCCAGAAGAGTGGAGGCTGTTATCGCAGCAAAGTGGGGACCAACTCTATAATGATGGCCATGATTTTGGAATTAGATGTTCGACAAGCAGGTGTCCGCATACTTTTGGCCATTTAGTGTATATTCATATAAAGTATTTATTTTTTCTATAGGTGTCCATGACTCTCTGCCAATAACAGCTAGTTTTCAGTTTTCCACTCCCCACTAAGACCACTCACAGAAAGTCGTAGTAAAATTCTTGCTTGAGAAGTTGCTTTTTGCTGAGAAGCAATTTAATTTGTTTATTTTTGACCATTTTAATTGAAAACATTAACACATTAAGGTACCCTCTGGTAAAAAAAAAAAAAAACTGGTTGAATCGACAGTGTTTCCACATCACAAAAATAATTCTGTGATGACATTGAATCAACGCGGAAAACTGATTGGATTTGCAAAAAGCCATAAACGTATGGGAATTTCATCTTTTTTTCATCCAACTTTCATATTGAATTCACATTAGTTGACAACTCATCCAAATGTCAATCAAAACTAGATGTTGAAATTAACTATGTGCCCAGTGTGTACTCAATTGTTAGCCAGAAATGATTTGATATTGAGTCAAAAACAGCTGCATTGGACCTATAAATAATGTGTCTTTAACTATCAAGTTATTCCTGCACCAGTACCAAATCAATTCAAATTAAATTTGTCACATACGCAGAATATAACAGGTGTAGTAGACCTTACCGTGAAATGCTTACTTACAATCCCTTATTAACCAACAATGCAGTTCAATAAATAGTTTACAAATTGTTTACTAAATAAACTAAAGTAAAAAGTCATATTAAAAGTAACACAATAAAATAACAATAACGAGGCTATATACAGGGAGCATGTGGGTATTTTGCCATACACTGCATGGCAGAAAGCAGTGTACATGTGCCATAGACATGTATAGCAACACTAATAACATGTTTTTGTAGGATAAAACCTAGTATTCAGCTTCTGCCGCTCTAATTTTTGGCATATATCAAAGTTGTGTTGAATACTGTGATTTTAGAAGATGTTGATGCTGCCGTAACAGTTACTTAACTGTTGCACAACCAATAAGTAGCTAAATACATTTTTCCAACTCAACTCTTACCCTAGTGGCTCCATAAAAATGTTCTGGTGTTAATAACTAAGCTCATACAGCATCTAGATTCTACACCATAAAAACTGGCATGTATTATGGATTACATTTATTCTCAGTGCAGAAGCAGAAAAAACTCCTCAGCTCCAGTGTGCTTTAGAAGTGTAGCCTAAATCTCATTAGTATGTAAACGCTTCCATAGTGGGTCAAAACAACGAGACCCTGTAGACTTCCACTCAGCATAATGTGGCTCCGCGTTTCTCCCATCGACAGCTACTGGAGTCCAGGAGAGGAGTTTTTGAAGAACCCAGACCACTGCCAGCCTCCCTGCCGATTCCTACCGGCATTCAACAGCCTGGCAAGACCTGTGAGGGCTGGCCCTGAGGTCAATACATGATCCACACGCTTATTAACTCGTCTCCCAATAGCTGCCTTAAGCAAATTGTGAGGTGTGTGAGTCTGCATTGAGACTCAAGAGTGCTCTGGTCATCCTCTCCCTGCCTATCCAGTAACCTGAGTGGGCATCACAGAGCCACACCCCCAATGTGACCTGAGTGGGGCTTCAGAACCACACCCCTAATGAGGCCTGAGTGGGCCTCACATAGACACACCCCTAATGACCCTGTCTCTCCAGTGACTTGCGTGGGCCTAAGAGCCACATCCCTAATGACCCTCTCTTTCCAGTGACCTAAGTGGGCCTCACAGAGCCACATCCCCAATTTGACTTGAGTAGGCCTCAGAGCCACATCTCCAATTTGACCTGAGTGGGCCTCACAGAGCAACATCTCCAATTTGACCTGAGTGGGCCTCAGAGCCACATCCCCAATTTGACCTGAGTGGGCCTCACAGAGCCATATCACCAATTTGACCTGAGTGGGCCTCACAGAGCAACATCTCTAATTTGACCTGAGTGGGCCTCAGAGCCACATCCCCAATTTGACCTGAGTGGGCCTCACAGAGCCACATCACCAATTTGACCTGAGTGGGCCTCACAGAGCCACATCCCCAATTTGCCCTGAGTGGGCCTCAGAGCCACATCCCCAATTTGACCTGAGTTGGCCTCAAAGAGCCACATCCCAAATTTGACCTGAGTGGGCCTCACAGAGCCACATTCCCAATGTGACCTGAATGGGTTTCACAGAGCAACATACCCAATGACCCTGTCTCCCAATGCAAGAGTCAGGCCTATTTACATGCTATTCATTCCACTACAGATTTTCATCTTGTTTCCATTGCTTTCCATGGAGATAAGAAAGGTCCCAGCTAAAAAATTCCACATTTTTTTATCTCTCCTGCAAATATAGATGACTGCTACGGTACAGTACTGCTGGGCAGTGGTATGCTGGTATCTTAATGGCTCCCATCCAGTCGGCGAATGCTCTGCTGTGTGCATAATGGAGCCGTAAATTGGGAGGCTGTGGTGAAAGTGGTCGGCAGGAGTGGCCTCTATTAGGGATGCAAAGGGAGGTTGAAGTTTCCCAGGAAACTACCAGAATTTCGGTAACTTTCAAGAATTGTATGTAGTTTATCACAAGACATCTAGTGGCACTGTTAGTTGCTTACATTGTCAGAGGTGTCTGTAATTATCTCTATCCCTCTGTGTGGCCTTATCACAAAAAATAACAGATTTAATAAGATTATTAAAAATATATAGAATGACAAAGCTGTAAAACATTATCCTAAGTACTCACCATCAACTTAGTAAATACCACTGGTGTTTATTTTGAGGGTTTCAGCATGAAATATCCATTATAATTTTTTTAAACACTCTTAAAAAAAAAATACTATGTCAATATGTAATTGTTGTCAATGTTTTATCGTCAAACTCATGGCAGTTGTGAAAAGAGTAATTAGCATTAAGAGTTAATGTTACGTCCGTCGTTGTGCAGCGTGGTTATTTATTAAAATGTTCTACCAAAAAAAACAATAAACAACACAATGAACATAAAGCTTCGGGGTGCAACACATGCAACAAACAAAGACAAGATCCCACAACCTAAATGTGGGAAAAAAGTATGATCGCCAATCAGAGACAACGATAGACAGCTGCCTCTGATTGGGAACCACACTCAGCCAACAACAAAGAAACAGAAAACATAGAATGCCCACCCAAATCACACCCTGATCTAACCAGATAGAGAAATTAAAAGGCTCTCTAAGGTCAGGGCATGACAATACACCCCCCCCCCCCCCCCCAAAAAAAAAGGTGCGCACTCCGGCCGCAAAACCTGACTCTATAGGGGAGGGTGCGGGTGGGCATCTATCCTCCGTGGCAGTTCCGGTTCGGGAAGTAGCCCCGCTCTGCACGCTGATCCCGCCACTTCCGTGGAACCGGACCGTGGGATCCCCCGCTGGAGGCTCTGGACTGCGGACCGCCGCTGTAGGCTCCGGACTGCGGACCGCCGCTGTAGGCTCCGGACTGGGGACCGTCGCTGGAGGCTCCGGACTGGGGACCGTCGCTGGAGGCGCCGGACTGGGGACCGTCGCTGGAGGCTCCGGACTGGGGACCGTCGCTGGAGGCTCCGGACTGGGGACCGTCGCTGGAGGCTCCGGACTGGGGACCGTCGCTGGAGGCTCCGGACTGGGGACCGTCGCTGGAGGCTCCGGACTGGGGACCGTCGCTGGAGGCTCCGGACTGGGGACCGTCGCTGGAGGCTCCGGACTTGGGACCGTCGCTGGAGGCTCCGGACTTGGGGCCGTCGCTGGAGGCTCCGGACTGGGGACCGTCGCTGGAGGCTCCGGACTGGGGACCGTCGCTGGAGGCTCCGGACTGGGGACCGTCGCTGGAGGCTCCGGACTGGGGACCGTCGCTGGAGGCTCCGGACTGGGGACCGTCGCTGGAGGCTCCGGACTGGGGACCGTCGCTGGAGGCTCCGGACTTGGGACCGTCGCTGGAGGCTCCGGACTTGGGACCGTCGCTGGAGGCTCCGGACTTGGGGCCGTCGCTGGAGGCTCCGGACTGGGGACCGTCGCTGGAGGCTCCGGACTGGGGACCGTCGCTGGAGGCTCCGGACTGGGGACCGTCGCTGGAGGCTCCGGACTTGGGACCGTCGCTGGAGGCTCCGGACTTGGGGCCGTCGCTGGAGGCTCCGGACTTGGGGCCGTCGCTGGAGGCTCCGGACTTGGGGCCGTCGCTGGAGGCTCCGGACTTGGGGCCGTCGCTGGAGGCTCCGGACTGGGGGCCGTCGCTGGAGGCTCCGGACTTGGGGCCGTCGCTGGAGGCTCCGGACTTGGGGCCGTCGCTGGAGGCTCCGGACTGGGGGCCGTCGCTGGAGGCTCCGGACTGGGGGCCGTCGCTGGAGGCTCCGGACTGGGGGCCGTCGCTGGAGGCTCCGGACTGGGGACCGTCGCTGGAGGCTCCGGACTGGGGGCCGTCGCTGGAGGCTCCGGACTGGGGGCCGTCTTTGGAGGCTCCGGACTGGGGACCGTCGTTGGAGGCTCCGGACTGGGGACCGTCGCTGGAGGCTCCTTTCCCTGGATCATCACTGCAGGCTTCGGGCCATGGATCATCACTGGAGGCTTCGGGCCATGGATCATCACTGGAAGCTTCGGGCCATGGATCCTCACTGGAGGCTTCGTGCCATGGATCATCACTGGAGGCTTCGGGCCATGGATCATCACTGGAGGCTTCGAGCCATGGATCATCACTGGAGGCTTCGGGCCATGGATCATCACTGGAGGCTTCAGGCCATGGATCATCACTGGAGGCTTCAGGCCATGGATCATCACTGGAGGCTTCGTGTCATGGATCATCACTGGAAGCTTCGGGCCATGGATCATCACTGGAGGCTTCGTACGTGATGCCGGAACAGGTCTCACCGGACTGAGGAGACGTACTAGAAGCCTGGTGCGTGGAGCTACCACAGGGCTTACCAGGCTGGGGAGACACACTGTAGGCCTGGTACGTAGAACTGGAAAAGGTCTCACCGGACTGGGGAGATGCACTGGAAGCCTGGTGCGTGGAGCAGGCACCGGATACAGTGGGCCGTGGAGGCGCACTGGAGGTCTAGAGCGTAGAGCTGGCACAACCCGTCCTGGCTGGATGCTTAGTTTCGCCCGGCAAATGCGGGGTTCTGGCACAGGACGCACTGGGCTGTGAAGGAGCACCAGAGACACAGTGCGCAGAGCCGGCGCAGGATATCCTGGGCCGAAGAGACGCATCGGAGACCAGGAGCGCTGAGCCGGAACAATCCGTCCTGGCTTAATGCCCACTCTAGCACGGCAAATGCGAGGAGCTGGCACTGAGTGCACCGGGCTGTGAAAGCACACTGGAAACACAGTGCGCATCACTGCATAACACGGTGCTTGACCAGTCACACTCTCCCCACGGTAAGCACGGGGAGTTGGCTCAGGACTACGCCAATCTCCCCATGTGCCTCCCCAAAAAAAATATTTTGCTGCTGCCTCTCGGGCTTCCATAGTTGCCGTCACTCCTGGTCTCGTCACCGTTCCTCCCTCACTGCTTCTACCTGTTCCCATGGGAGGCGATCCCTTCCGGCCAGGATCTCCTCCCACGTCCAGGATCCTTTGCCGTCCATGATGTCCTCCCAAGTCCACTCCTCCTGGCCACGCTCCTTGGTCCGTTTTTGGTGGGATCTTCTTGTTCCGTTGTTTGTGGTAGAATGACCGGACCAAAGTGCAGCGTTGTAGGCGTACATTTTCTTTATTAAATGTTCCACCAAAAAAACTATAAACAACACAACGAACGTAAAGCTTCGGAGTGCAACACATGCAACAAACAAAGACAAGATCCCACAACCTAAATGTGGGAAAAAGGGCTGCCTAAGTATGATCCCCAATCAGAGACAACGCTAGACAGCTGCCTCTGATTGGGATTCACACGCGGCCAAAAACAAAGAAACAGAAAACATAGAATGCCCACCCAAATCACAGGTCATTGAAAATAATGCCATGTTAATTAGAGGCTTTTTTCATGAATTAAACTATTTTATCTTGAACCCTATGGCATATCCACTAGAAAGTAATGGACAATATGGTCACAGATATGCAAAATAAATATATATGAATATATTTTAAGTTATTCAAGTATAAATTGCCAAAGTTACCATAGATTGCCATGGATTTTCTGTTAATTACCAAAATTATAAAGGATTTGGGTAACTTTGGTAAATTACCCGTAAAATTATTAGTGTTCTTTTTTTACGTAAGTTGTAAATTTTCTCCAAGACCAGGAAAATGTGAATGCTTCCTGATGTGGAACGCATTTGTGGATGCAGGGCAGCAATCTTGTTGTTCCCCCCAACGACATAACCATCTATTTCAACAGGGGAGATGGGATGGGGTTTGCTTGCGTCTGGACTAGTCCACCATGGTGGAACTAAAAGACTGAATCAAGTGGCATGATCCAAGTCCCCCTGGGGGGCCAGAGCTACAGAGACTGGAAATGACTGTCCTTCACAAGACCCCACTGGGATAAGACACCGTAGACATTCCATTCTGAAAGGGATGTCGAAGTGTGCAAAACAGGGCAATTGCAAAGAAAGTACAGAAGTGGGAAGGTGGTGGCTGTTCTTTTGTACTCTGCGTGTTCAGAAAAGCTTCATAGGACACCAATTTCATGAAGAAATAAAATTATAGGTAGATCCCTTGGAAATAATGAGGAGGTTGTGAGAATGGGGGCCATTATAGACATGTGCCGTAGCACTCACAGGGTGGCTTCTATACAGAACATGGGTTTTCAGCACCCACAAAGGACTTGTGTAGCCTATCTGTCACATCCTGACCGTAGTTCCTTTTTTTATGTCTCTGTTTTAGTGTGGTCAGGGCGTGAGTTGGGGTGGGCATTCTATGTTTTTGTTCTAGGTTTTGTATTTCTATGTTAGGCCTGGTATGGTTCCCAATCAGAGGCAGCTGTCGATCGTTGTCTCTGATTGAGAACCATCCTTAGGTAGCCTGTTTTCCCACTATGTTTTGTGGGTAGTTGTTTTCTGTGTCTGTGTTTACCATACAGAACTGTTTCGTGTTGGTCACGCTCTTTGTTGTTTTTGGTCATTTAGTGTTCTGTTTATTTTATTAAACATCATAAACACTTACCACGCTGCACCTTGGTCCTCACCTTCTTCCACCAACGACAGCCGTTACACTATCTATTTTTGTGAGTATAGACACAAAGGTACTTTCGCCACTGCACCACTGAAACTGAAATGCTCTGTCCACCGATCTCACGTTATCGATTAATTTCATTTCACCCACTCAAAAATAGTAATGTCTTTGCCTTTGGAATGTTGAGCACGCTCTGATATGCTCCCCTCATTTCTCTGCTTCGTTAATCAATATATGCCCTGCAATTTTGCCCAATTAGTTTCACACTCTTCCCATCGATTAAATGGAAGAAAAACATATTCCATTTTGATGTACATCAGAGGACGTCCGACACTTCACCAGGTGGTATTGATCATGGCCAGTCTTCCTGACTGAGCTCTGTGTAGATGACCTCCATCATTAGGGCACACGTCTGGCTGCCGGGCCCCAGACAAGGTGTACCGTCACAGGCTCCCCTATGGTGCTTTTACATCCTCTTCCCTCCACTCCCTTCATCAACTCCAGCTCTTCCCTCCCTGCTGTAATGGGGATCATGGCAACCCCCTGCTGATGATAATGGAGGTAAGAATCAGTCCTGGATGTCAGGATGCATTTCATCTCTCAGGTGTTAGCTACCACTAATGAGGACAGGCGCTGTCAAAGCCTGGCCCCCTGCAGCGAGAGACACACTGGCGGGCAGAATGAGCAGACCATATCAGGAAACAGAATCTCTGCTCCATCTGCCACCTGCTAAAAACTGCGGATGAGGAAGTACAATTTATGGGTTCAGGTGAGCTCTAGGGCCACTTGGAAGGACCCAATTAAATGTAGGCCCTTTGTATGTTTCTTAAGTACACTTATGTGTGTAGTACAGATGTAGGATCTTAATTTGATGACTCTTTTGCTGCAGAGAATTGTATTTTAATTGCCCATTTAAAATGTCAGACTTGATTTACCCTAATGCAAAAATGTATCAACCCTTACAAAAAATGTCCATTAATTATAATCCACATTATATTTAAAATGTCCTGTTGCTGCAGAATTATTTTCCTGCTGTAGAAAACTGGCTCAAATTAAGATCCTACATCGGTAGGCTACTATTGCAATTTGTGTTCAAGAATGTCATATGGAATGTTCGTCAAATATGTCAAGTGTTTTCCTCAAACATGCAGTATTCACTCTAAACCAGAGCATTTATTTTGCATGCATACCAATGGGAAATGAACATGCAGTTCCACAGTTTGCTACTTTATATTCAATATAGTATGCTGGTCATGCAATTCACTAAACATAACTTGCCTTCACATTAATCATTACTTTACTTCCTGCAACAAATAACTGTATATTAACAAAGATACTTAATAATTTCCACAAGCAAAAGTTAAATCTTGGTTGCTTTGTGATGTTATGTCTGTATTTAATAATTGCAAGTAGACATGCTACTCCATCAATGCACTTTCATTTTCTCCACCATCTTGGATAACATGGACTTAGCAGCAGTGCTGGTCAATACACAGCCATACAGATCAATATTGGAATGGCCAATTCATTAAACAACAAATGCATGCTTTTCATTCCAGTGGCTCTGGAGAGAAGAGAGGTGACATACTGTAAGAACTGCAGCTTTCTTAATCTGACCTTCGACCTCTGTTGTAGGCAACACCTCATTATACAGGTGTAATATTAATCATTCTGTCAAGCAAAATAATTGGATGGAGGCTATATTAAAATAGTGTGTTTATACATTTTAACAGTCTGTATGCTATTAAAAGCTTTCAGCATCCTTTCACAATTACTGCACATACTATAGGTATGTGTGGCTGGCTGTCTTAAGGATACAGTATTTTGGCTTTATTGGGATCAGTTATATCAAGCATGATTTCATTCTTTCATATCAGCTTGTGTTCAGTGACCTATCACCGCAAAGTAATATTGAACACGAGTTTGTTGATGACTGAAAACTTTCATCAAAAGGTTGTGAGACCTCTGCAGCTTACTTTGCTAGTACCTTTAGATGGGAACCACATATTGTACATTATGCATGTCCTGGGCATTAGAGCTGAATTGAATCCTCAATGTAATACACCAGCGCCTCAAGATATTCAAACACACAATCAATAATTCTCCATCAGCCAGGGAGCTTCTGAGAGACCCACGCGATACTATTTGAAGCTGCCTGACGAGTTAAAACCGGTCCGGGTTTAACTCGTGCTAATGGCCAACCTCTTAGGAGAATATGACGTCTCCCGTTGTAAGTCTGTTTATTTTCATCCTGCACAATTGTATCATATTGGGGGTGTTACTGGGTCACTGCCGTGCTAAGTCCTTAAAAGTCATCATTGTTCCGAGAGAGAAAGAAGGGGAATCCTCCCACTTTGAACACAGCATCAGCTCAGCAAAGCAAGAAACAAGATGCATTCCAGCCCGGCTGAGCTTTGAAGAGATCACGGTCCACATGAATTCAGTACTAAAACTTTGAATAATAACAATTCCAATATGTTTTTGTTGGAATTGTGCCCTGTGGCGATCTTCTCCGAGAGGAGCCAGTGTCAAAGAGTTGGAACATTGTTGCTAATGAAGCTAATGACCATTCTTGATACACAAGGGAAACTGTTGAGCATGAAAAACCCAGCAGCGTTGCAGTTCTTGACACAAACCGGTATACCTGGCACCTGCTACCATACCCCGTTCAAAGGCACTTACATTTTTGTCTTGCCCATTCACTCTTTGAATGGCACACATACACAATCCATGCCTCAATTGTCTCAAGGCTTAAAAATCCTTCTTTAACCTGTCTCCTCCCCTTCAACTACACTTATTGAAGTGGATTTAACAAGTGGCATCAATAAGGGACAATAGCTTTCACCTGGATCCACCTTGGTCTATGTCATGGAAAGCACAGGTGCTTTTAATGTTTTGTATACTCAGTGTATACTCTTGAGCTTCAAATATGTATCAGACAAAACTGACTGTAAGGGATTCTCTTCTAGTCTTAATTTTGCATCTAAATCAAGAAACCCACCAAGGACATCTAGCCTGTTGACTAGACGACTATGCCTGTCATCGCAGTATGATGCAAGACTTTGACAGAGAGTCAAGCCGCTTGAGAAAGGTCCTCGTCAGACAACTTTCAGCACCTCCATCACTGCTGCTAAAGCAGAGGGGACAACTCACCTCGGGTAGCAATTGGTGCTTCCTGGAATGGAACCTCCAGTCTGCCTAGTTGCTGGGCAGACTCTGTTAATTTGTCAGGAGTAGTGTCAGTAAAAACACCCAAGATCCCCAAAAAGGAAGTGATTACTGATGACAGACTACAAGACTGCTGAGATTGTGCGTCCTTATGTACAATGCTGATTATCTGTAATAATTTGTAAATATTTTCTGTTAATAGTCCCTAAAGTTTATTACAACGTACTGGCCGCCTATTCGTCTTCTTTCATAAACTAAAAGCCTGCAAAATTCCTCTTTATTGTTTTCTCCTCGTGATGTGCAAGACCCCTATTAGGTCGTCTCCTTTGTCAAAGAGAAGTAGTTTGAGTTGATATCGAGGTGGTTCGATTTTATGTTCAAGAAGTTTATGCTTATTCGTTTTTAGTGTGATTTAGGTTGAATTCCTTTCCCATCCTGTCCTAAAGTTAACCATTTTAACCGTGTGTCTAAACAATATTGATTCCGGGGACACCTGCTGACATTCAGACAATGAGCTGCGGTCAAAGGGAAGAGGTTGTGCGTCTGTATCCTGCCCCATCCCTTTATAACAACCATCACTAGGGAGACCGTGAAGTGAAACGGTCAAGTAACTGTCAGCCAAGGCAGTGGAACACGGAGAGAGAGTGAGAGCATATAAACAGACTCCCTGTAACAAGTTTGTTTTCTGAGGTGTCAAGTTCCTCGGCCAAGTTACACATTTCTGGTTATCTGTGAGGTCTATCCTGTGATGTTTGGCACCAGCGAAGGGCCACAGCAATACATTCAAGGGAGTTCTATGAACCATTAATTAGGCTGGCAAATGAAGCTTGTAATTTGGCAAGAGGCAAAGCCCTTTGAATTGCAGATATACAGCGAGGCTGAGAGAGAGACAGAGAAAAATAGCCCTACTGCTCTGATGAGCCTCTGAGAGAATAAAGGAACTCTTTTCTGTCCCTCTGAAAGCTATTTCCACAGCTGCTAATCTGGAAGCTAAGCAAGACTAACGTTTCACCTGGCAGCTCTCCCTTTCTTCTATCTGTTTCAGTGGCAGGATATGAAAATCCTTCTCTTTATGGCCTGCAAGTGGGTAGACAATCGAGCGTGGCGGGGCATTGAAACAACTTGGAAGTGAGCTGATTTCCCCGCTTCATCTGCATAAAATCAGGGGCTATTTGATGGCGGGCCTTGCCGCTTCAATGAAGTCTGCCCAAGAAAAGAGGGGTTTCTCATCAGTCTCTCCATAGGCGCTGTCGATAATGGAAGAAGGGATTTGGGGGGGGGGGGGGGGGGGGGGGGCTGCATCCACAATCTACAGCTTGGTGATATAGCTGTGGCCGTTGCTGTGCCCTTTGGTTACGCCCTGAATGAGATGGAAAAGTTACTGTAGCGGGACGTGCGGTGCTGCAGCAGAAATCCAGGAGGGGCCAGTAAAAGATCCCCCCCTAGCCAGTGTGCCATGGGAACACACATCACTACTACAGGATCAATTACTGGCATGTTGCTGGAGGGGTTGTGCTGCATGAAAGGTCCAGAGAGGGAGCTCGATCAATGCCGACTGCAGAGGGGGGAGCCACATACCAAACACACAGAGAGAGAGAGAGGGAGAGGGAGAGAGAATAGACTGGACACCTGTTATTTTTCCTGTACTGCTGTCCAACACTGATGTGCCCACCTTCTCAGATGTAGTTTGCTCACAGACACACACACACACCACCGCTCAATCTTTTCAGAGGCCTATTGAGGTGAGACAAGGAAAAAAGGCCGAAGAGGATAAAGAATGGAGGAGCAGGACAGTGGCCTAGCTAGCTTGTCCCCAAGCAATAATCCCAAATAGCCCGCTAGCCACTTGATATACATTAACCCGGGGAAGTGAGATGTGTGGGCTGGCAGGCGGAAAGTGGTGCTATCACACATGGCCCAGTGACTCCTACAGCCTTTACAGCCTTAATTCATGCCAGGGCTCAAACGAGTTGAAAATCACGTAGACATGAGAGGAGGTGGAGGGGGTTACGTCAGCTAAAATGGCTGCTAAATATAGACTACGGTATTACAGTGAATACGTCATTTGTTTTGACATCACGTCACCTATGGAGACACTTATCCTGAGTGCCAATCAGTAGTGTGTAGTAATCAGTAGTGTGGATGCCAAGGGAAGCCAGGCTTCCCCAAAAATTTTACCAAATAAGAAAAAAACAATGTATCTTTCGTCTCTCCGTTTTTCATAAATGTCCTTCAATTTACAAGAGGCTGAATGTATCTAACTGGTGAAAGCATCTGAGCGAACAAAAGAGCGCCCCTCTGTCTCAGTATGTGTTGCCTATCTATCTGATGCTGTCTGGTGAGAAAGAGTATGACATTGTTTCCCTTCGTAGCATTGAACGCAAGGGAAGCCAGCAAGTATTTGGCCTCCCTTAATAAAACAAATATTAATAATAATAATAATAGCCAATCAGCATTGAGCTAAACTGAGTGAGCTCAGCTGTGAATGGTCCTTGCACACCAAAAAAATGTGTCAAGGGAAGCCAGTTTGGATTTGGCGTCAGACCAATCACAAGCCAAATTAAATTTTTGACAGAAACATTTTTGAATTGTTGCATCTCGTTGTGTTGCCGTGGATGGAGATAGGGATTTGGACTTGTGTTTTTACTTCATTCTCCATACTGGCCAATGACTATTATGGCGATTCTAATCCAACCATAAATTCATACATTGTGCCCCTGGCCTGGAGGATGGAAGTTAAACATGTAGGTAGATGTAAACTCAGCAAAAAAGGAAATGTCCCTTTTTCAGGACCCTGTCTTTCAAAGATAATTTGCAAAAATCCAAATAACTTCACAGATCTTCATTGTAAACGGGTTAGACACTGTTTCCCATGCTTGTTCAATGAACCATAAACAATTAATGAACATGCACCTGTGGAACGGTCGTTAAGACACTAACAGGTTACAGACGGTAGGCAATTAAGGTCACAGTTATGAAAAGTTGGGACACTAAAGAGGCCTTTCTACTGACTCTGAAAAACACCAAAAGAAAGATGCCCAGGGTCCCTGCTCATCTGTGTGAACGTGTCTTAGGCATGCTGCAAGGAGGCATGAGGTCTGCAGATGTGGCCTTGGCAATAAATTGCAATGTCCTTACTGTGAGACTCCTAAGACAGCGCTACAAGGAGACAGGACGGACAGCGGATCATCCTAGCAGTGGCAGACCACGTGTAACAACACCTGCACAGGAGCTATACATCCGAACATCACACCTGCGGGACAGGCCTGTTGTAAGGCAGGTCCTCACCAGACATCACCGGCAATAACGTCGCCTATGGGCACAAACCCAGCGTCGCTGGACCAGACAGGACTGGCAAAAAGTGTTCTTCACTGACGAGTCTCGGTTTTGTCTCACCAGGGGTTTATCGTCGAAGGAATGAGTTTTACACCGAGGCCTGTACTGTAGAGCGGGAACGATTCGTCATGGTCTGGGTGTTTCACAGCATCATTTGACTCTCCCTTTATTCAGGGACACATTATTCCATTTCTGTTAGTCACGTGTCTCTGGAACTTGTTCAGTTTATGTCTCAGTTGTTGAATCTTGTTATGTTCATACAAAAGTGTGTTCTGTATGAGTCATAGAGAGTTTAGGCAACATGAAAGAGGATGATGGCATTGGGCTTTCTCTACAAGTAGGGTGAGTCAACATCTTTTTTCTACTTACACACACACACACACACCACACACACACACATACACAGACACACACACACACACACACACAGACACAGACACAGACACAGAAACACACTCACTGTCATGACTTCTACGGAAGGTAACTCCTCTCCCTGTTCGGTCACTGGTTTACTAGCCGCTACCGATCCCTTTTTCCTTTTCTGGTTGTTTTGTCTGTGTTCCTTTTCACACCTGGTTTCAATTGCTTTTATTTCTGTGTGTATATAGGGCACCTGTTGCCTGCCTTAATTCGTGCAGGATTAAGTTTGTGGGTATTTGCGTTCGATTATCTATGCTGTTTATTGTTTTCGCTATTACGTACGTGTATGTAGTGTCATAACTGTGGTTATTCCTCCGTGTATTGACATGAGTTTCTGTTCCTTCCAGAGCGTAGTTTGGATATTCATCTGGGCCAATTTTGTATTGGTGGACTATGTGTGTATATATACTATATATATTAAACATGCTTCTCAGAAATCCCTGCTCTCCTGCGCCTGACTCCTACACCTCTCACCGAGACGCACCTTATCACACTCACACAGACACACACACACAGCAAACAGCATCATGGACAGCCACATCACACAGTATTTGAAAAAATAAAATAAAATATTTGTCACGTGCCGAATACAACAAGTATTGCCTGGAAATGCTTACTTACAAGCCCTTAAACAACAATGTATTTTTAAGAAAAATAAGAGTTAAAAAAATATTTAGTAAATAAACTAAAGTAAAAAAAGCAACAGATTAAAATAACAATAATGAGGTTTTATATAGAGGAGGTAGCGGTACCGAGTCAACGTGCGATGGTACAGGTTTGACGAGGCAATTGAGCTAATATGTACATGTAGGTAGGGGGTAAAGTGACTATGCATAGATAATAAACAGAGACTAGCAGCAGCGTAAAAAAGAGGGTATCAATGCAAACAGTCCGAGAAGCCATTTCATTAACTGTTCAGCAGTCTTATGGCTTGGGGGTAGAAGCTGTTAAGGAGCCTTTTGGACCTAGACTTGGCGCTCCATGCGTTAGCAGAGAGAACAATATGACTAGGGTGTCTGGAGACTTTGCCAATTTTTGGGCCTAGATTTACGTTGATTGGACGAAATCGTTTTTGGCATCTTTTAGTTATCACTGTATTAGACTAAGCTCCCGAGTGGCACAGGGGTCTAAGGCACTACATCTCAGTGCTACAGACCCTGGTTTGATTCCAGGCTGTATCACAAGGAGTCAATGATTGGGAGTCCCATAGGGCGGCACACAATTGCCCCGGGGTCATCCGGATTAGGGTTTCGCCGGGGTAGGCCAAAAATAAGAATATGTTCTAAATTCTTAACTAACTGTCCTAGTTAAATGAAGGTTAAATATAAAATAAAAAAAGCATAGCTGACTAGATGATGTTGAAATGGTGCTGGAATAGGGGAGGCAGCTCCTGTTTTCTTTGTGACTCTCCGTGGTTCTAAATCACTAGTTGTTTAGTAGTCCGAAAATGTTGGAAACATTACCATGTTACATACAATGTATTTTGTGGACTTCACCGTGCTCTCCGGTTTTGTGATTAAACAAATTTGTGGTTGAATTTATTCTGCCACTGTGTCTTCTCATTTTCTCGGCCTTAGGACTATATATCACTGTGTCAAGGCATATGAACTAACAGATAATAGAGCAAACAATGCAATTATCACAACACGTAGGTTGTAATATGAATAGGCTTCTCCGGTGATTTTGACCACTCACCACTACTGGTGCCAATCTGTAAAAATACCCTTAGTTTGGTCTCAAACATTGTTAGTGAATAACATCTACCCTTTGTATTGGGCCCAGCCATTGATTCTATTGAATGACTTACTACTCTTTAGTTCATATCACTTTCGTAGCTGGCATGTCCCTTTTGTTGATTTACATTATTTAATTGTGTTTTTTTATTCATGATTCATTTAAATAGAGTAGCGTCACTCATGCATAAATTCACAAACAAATTTGAAATAATTCCACGTCATCCATAATTAATAACAAATTCTCCAACAGCATTCCGTCCCTAAGTAAGAGTGACACCACCACTGTACAAATCAAACAACCTTTTCAGCCTGCATAACAACATCCCTGAGATGTCTTCCTCTAAACGTATTCACATCCTCTAGGAACCCTTACCTGGGACGGTCTCTTTGACTCTCGAAAAGTTCCCAATTTAAAGGCCCTGTTCAGTTCGAGTATGAGGTTTGTCATCGTCCCATTAATGAAGGAGCCTGTACGCCAGCCTCCGCCGGTTCAGCACCGGCGAGCGCATCTGCCCGCATTCAACCCAGAACCACAGAGGTGTCAAATTGAGGAGCACACCCACCAGGTATTAGAATATTGTCACTTTGGCTATTAAAAGCAAAGCTGGGCCGATTACGATCCCCATTCAGGAAAAGGATGGCGCGCCGACATGATTGATAGCACGTCATAAGAGCGAGCCTCTGGTACAAGGGGAGCAGGTAGTGGAGGGTGGTGTGGAGAGGACTGGGTACCGAGTGATGGGGCTGTGTTTATACTGCCCAATCAGAGTGGAGGATGGAGGACAGTGAGCCTGCTGGCTGCCTGGCCACAAGTTCCCTCTCTCTCTCTCTCTGCTGGGTGTCTGGCTAGAAGTGAATGAGTGTGTGGTGAAATCTATGGAGAAGTGGTGGATGGATAATTAGTGTTTTGTGTTATTGACCTACAGTGGCCCTCATGGAGATCGGGATGTTCCAATGACTACAGTGCCTTCAGGAAGTATTCATACCCCAGAACTTATTGCACATTTTGTTTTGTTGCAGCTTGAATAAAATATGGATTAAAACAATGTTTTTCCACACACATCGCTGATTAGATTACGTAAGTATTCAACCCCCTGAGTCAATACCTAATGTCAGAATCATCTTTGGCAGCGATTACAGCTGTGTCTTTCTGGGTGGGTCTCTAAGAGCTTTGCACACCTGGATTGTACAATATTTGCCCACTATTCTTCTCAATTCTTCAAGCTCTGTGTGATTTGGGTGGGCATTCTAGTTTTCTATTTCTTTGTTGGCCGGGTATGGTTCCCAATCAGAGGCAGCTGTCTATCGTTGTCTCTGATTGGGAATCATACTTAGGCAGCCTGTTTTCCACCCTAGTCTGTGGGATCTTGTCTTTGTATAGTTGCTGTTTAGCGCCACAGAGCTTTACGTTTCTTCGGTGTTTTTTGTGTCATATGAAAATAAAGTAAAATGTTGGCCTACCGCACTGCACCTTGGTCTCCTTCTAACGATGGATGTAACACACTAATGTTCCTGGGTAAAAAAATGATACATTTAATCCTTTTCAAATTCAGGCGGTAACACAACAAGTCAATGGGTATGAATACTTTCTGAAGGCACTGTATTTAATATTCTTCAAGCTCTATCAAATTGGTTGTTGGTCATTGCTAGACAACCATTTTCCCATCTTGCCATAGATTTTCAAGCAGATGTAAGTCAAAACTGTAACTCAGCCACTCAGCATTATTCACTGTCTTCTTGGTGAACAACTCCCGTGTAGATTTGGCCTTGTTTAATGTTATTGTCCTGCTGAAAGGTGAATTCATATCCCAGTGTCTGGTGGAAAGCAGATCTGGCCTGTGCTTAACTCCATTCTGTTTCTTTTTTATTCTGAAAAACTCCCCAGTACTTAACGTTTACAAGCATACCCATAGCATGATGCAGCCACCGCTAAGCTTGAAAATTTGGAGAGTGTATCCAGTAATGTGTTTTATTGGATGTGCCCCAAACATACCACTTTGCATTCAGGACTAAAAGTGAATTATTATTATTGTTTTTTACAGTATTACTTTAATAACTTTTCGCAAACAGGATGCATGTTTTGGAATCTTTTTATTCTGTACAGGCTTCCTGCTTTTCACTCTGTCAATTTGGTTAGTATTGTGGAATAATTACAATATTGTTGATCCATCCTCAGTTTTCTCCTATCACAGCCATTCAACTCTATAACTGTTTTAATGTGACCATTGGCCTCATGGTGAAATCCCTGAGCGGTTTCCTTCCTCTCTTGCAACTGAGTTAGGAAGGACACGTGTATCTTTATAGTGACTGGGAGTGTTGATACACCATCCAAAGCGTAATTAATAACTTCAATTTTTTGAGGAAAAACACAATTCCATTTTGACATTATGGGGTATGTCAGTGTAAAAAAAAAATATATATTTAATTATTTTTAAATTCATGCTGTAACACAACAAAATGTGGTAAAAATTTAAGGAGTCTGAATACTTCCTGAAGGCACTGTATTTAATAGTGAGTAGACAGGATCAGATAATGTCACTATTCAGTCTGGTTCCTTTACCTACAGTGCCTTGCGAAAGTATTCGGCCCCCTTGAACTTTGTGACCTTTTGCCACATTTCAGGCTTCAAACATAAAGATATAAAACTGTATTTTTTTGTGAAGAAACAACAACAAGTGGGACACAATCATGAAGTGGAACGACATTTATTGAATATTTCAAACTTTTTTAACAAATAAAAAAAAGGAAAAATTGGGCGTGCATAATTATTCAGCCCCTTTACTTTCAGTGCAGCAAACTCTCTCCAGAAGTTCAGTGAGGATCTCTGAATGATCCAATGTTGACCTAAATGACTAATGATGATAAATACAATCCACCTGTGTGTAATCAAGTCTCCGTATAAATGCACCTGCACTGTGATAGTCTCAGAGGTCCGTTAAAAGCGCAGAGAGCATAATGAAGAACAAGGAACACACCAGGCAGGTCCGAGATACTGTTGTGAAGAAGTTTAAAGCCGGATTTGGATACAAAAAGATTTCCCAAGCTTTAAACATCCCAAGGAGCACTGTGCAAGCGATAATATTGAAATGGAAGGAGTATCAGACCACTGCAAATCTACCAAGACCTGGCCGTCCCTCTAAACTTTCAGCTCATACAAGGAGAAGACTGATCAGAGATGCAGCCAAGAGGCCCATGATCACTCTGTATGAACTGCACAGCTGAGGTGGGAGACTCTGTCCATAGGACAACAATCAGTCGTATATTTCACAAATCTGGCCTTTATGGAAGAGTGGCAAGAAGAAAGCCATTTCTTAAAGATATCCATAAAAAGTGTTGTTTAAAGTTTGCCACAAGCCACCTGGGAGACACACCAAACATGTGGAAGAAGGTGCTCTGGTCAGATGAAACCAAAATTGAACTTTTTGGCAACAATGCAAAACGTTATGTTTGGCGTAAAAGCAACACAGCTGAACACACCATCCCCACTGTCAAACATGGTGGTGGCAGCATCATGGTTTGGGCCTGATTTTCTTCAGCAGGGACAGGGAAGATGGTTAAAATTGATGGGAAGATGGATGGAGCCAAATACAGGACCATTCTGGAAGAAAACCTGATGGAGTCTGCAAAAGACCTGAGACTGGGATGGAGATTTGTCTTCCAACAAGACAATGATCCAAAACATAAAGCAAAATCTACAATGGAATGGTTCAAAAATAAACATATCCAGGTGTTAGAATGGCCAAGTCAAAGTCCAGACCTGAATCCAATCGAGAATCTGTGGAAAGAACTGAAAACTGCTGTTCACAAATGCTCTCCATCCAACCTCACTGACCTCAAAGTGTTTTGCAAGGAGGAATGGGAAATAAATTCAGTCTCTCGATGTGCAAAACTGATAGAGACATACCCCAAGCGACTTACAGCTGTAATCGCAGCAAAAGGTGGCGCTACAAAGTATTAACTTAAGGGGGCTGAATAATTTTGCACGCCCAATTTTTCAGTTTTTGATTTGTTAAAAAAGTTTGAAATATCCAATAAATGTTGTTCCACTTCATGATTGTGTCCCACTTGTTGTTGATTCTTCACAAAAAAAAATACAGTTTTATATCTTTATGTTTGAAGCCTTAAATGTGGCAAAAGGTCGCAAAGTTCAAGGGGGCCGAATACTTTCGCAAGGCACTGTAGTGTATGAAATACACTACATGACCAAAAGTAAGTGGACACCTGCTCGTCGAACATCTCATTCCAAAATCATGGGCGGTAATATGGAAATGGTCCCCCCATTGCTTCTATAACAGCCTCCACTCTTCTAGGAAAGCTTTCCACTAGACGTTGGAACATTGCTGTGGGGACATGCTTCCATTCAGCTACAAGAGCATTAGTGAGCTCGGGCACTGATGTTAGGCGACTAGAAGTGGCTCATAGTCTAAGTTCCAATTCATCCCAAAGCTGTTCGATGGGGTTGAGGTGAGGGCTCTGTGCAGGCCATTCATTTTCTTCCACACCGATCCCGACAAATAATTACTGTATGGATCTCGCTTTGTGCACTGTCATGCTGAAACAGTAAAGGGCCTTCCCCAAACTACTGCCACGGCCAGTCACAACTCCAACACCATCATTAAGTTTGCAGATGACAACAGTGGTAGGCCTGATCACCAACAACAATGAGACAGCCGTTCGGGAGGAAGTCAGAGACCTGACTGTGTGGTGCAAGGACAGCAACCTCTCCCTCAACGTGATCAAGACAAAAGAGATTATTGTGGACTATTGGAAAAGGAGAACCGAGCATGCCCCCATTCTCATCAACGGGGCTGTAGTGGAGCAGGTTGAGAGCTTCAAGTTCCTTGGCGTCCACATCACCAACAAACTAACATGGTCCAAGCACACCAAGACAGTTGTGAAGTGGGCACGACAAAACATAACTACAGCTGCACCATCGAGAGCATCCTGACCGTTTGTATCACCGCCTGGTATGGCAACTGCTCGGCCTCTGACCACAAGGCACTACAGAGGGTAGTGCATACGGCGCAGTACATCACTGGGTCCAAGCTTCCTGCCATCCAGGACCTCTATACCAGGCGTTGTCAGAGGAAGGCCCTAAAAATTGTCAAAGACTCCAGCCACCCTAGTCATGGACTGTTCTCCCTGCTACTGTCATGTTGTGTCTTGTCTCTGTCCTTTCCCTTCACCCTGTCTCCCTCTGCTGGTCGTTGTTAGGTTACCTTTTCTCCCCCGCTTTCTCCCAGCTGTTCCTTGTCTCCTCTAACTACCCATTCACCCCGTTTCCCACCTGTTCCCTTTTTCCCTCTGATTAGGTCCCTATATCTCTCTCTGTTTCTGTTCCTGTCCTTGTCGGATTCTTGTTTGTGTTTCATGCCTGAGCCAGACTATCGTCATGTTTGCTGTAACCTTGTCCTGTCCTGTCGGAATCTGCCGGTCTATCTGAGCCTACCTATGTTTGGTTATTAAAGAAGCTCTGTTTAAGTTAGTTCGCTTTTGGGTCCTCATTCACTCACCATAACAGAAGAATCCGACCAAGAATGGACCCAGCGACTTCGGATCCTCTCCACTCAGCCGTCGGGATCCAGGGAGCGATGCTAGGCAGACACGAGCAGGAAGTGTCTGCTGCTCGACATGCCGTTGAGACCCTGGCCACCCAAGTCTCCAACCTCACAGAACAGGTTCACCATCTCCGCCTCGATCCACCGGCCACTTCCAGGGCTTTCGAATCTCCGGAGCCCAGAATCAATAACCCGCCGTGTTACTCTGGGGAGCCCACTGAATGCCGCTCGTTCCTCACCCAGTGTGATATTGTGTTTTCTCTCCAGCCCAACACTTACTCCAGGAGCACTGCTCGTGTCGCCTACGTCATATCTCTCCTTATTGGACGGGCTCGTGAGTGGGGCACGGCAATCTGGGAGGCAAGGGCTGAGTGTACTAACCAGTATCAGGACTTTAAGGAGGAGATGATACGGGTTTTTGATCGATCTGTTTTTGGGGAGGAGGCTTCCAGGGCCCTGTCTTCCCTATGTCAAGGTAATCGATCCATAACAGACTACTCTATTGAGTTTCGCACTCTTGCTGCCTCCAGTGGCTGGAACGAGCCGGCTTTGCTCGCTCGTTTTCTGGAGGGTCTCCGCGCCGAGGTAAAGGATGAGATTCTCTCCCGGGAGGTTCCTTCCAGCGTGGATTCCCTGATTGAACTCGCTATTCGCATTGAGCGACGGGTTGATCTGCGTCACCGAGCTCGTGGAAAGGAGCTCGCGTTCTCCGTTGCCCCCCTCTCCGCATCACTACCATCTTCCTCTGCCGGCTCGGGAGCTGAGCCTATGCAGCTGGGAGGTATCCGCATCTCGACTAAGGAGAGGGAACGGAGAATCACCAACCGCCTCTGTCTCTATTGCGGTTCTGCTGGTCATTTTGTCACTTCATGTCCAGTAAAAGCCAGAGCTCATCAGTAAGCGGAGGGCTACTGGTGAGCGCTACTACTCCTGTCTCTCCTTCAAGATCCTGCACTACCTTGTCGGTCCATCTACGCTGGACCGGTTCGTCAGCTTCCTGCAGTGCCTTAATAGACTCTGGGGCGGAGGGCTGTTTTATGGACGAGACCTGGGCTCGGGAACATGACATTCCTCTCAGACAGTTAAGGGAGTCCACGGCCTTGTTCGCCCTGGATGGTAGTCCTCTCCCCAGGATTCAGCGTGAGACGCTACCTTTAACCCTCACTGTTTCTGGTAATCATAGCGAAACCATTTCTTTTTTGATTTTTCGTTCACCTTTTACACCTGTTGTTTTGGGCCATCCCTGGCTAGTTTGTCATAATCCTTCCATTAATTGGTCTAGTAATTCTATCCTCTCCTGGAACGTCTCTTGTCATGTGAAATGTTTAATGTCTGCTATCCCTCCTGTTTCCTCTGTCTCTTCTTCACAGGAGGAGCCTGGTGATTTGACAGGGGTGCCGGAGGAATATCACGATCTGCGCACGGTGTTCAGTCGGTCCAGGGCCACCTCTCTTCCTCCACACCGGTCGTATGATTGTAGTATTGATCTCCTTCCGGGAACCACTCCCCCCCGGGGTAGACTATACTCTCTGTCGGCTCCCGAACGTAAGGCTCTCGAGGATTATTTGTCTGTAGCTCTTGACGCCGGTACCATAGTCCCCTCCTCCTCTCCCGCCGGAGCGGGGTTTTTTTTTGTCAAGAAGAAGGACGGGTCTCTGCGCCCCTGCATAGATTATCGAGGGCTGAATGACATAACAGTTAAGAATCGTTATCCGCTTCCTCTTATGTCTTCAGCCTTCGAGATCCTGCAGGGAGCCAGGTTTTTCACTAAGTTGGACCTTCGTAACGCTTACCATCTTGTGCGCATCAGGGAGGGGGACGAGTGGAAGACGGCGTTTAACACTCCGTTAGGGCACTTTGAATACCGGGTTCTTCCTTTCGGCCTCGCTAACGCTCCAGCTGTCTTTCAGGCATTAGTCAATGATGTCCTGAGAGACATGCTGAACATCTTTGTTTTCGTTTACCTTGACGATATCCTGATTTTTTCACCGTCACTCCAGATTCATGTTCAGCACGTTCGACGTGTCCTCCAGCGCCTTTTAGAGAATTGTCTTTTTGTGAAGGCTGAGAAGTGCACTTTTCATGCCTCCTCCGTCACATTTCTCGGTTCTGTTATTTCCGCTGAAGGCATTAAGATGGATCCCGCTAAAGTCCAAGCTGTCATTGATTGGCCCGTCCCTAAGTCACGCGTCGAGCTGCAGCGCTTTCTCGGCTTCGCGAACTTCTATCGTCGTTTCATCCGTAATTTCGGTCAGGTGGCCGCTCCTCTCACAGCCCTTACTTCTGTCAAGACGTGCTTTAAGTGGTCCGTTTCCGCCCAGGGAGCTTTTGATCTCCTCAAGAATCGTTTTACATCCGCTCCTATCCTTGTTACACCTGACGTCTCTAGACAGTTCGTTGTCGAGGTTGACGCGTCAGAGGTGGGCGTGGGAGCCATTCTTTCTCAGCGCTCCCTCTCTGACGACAAGGTCCACCCATGCGCGTATTTTTCTCATCGCCTGTCGCCGTCGGAACGTAACTATGATGTGGGTAACCGCGAACTGCTCGCCATCCGGTTAGCCCTAGGCGAATGGCGACAGTGGTTGGAGGGGGCGACCGTTCCTTTTGTCGTTTGGACTGACCATAGGAACCTTGAGTACATCCGTTCTGCCAAACGACTTAATGCGCGTCAGGCGCGTTGGGCGCTGTTTTTCGCTCGTTTCGAGTTCGTGATTTCTTATCGTCCGGGCTCTAAGAACACCAAGCCTGATGCTTTGTCTCGTCTCTTCAGTTCTTCAGTAGCCTCCACTGACCCCGAGGGGATTCTCCCTGAGGGGCGTGTTGTCGGGTTGACTGTCTGGGGAATTGAGAGGCAGGTAAAACAAGCGCTCACTCACACTCCGTCGCCGCGCGCTTGTCCTAGGAACCTTCTTTTCGTTCCCGTTCCTACTCGTCTGGCCGTTCTTCAGTGGGCTCACTCTGCCAAGTTAGCCGGCCACCCTGGCGTTCGGGGTACGCTTGCTTCCATTCGCCAGCGTTTTTGGTGGCCCACCCGGGAGCATGACACGCGTCGTTTCGTGGCTGCTTGTTCGGTCTGCGCGCAGACTAAGTCCGGTAACTCTCCTCCTGCCGGCCGTCTCAGGCCGCTTCCTATTCCCTCTCGACCGTGGTCTCACATCGCCTTAGATTTTGTCACCGGACTGCCTTCGTCAGCGGGGAAGACTGTTATTCTTACGGTTGTCGATAGGTTCTCTAAGGCGGCTCATTTCATTCCCCTTGCTAAGCTTCCTTCTGCTAAAGAGACGGCACAAATCATCATCGAGAATGTTTTCAGAATTCATGGCCTTCCGTCAGACGTCGTTTCGGACAGAGGTCCGCAATTCACGTCTCAATTTTGGAGGGAGTTTTGCCGTTTGATTGGGGCTTCCGTCAGTCTCTCTTCCGGCTTTCACCCCCAGTCTAACGGTCAAGCAGAACGGGCCAATCAGACTATTGGTCGCATCTTACGCAGTCTTTCTTTTCGCAACCCTGCGTCTTGGTCAGAACAGCTCCCCTGGGCAGAATACGCCCACAACTCGCTTCCTTCATCTGCGACCGGGCTATCTCCTTTTCAGAGTAGCCTCGGGTACCAGCCTCCGCTGTTCTCATCTCAGTTCGCCGAGTCCAGCGTCCCCTCCGCTCAGGCTTTTGTCCAACGTTGCGAGCGCACCTGGAAGAGGGTCAGGTCTGCACTTTGCCGTTATAGGGCGCAGACTGTGAGGGCTGCTAATAAGCGTAGAACTAAGAGTCCTAGATATTGTCGCGGTCAGAGAGTTTGGCTCTCCACTCAGAACCTTCCCCTTAAGACGGCTTCTCGCAAGTTGACCCCGCGGTTCATTGGTCCGTTCCGTATTTCTCGGGTCATTAATCCTGTCGCAGTTCGACTTCTTCTTCCGCGATACCTTCGTCGCGTCCACCCGGTCTTCCATGTCTCCTGTATTAAGCCCGTTCTTCGCGCCCCCGCTCGTCTTCCCCCCCCCCCCCCCCCCCATCCTTGTCGAGGGCGCACCCATCTACAGGGTCCGCAGGATTTTGGACATGCGTCCTCGGGGCCGTGGTCACCAGTACCTTGTCGATTGGGAGGGGTACGGTCCTGAGGAGAGGAGTTGGGTTCCCTCTCGGGACGTGCTGGACCGTGCGCTGATCGAGGATTTCCTCCGTTGCCGCCAGGTTTCCTCCTCGAGTGCGCCAGGAGGCGCTCGGTGAGTGGGGGGGTACTGTCATGTTGTGTCTTGTCTCTGTCCTTTCCCTTCACCCTGTCTCCCTCTGCTGGTCGTTGTTAGGTTACCTTTTCTCCCCCGCTTTCTCCCAGCTGTTCCTTGTCTCCTCTAACTACCCATTCACCCCGTTTCCCACCTGTTCCCTTTTTCCCTCTGATTAGGTCCCTATATCTCTCTCTGTTTCTGTTCCTGTCCTTGTCGGATTCTTGTTTGTGTTTCATGCCTGAGCCAGACTATCGTCATGTTTGCTGTAACCTTGTCCTGTCCTGTCGGAATCTGCCGGTCTATCTGAGCCTACCTATGTTTGGTTATTAAAGAAGCTCTGTTTAAGTTAGTTCGCTTTTGGGTCCTCATTCACTCACCATAACAGCTACCTACAGCACGGCAAGCGGTACCTGTCAGCAACGGGTGCGGCTGAAATAACCAAATCCCCTCATTTGAAGGAATCGGAGATAGAGTCATAAGGTCTCTTTAATAATCCCTCAAAGCAATTTAATTAAGTATGGACGGTAATTCAGTTTTTCCACTTCATAATTGTGAATTCCTCTCACTTTGGGTGCTTTTCCCATATCGATTACTTAACAAAAGGTGAGTGAGTTAAAAAACCTCCTCTTCCCACACTGATAATCCACTTATTAAACCTGCCCTTAAGACTTTGGGACAGCACATGTAATAAAGCGTTCCTGTAGGAAATCACAAGCATAAGGATAGGAAAGAGCCGTGAGGAACTTTGTCAGCTGTTTTATCAGCCGGGCCCGTCTCGGAGGAGAACTTTATGTAAGTGATTTTATTGTGTGAGACTGTATCGGGGGGGTGATGAGGAACAGTTATGAGATTAGCACAAAGTAAACTTGTCAGAATGATTTCCCAGAGAGAGAGAGAGAGAGAGAGAGAGAGAGATATGGGAAGGAAAGAGAGAGCAAGAGAGAGAGAGGGAGATATGGGAAGGAAAGAGAGAGCAAGAGAGAGAGAGGGAGATATGGGAAGGAGAGAGAGAGAGGGAGATATGGGAAGGAAAGAGAGAGCAAGAGAGAGAGAGGGAGATATGGGAAGGAAAGAGAGAGCAAGAGAGAGAGAGAGGGAGATATGGGAAGGAAAGAGAGAGCAAGAGAGAAAGGACAGGGGGGATTGAGTGTTTGAGGAAATCTTATTAGCAGAGGTCCCATCTCTCACCCGGGTGTGTCCCATTACCTGGAATGGTGGCTGCGCTGGGGGCAGTGCAGGTGACGGGTGTGTCACGTCTGATGGCCATGATGTGGACACCAGCCAACTACAACTTGACCTACAAGCGTGCGATTACTTTGAGGAGAGATAGGAGGGATATGAGGGATAGAAAGGATGTTAAGGTTCCCTCCCTGTAACTACTGTGTTAGCCAAATGCTTACTCTACACACTGCATCTGTATCAAATCAAATCAAAGTTTATTTGTCACGTGCGCCGAATACAACAGGTGTAGTAGACCTTACAGTGAAACACTTACTAATGGGCTACTCATGATGATAGGCCTACTGTAGTGTTTATTTTATTCTATGTTTTTTATGGTGCTCTTGGAAGAATTTGATTTATCATAATCTGACCAAACAACTGCTAATCTACAAGTTCCAATGACATTTCTATTGCCTGACAATCATCAGAAAGATGATCTGCCTCCCTGGCTGCAGTGTTCTAGAACAGGAGAAACACTGCAGCAGAGCAGACATCTGATCTGGTGATAAAAATTCAGGTGGGACCTGGCACTACATCACTCTGGAGTAGGGGGACAAACCCAACCAACCCGATCTGCCATTTTACCCCCATGCTTTGAGAGAGGAGGGGAAGATAGTTTACAGCGAGGTGAGGTGAGCGAACCAGTCACTGTCGAGAGTTAGCCACGCACAGCAACAGCTGGACATTTTGATTAATTTGCCCGAAGGCAGTGATTTATTTGTTTGCACGTGACCTGTGAACTCCACAATGGATTACACTCAACGCATACAAAAGGCAAAACGCATTTCCACTTGGACTCATTTGATATTTATACACACGTTTCCTTTTTTCCCACCTTTGCATAAATCAGGTTGACAGCTTGTAGAAGAGTGTGTTTAATGTGGATTTTTAACATGATTAATTTGGTTTGAAAGTGTATATCTGATACATTTTTACAGGCATCTGCTTAGATTTTCCCCAATGGACTCCAGTGTTAGGTATTCTACCTAGGCCTTATAAAGAACAATCACTCCTCTGTGTCTGGGTCTAATAATGTCCAAGGGAGAGCTGAAGAATTTGTTGTTAATGCGGTTAAAAGATCAAATCGCGGCTTTAGAAGAAAATGAAGCTTTAAATGGATTAGTTTTACCTTTCAGGAACCATTAGCTAAGGCATCTGCAGCGGCGGACGAGCCAGCGCCAAAGTTGTTGCTAATGGTTTAGCTGTGTTGTGGTCGTAGGAGTGATGTTGCTAAACTCTCCATGTAGACTTCTCTATGTTGTCTATGTCAGATGCATTAAACTCCAGTACAGGATCCACATCCATTAACCCTCACTAGCTAATCCTGTTACCGATAAACCAACTCTTAAAGGATAAAGTCTTTCTTAATCACAGAAAGAGCAAAGTGTAGAATTGACAGATTTGTCTGTGTTGCAGTGCCCTCTGTGGCCAGTTCTGTACCAACAGGCCCTGGTAAGGAGTAACACTGCTATCAGACAGTGTGCTGAACCATAGAAAGAGAGCAGAAACACACAGAAGGAAGATACTGTGCTGACTGAGCCATTCTGGGGCCTGTTTTCACTCCCAGCTCTTATAAACGGCTTTATCTCAGGTGCTGCCAATAGCCACTGTAATTAATGACAGGATATTCCTAATGCAATTTAGCCACAGTGGGATTAAAGCACGCTGTGCCAGGGAAGGAGGGAAAGAGAGAGAGATCATGAGAGGGAGAGAGAGAGCAGTGACTTGCAATATCTGTGCCATTAATGCAAAGTTAACTCAAGTAGACTCTAATGAAAATACCCAACAGTTTGAATGTGGAACAGTTCCTGTGACTGAAGGCAGGGTAAGTGGATAGTGATTGATTTAGCTACTTGAGAGCTACTTGAGAGCATTATGTGATTGGAACAGGGGACTGGTCTCCTGAGGGGACTGGTCTCCTGAGGGGACTGGTCTTCTGAGAGGACTGGTCTTCTGAGGGGACTGGTCTTCTGAGGGGACTGGTCTTCTGAGGGGACTGGTCTTCTGCTTCAGGCTGGCCTCCTCTTTTAGACATACAGTAATAACACTCCCAACGTCCGACCTCAACACACACACACACACACACACACACACACACACAAACACATGCATCGGTGCACATGCACACACATGCGCACGGACAAATGCACACACACAATGAAAAAGCAACAGGACGTGGAAGTAGAAAGAGCCTCTGATATATCAGTAGAACAGGGAGAAAATCAGAGCACAGCTTTTGGCAACATTGTCACAACAGTTGGCATTTTGGGTTAAAAATCATGCAGAGTGTTCTCGTTGATTCTCAAGAGCTGGTGTGCATTCATCGCAAACAATTTAAAACGTTAAAGGTTTTAAAACGGCCATTCACATTTGGAACAGAATTTGAAGAATTTGGAGCAGCAAGAGTTTAGTAATTGGCAAGATTAATAATATTTACGGCACGCCGATGCAAATCTTCTTTGCGGGCCCGCATGAATAATTGAGAGCGAGCAACCACTTTGAATAATTGATTTCTAAATATTCTTCAGTGAGTTCCTTCTTTATGACCAGAGGGCGAGACAAGTTTTCTGTCGTGACAGCAGCGCCGTGCGTAGCGCATCGTGAAGGTAATTATGCAGTGTATTGCTGCCCTATAATTGCTGGTAGAAGAAGTTCCTTCACACCAGCAAGGCTTTTAAAGAAGAAGGCTGGGAGAAGAAGGTCCTTCACGCCAGCAGGGCCTTTAAAGGAGAAGGCTGAGAGAAGAAGGTCCTTCACGCCAGCAGGGCCTTTAAAGGAGAAGGCTGGGAGAAAATAGCAACAGCAGCTTAGATTGTAGCTCCTGAGGAGCTCTCTCTCTCTCTCTCTCTCTCTCTCTCTCTGTTCCTTTCTCTCGCTCTCTCTCTCTCACTTCTTCCTTCCTTAATTTCTCTCTCTCTCTATCTCAATCTCGCTCTCTCTCTCTCTTTCTCTTTCTTTCTCTTTCTTTGTCTGTCTTTCTGTCTGTCTTCTTTCTTTCTTTCTTTCTTTCTTTCTCTCGCTCTCTCTCTCTCACTTCTTCCTTCCTTAATTTCTCTCTCTCTCTATCTCAATCTCGCTCTCTCTCTTTCTTCCTCTTTCTTTTTCTTTCTCTTTCTTTGTCTGTCTTTCTGTCTGTCTTCTTTCTTTCTTTCTTTCTCTCGCTCTCTCTCTCTCACTTCTTCCTTCCTTCCTTCCTTTCTCTCTCTCTATCTCAATCTCTCTCTCTCTCTTTCTTTCTCTCTTTCTTTCTCTCTCTTTTTCTCTTTCTTTCTTTCTCTTTCTTTGTCTGTCTGTCTGTCTGTCTGTCTGTCTGTCTGTCTGTCTGTCTGTCTGTCTGTCTGTCTGTCTGTCTGTCTTTCTTTCTTTCTTTCTTTCTTTCTTTCTCTCTCTCTCTTTCTCTGTCTTTCTCTCTTTCTCTCTCTTTCTCTGTCTTTCTCTGTCTTTCTCTCTTTCTCTGTCTTTCTCTGTCTTTCTCTGTCTTTCTCTGTCTTTCTCTGTCTTTCTCTCTCTTCCTTTCTCGCGCTCTCTCTCTCTTTCTCTCTCTCTTTCCCTCTCTCTTTCCCTCTCTCTCCCCCTCTCTCCTCACCCATGCTTCCCGCCTCCACCACTCGGATTTCCCATACCAGACGCTCCACTCCCACCCTGCATTCACTAGCCACTGACGAGAAGAATATTGATGATGGGAATTAATTAGTTGTTTTTCCATATTTTCTAACAGTGGGCCCTGCAGAGGGAGAGTAAGGAGTGGATGTAGAGCGCATTGGGAGCCAGGAAGACTTTGACAGAGGTGGGAAAATAGAAAGCTGGGTTTAAGAGATAAGTTGATGTGTGCTTTGGGCCTCATACCCTACAGGACCTGCGAGCAGTCGTGATTAACGGTGGTTACTGTTACTGAGTGATTTTAATTGCAGGTTTTATTCACAGCAATGTTGATTTGATTTCAAGTGAATTTATTTCAAGCAGGTACTTGTTTAGTTCACACAGTTATGTTTCCCCTGACAAACAGGAGGATCTTGCTGAAAGATCTCAATGATCTATGCTTTCTTCATAATTTAGCATTATAGTGATGCAATTACAACATATACTGATAATTATTCTGAAAGGGTCTGAAAAATAGACATTGCAACGTAAACCGTGAGCCGATTACTTTCAGTCACGTTATTAAATAGCCGTCAGTCAATATGCATGCTAGAACATTGTGACATGTTTTAATGAGTAGAGGCAGTGAGTACAAAGGGAGCACAATGCATTTGAATAAGGTCATTACACACGATGTGCACCTGTTGTGATTCTAACTATCCAACTGAGCTCATGGTTTAATGTCCTATCTCAGATAACACACAAGAACATCCTGGTTATAGTACAGTAGCTGATATCTCCTGAGAAGTACACATACAGCACTTTCAGAGCTCTACTTTGGCCTTTTCATTTGAAGTGTCTTGGCCCGTGTTCACTACCACCGGGGCGGTTGTCTGCTGCTTGTTAATCACCACTAACAACAGCAAAGTTGTACCTCGTCAGCCTATCTGAGCCGCTCTGAGCCCCGCTAACCATGTAGGCCTCTCACCTCGCTCTCTATCCTCTTGTACCCCTCGTCTCGTCTCATCCCTCTCTTCTCAGCCCGGGGCAAGACGGGCAGACCCCAGCTCTCTGGCCAACGGCGTAGGCGGCGGTGGGAGAATCGATCCGCATGTCGTAATGATGGCTGAGAGATTGCCTGCATCAGGGAGTGATCTGGGAGCTACAGCGGGATTAAGGAAGCCATGGATTGCTATCGATTTAGTTCTGATACAATCATTCCATTTGGGCTCAAATCTCCTTCCTGGCGCATGGGAGGGAGGGAGGCAATCCCCTCAGCCCAGATCTTTTAATTCCTCAGACACCACTCCCCATCACAATGCTCTAACGCATTGATCTGCAGACATGCCATTCTGCTAACAGGGTTAAAACCTATTGTTGTTCTGGCCATTACACCCAAACTGAATAATTAAGCCCCGAGCAAGGAGACTAAGACCTCGGTACTCTTCCCCATCTCTCTCCTCCCCGAGACTGGAGATTGGATGAGTCTTCGTGAGGATCTACCTCAAAACTGATTGGCTTGCTGGGTAATACCATGGTGCTGTACGGGGTGGCTATAGTGACGTTGATAGATTGTATTTTGTTGAGAATGATCTATTTTCCCAGAGAATAGGGCCAATTATTGAACGGTGGGTGTCTCACGGGTGAATGTTTTTAATTTGTTGTCAGTGTTGATGAAATGTATCACTGTCACTGGACAGGCTTCTTCAGTACACACACAAAGAGATGTGCACACACTATAGATGCATAGCCCCCAGTCATGTGTGATGATGCTGTGGCAGTATGAGTGCTGTTTAGATGTACTGTTTGCAGATATAAATAAATCTCCAAATGAAAACGAAGGGATTTTGTGTGATCCAATCCACCTAAATCCCAATGATATTGCCTTCATACCGTTTCCATTTCAGCTTCATGGCAACTTATTATCCTGCCCTGTTGGTGTTGCTGAGTAAATGCAACATAGTATCATGCTGTCATTGACATGCTTTTTAAAGGGCTTGTTTCTGCTCTTCAATTAGACCAATTTATGTAGCAAGGCCAGGATTCACCTTCAAAGCATGTGGCGCAAACACGCTTTAGGCTCCTATTGATTTGGCTCCTGCTTTTCCTTGGCCATTGATTACATTTCCAGTGTTATCTCCTCTCCTGTACTGTGGAAAGGGATGGTGTTTATTGCACTGTGCTGCTGTTGCTCTGACAGTCTGGTTAGGTCATTGGAAGAGAGTTCAATAAGGCCACCAGAAGTGGGAAAGAACAGATCCCACAGTTCTCCCTTTTACCTCTTTTACTCCTAGAACTGATCTAGCCCTTAATGAAGGTGTCACCGTGGAAACTAGAACAGTACGGGGGGGGGTCACAGAGATTTCTGGCAATGCCCACCCCCTCTTCTTACCCCATCTTGCTTACCCCCCAAGCTGGAGGAGATGACAGTGCCCCACGTCGAGGTGTTTGACCCGACCCTGATTGATTTAATGTAATCAACTGGAGGCTAGGAGGAATTCGGAGGGGATGTCTGTGAAGTGAGGAAAGGCACCTTGGGACCAAACAGACAATCAGTGGGCCCTCCATCAATTTCCACATGACAGCAATGAGTGCTGCTGCTGGTGTGAAGGGAGAGAGAGATGGGAGGGGATGTTGTGCTGTGTGTGTGTGTGGGGGGAGGGAAATGAAGAGGGTCCCTAAGGCTCTGATAGTTAATTAGCTTTGTAAATTGAAACAATCAGACTAACAAGGAAAAACAAAATTATTTGACTTCTTCCCATTATCTCTGCCTTGGTCTCCCAGGCCTAAACCTGCTAGCCGCAATGGCAGGTTGTGTGTATTCCTCCATTCTTCCAGCCAAGTCACACCTTCCCAGCTTCTCCCTCTGACAGAAAGGGAATTAGTCTGCTCATAGACATAATTTTCAGTCATTCAGGTGTTTTCCCTCTTCTTTGAAATCAATGAAGAGAGAGCCTGTTTTTTCATTTAACTTTTTATAAAAAATGTATTGGCTACCTCAAAAATGAAGGTGGCCATATTTGTTTTGACAGAAATCAACGGCGGTGCTTTGATGTGGCAGGGAAGGATTCACTAACATCCTCCCTCCTCCTCTCTTTCTGCAGGGATGACTGCTCTGGTAGCTTGATGCGATTGGAGAAAGTACAAGCTGCTGATGATAAATAACAGCAGCTGCCCACACAGTCTGTATTACGTTGAATGTCCTGTACACACATAAACACACACACACACTACCCCCTTATTCCCAGAGTAATGTTCAACATAAATTCAAGGAGATGGGAGGAAACTTCAAATTTGGAATCAATTCTAGGCAAACAATGCAGCAGAAACGTTTATCTGCAGACCTACAGTATAACTCAAGAAGGGCCTCTCTCTGCCTGCTGAACACTGAACGTTTATCTGCAGACCTACAGTATAACTCAGAGGGCCTCTCTCTGCCTGCTGAACACTGAACGTTTATCTGCAGACCTATATTATAACTCAAGAAGGGCCTCTCTCTGCCTGCTGAACACTGAACGTTTATCTGCAGACCTACAGTATAACTCAGAGGGCCTCTCTCTGCCTGCTGAACACTGAACGTTTATCTGCAGACCTATATTATAACTCAAGAAGGGCCTCTCTCTGCCTGCTGAACACTGAACGTTTATCTGCAGACCTACAGTATAACTCAAGAAGGGCCTCTCTCTGCCTGCTGAACACTGAACGTTTATCTGCAGACCTATATTATAACTCAAGAAGGGCCTCTCTCTGCCTGCCGAACACTGAACGTTTATCTGCAGACCTACAGTATAACTCAAGAAGGGCCTCTCTCTGCCTGCTGAACACTGAACGTTTATCTGCAGACCTATATTATAACTCAAGAAGGGCCTCTCTCTGCCTGCTGAACACTGAACGTTTATCTGCAGACCTATATTATAACTCAAGAAGGGCCTCTCTCTGCCTGCTGAACACTGAACGTTTATCTGCAGACCTACAGTATAACTCAAGAAGGGCCTCTCTCTGCCTGCTGAACACTGAACGTTTATCTGCAGACCTACAGTATAACTCAAGAAGGGCCTCTCTCTGCCTGCTGAACACTGAACGTTTATCTGCAGACCTATATTATAACTCAAGAAGGGCCTCTCTCTGCCTGCTGAACACTGAACGTTTATCTGCAGACCTACAGTATAACTCAAGAAGGGCCTCTCTCTGCCTGCTGAACACTGAACGTTTATCTGCAGACCTACAGTATAACTCAAGAAGGGCCTCTCTCTGCCTGCTGAACACTGAACGTTTATCTGCAGACCTACAGTATAACTCAAGAAGGGCCTCTCTCTGCCTGCCGAACACTGAACGTTTATCTGCAGACCTATATTATAACTCAAGAAGGGCCTCTCTCTGCCTGCCGAACACTGAACGTTTATCTGCAGACCTATATTATAACTCAAGAAGGGCCTCTCTCTGCCTGCCGAACACTGAACGTTTATCTGCAGACCTATATTATAACTCAAGAAGGGCCTCTCTCTGCCTGCTGAACACTGAACGTTTATCTGCAGACCTACAGTATAACTCAAGAAGGGCCTCTCTCTGCCTGCCGAACACTGAACGTTTATCTGCAGACCTACAGTATAACTCAAGAAGGGCCTCTCTCTGCCTGCTGAACACTGAACGTTTATCTGCAGACCTACAGTATAACTCAAGAAGGGCCTCTCTCTGCCTGCCGAACACTGAACGTTTATCTGCAGACCTACAGTATAACTCAAGAAGGGCCTCTCTCTGCCTGCTGAACACTGAACGTTTATCTGCAGACCTATATTATAACTCAAGAAGGGCCTCTCTCTGCCTGCCGAACACTGAACGTTTATCTGCAGACCTATATTATAACTCAAGAAGGGCCTCTCTCTGCCTGCCGAACACTGAACGTTTATCTGCAGACCTATATTATAACTCAAGAAGGGCCTCTCTCTGCCTGCCAAACACTGAACACTGAAGCATGTAATAAGACATGTACTTAGTTAACTTTAATGATACTATAGGGGTGGAACTGCTAGAATACTAGGGCTCTGTGGGTATAGGCACATGTAACCTGGGTAAAGGTGTGCGTAAGATATGTATGGGTCCGTATACTGTATGTCATGTTAACATGAGGGGTCATGGTAATGAGTATGAACAGATGTGGTTCTCCAGGGGTGTGGCTGGCACATGGCTGCTTAACTTGGCCTCTGCCTTTTAATATGGCTTTGAAAGGTGGGTAACCCAGGGATCCAATTTAATACCAGCCAGCTGCCCAGCCAGCCCTGTCACAGTCTGCCTTATGCATGTGTTATAGTGTGGGAATGTACAGTATGTGAGGACTATATAAGTGCATGTGTGTGGTGAGGGGCGTCGGGGTGTGTGTTGAGAGAGAGAGAGAGAGAGAGAGAGAGAGAGAGAGAGAGAGAGAGAGAGAGAGAGAGAGAATATGTATTTACATATGCCCATAGCACAAGTTTATCAAACAATGTAGAAGCTCCATAATGGGTTTCGAACTTACAAAGTGAAGTCACCTGCAAACTATGGCCAATTCATTTGAAAAGTCCTGCTGTATGTTCTTCTTTTCTAGAGGGTGTGGTTATGAAATGTGGCATTCCAGGAAGTAAAGGGGCCTCAGTGCACTCACTCATTGCTCAGATGCCAGGCCCCCTTCCCAGTGTTCCAGAGCTGAGACCTGAGTTTTGGACACGGCCTTGAGGGCCACTGGAGACCTGCAACTCTAACCCCAACCTCACATCCACTGAATTAGTCTAGGGGGAGGGGGGGGGGGGGGGCGTCAAACCTAGTGAAACACATGCCTGACATTTACTGTACAGTGGCAGCCCGGAGCAACATCAGTGATGTCATACTCTGTTATGGAGTTTCACGTCTCCAGTATAAAAGCAGGGAAGCTACAAGGTTCGTTACTTTAGAATAAAATTATTCTCAAAGACATTCCTGATCTGAGTTATGCTGTCAATAAAGCTTGCTGACTTTCAAAAGTTCCTGCGGTTGTTGATAACACACATGTCCCGCTTCATCCTGATTGATACAGATCCACAATATGAAGGGAAGGGAAAAAATAAGATAAATGATTGGAGATATATAAAGTATTTTGAGCTTCCAGAATAGTGCATAAAAAGTAATGATGCAGTGATGCTCACGACAGGAAAGTCACATCTTACTGATGGATGGAGAATTAGAGAGACAGAGAGAAGCCCCGCCTCCTTTACTAACATGTGAATGTATGTGTGCCTGCGCTTCGCTCGAACTTCACTCTCACTCTCTCCTGCCATTAGTTATGCAGACTTCTCTGTCCGTCAATGAAGCAGTCCTCCGGGGTGGGTACACTCTCATTACGTAAACGCCCTGAAACCCTGTCGACGAGTGTCTGCTGACTCAGTGACGCTCCCGTATCAGGTGTCAGAAGACTGTCATTCATTGTTTCTTTCCCAGGCTTGTGAGCGATGAACTGTTTTCCAGGTTGTGTGAATGTGAAGCCGTTCTTTGTGATGTCATCATAGTCATTAAAAAGAGTGAAGTCTGGACTGTGAAAAAGACGGCCCAAACTGGATTCACAGGTTTTGCCCATAAAATAAGAAGAATATTGTGGTCAGGGATGGAGGAGAATGGTCGGTGTCGGTGTGAGAGTTTCTGTATCTTTTTGTAGTGTGTGTGTGTGTGTGTGTGTGTGTGTGTGTGTGTGTGTGTGTGTGTGTGTGTGTGTGTGTGTGTGTGTGTGTGTGTGTGTGTGTTTAACTATTATTTTGGGGACCTGAAGTCCCCACAAGAGTGGTAAACGAACCAACATTTTACCGACTGAGCACATTTTGTTAGTCCCCACAAGGTCAAATGCTATTTCTATGGGGTTTAGGGTTAAGGATCAGAATTGGTGTTAGAATTACATTAAGGGTTAAGGTTAGGAGCTAGGGTTAGTTTTAGGGTTAGGGTTAAGGTTAGGGTAAGAGTACGGGTTAGGGTTAAGGCTAGGGGTTAAGGAAAATAGGATTTTGAATTGGTCTCAATTTTGTGTTCACTCAAGGTTAGTTGTACAAAACATTACCAAATAACTGATTAAAACACACTATTTTGCAATGTACAGTAGCCTCAACAGCACTTTGTAGGTTAGCACCATCGTGTAACCGGAGGACAGATAGCTTCCGTCCCCATCTTGGTACATTGACCAGTACAAAATTTAGGAGGCTCATGGTTCTCACCCCATTCCATAGACTTACACAATAATTATGACAACTTCCAGAGGACGTCCTCCAGCCTATCAGAGCTCTTGCAGCATGAACTGACATGTTGTCCACCCAATCAAAGGATCAGAGAATTAATCTAGTGCTAAAAGCATAAGCTACAGCTTGCTAGCACTGCACTTGCTAGCACAGTTGACTCAAAGAGAGAGAAAGACAATAGTTGAACATTTTTGTTCAAAGTTAATTTCTTCCAAAATGATGGAGAAGCAAGAGAGAAATAGAGAGAGTGATTGCCTTTTTTTTTATCACTTTCAGTTTCACTTACTTAGCTAGCAAATGCAGCTAGCTAGTTTAGCCTACTGAAACAGTCTGCTCAAACAGAGGAATGCTGTGTTAGCTAGCTGGCTATGACTTTCCAACACAACACTGGAACTCTTCCAAGTCAAGGTAAGCTTTCGGTAATACTAATGTATTGCTGCCAGTGTAACTGCTTACTGATTGTACACTAACGTTACTGCATGATTGTAGCGGGTTTACTAACACGTTACTTCTATTAGCTATGCTGACTATGATGTTACTTTAGGCTAATATGGTGACGACGATGTAGGCTGTTAGTAGAGGTTTGGCTTGGAAAGTTGTCTTTGCCTGTTTACGTACAGCTGATTTGTTGTGCACTGAAGTCCACAAGCGAAGGGAAGAGAAGGAATACACCTCACATTTGTCTCTCGACCTATGTGCATCTACGTTGTAAACTTTCATTCATAGGCTAGGTTGTAGCAACCTCGTGACGGGTATAGGGAAAATGTTAGTATCATGTAGTAGTATAAACCTATCAATGTTACATTGAGCTGGGTGAATGGAATATGAATGAGAGTCATCCAATATGCTGTAATAGAAATAAGGCCATGCTCATGAAAAAAATAATTGTCCTCCCTAATCTTAAATGGCACTGACCACCACTGATCAAATCAAGTGTTGTATGCATTCGTATGTGCGAAGTGAGAGGAAGAGAGAGAGATGGATAGAGTTGGTGAGAGATGGAGAGTGAGAGAGAGAGATGGATATAGATGGTGAGAGATGGAGAATGAGAGGTAGAGAGAGAGAGAGATGGATAGAGATGGTGAGAGATGGAGAGTGAGAGGAAGAGAGAGAGATGGATAGAGATGGTGAGGGATGGAGAGTGAGAAAAAGAGAGATAGAGATGGTGAGGGATGGAGAGTGAGAGGGAAAGAGAGAGAGATGGATAAAGATTGTGAGGGATGGAGAGTGAGAGATCGTGAGAGACCATGCACGTACTTATCTTTGTGTGTGTATGTGTGTCTGTTTGTCTCTATGTGTGTATGTGCATATGGCAGGAGGGGGGCACAATCTTTGACCAAAAGGCATTACTTTAATTTACTACCTGGCAATATCCAGAATGTACATAGCCCAAACGGCGAGGATGCATAAATCTCTGTAACATGCGGGTTATTGCACTTTTTATGTTGGAATTCTGCTTGCCTCTGAGTGTTACAAATAACGTTTGGTTTAACAACACAATCTGTTCTTCACATCAGCCATTTGTTTTATAGACTATATACGTTTCAGAGTTATGCTAGAGAGCAACAGACACCATGCTAACACTAAGCGGAATGAACTACCTCCTCTCCAATAATCTACCCAGTGACAGCAACACAAATTTTTAAGAACAATAGAGTGAATTATATAAAATGTCTGGCAATATATCCCACCTCATATTGCTATAGTAAATCATTAGAGAGCATCATGGAGAATGTGCTTGTGTGTGGGATATTTCATAAGTGTGTGTGTGTGTGTGTGTGTGTGTGTGTGTGTGCACGTGTGTGTGTGTGTGTGCACATCCATGTGTGTGTGTGTGTGCACATCCGTGTGTGTGTGTGTGTGTGTGTGTGTGTGTGTGTGTGCGCACGTCCAGGCGTGTGTGTGCAGAGACAGGGAACACACTCTGATAAGAAATGATCATTAGCCGAGAGCTTGTGTGTGGCTTGCTCCCCGAGCCTCATGGGTAATAATAACAATGATGTGTCTTCGTCGTCGTGGACGAGCGCTTGCCATATTGGAGAGGGAAAGTCTGACTGTGTATTCATTACGCCCTTTGTTTATTCCCAAATGTGATGCGCTATCGGGCGTTTCGCAAGAGTAACCAGCCTTTTCTTTCTATTAGCGTGAAATGAGTGTGTCTTTACGAAGATAACTGGATCCCTTTCTGGGCAAGTGCTTAAATGTGCAACCAAGACTGAAGACACTTTTTTTTTTTAAAGGAATTTGTGATACGAAAAGAAAACGAATAAGAATTTAGTCAAACTTCTCTATAACCTTGATATTTTTCATTTCGGAACAAGAGGAAGCTGCTTATCTGAAGAGTTCCTAGAGTTTGAGTAGCCTAAAATAGTGTTTTGAACTGTGACATGGTGTCCCAGCGTAGTCAGAGTCCTTCTCTTTATCTGACAAGTGTTTTGAACTTTAACCCCCTAAGGTCTAATTCTAATTAGCATAATACAACAATTCCCCATAAAAAATCTGTCAGTTTAAACTAGAGATATCTAGCTTTGGATGTAGTGTCAGCACAGTCAGAGTCCCTCTCATTCTCTGACAACTACGTGTAAGAGGAGATAGCGAGACATTGTCTTAATGCCCGGTTTGTTTTCCCTGCGCTGGACATCTCAGGAAATGTTCTGACATAAATCCGAACCCCCTGGTGTTATGGCGACCAATGTAAAGGACCATGTTTCCCTACATACTTGTCATGTTAAATAACCTGTGTGTGTGTGTATGTGTATGTGTATGTGTGTGTGTATGCTTGTACGTGCCTGCCTTCGTGTGTGTGGAAGATAGAGCGGGGCGGTAAGGGTTAGTTCAGATTTCACTTCCTCATTGGAAGAAGAGTGTGTGGGGGGTGTTGAGGGTATGTGTGATGGGAATAGAAATGGGGTCAACCTCAGAGGTGAGGACTGCAATCTATCAGTCACCTCCCCCCAACACACACTCTCCCACTCACCTAGTCCAGTGTCTGCTTCAGGAAAGACATAGTCTCAATTCAGCCCTCCAAATCCCCCTATAACTCCACTAAGACATGTAGACACTAAGGCATGGAGACACTAAGACATGGAGACACTAAGGCATGGAGACACTAAGACATGGGCACACTAAGGCATGGATCCACTAAGGCATGGAGACACTAAGACACTAAGATATGGAGACACTAAGACACTAAGACATGGACACACTAAGGTATGGAGAAATTAAGGTATGGAGACTCAAAGACATGGAGACTCTAAGACATGGAGACACTAAGACATGTAGACACTAAGACAGTAAGACATGGAGATACTAAGACAGTAAGACATGGAGATACTAAGACAGTAAGACATGGAGACACTAAGACATGTAGACATTAAGACATGGAGACATGGAGACAGTAAGACATGGAGACACTAAGACAGTAAGACATGGAGACACTAAGACATGGAGACATTAAGACATGGAGACACTAAGACATGTAGATACTAAGACAGTAAGACATGGAGACACTAAGACAGTAAGACATGGAGACACTAAGACATGGAGACACTAAGACATGAAGACAATAAGACACTAAGATATGGTGTTTACATTCCCCAGTTTCTGTGTGGTTATGGGTTTGTATGTGTGTGTTTCAGGAAATGGCTTCCTTGATTCTAAGCAGCTGATTGGTCGGCCCCATCGCAGATTGGAGCTCTGACCCCTCCCTCTCGTCATGGGATACAGCTGTCTCTGCAATTACCAACTCCTTCTTCAGCTTGATAAAAGCTAGTGTTCCTTCCCCAGGGAAGATAACTTTTATGTCCTGTGTTGATTGTTGTGGCGGTCAGTAAAAGTTTTGTGGATATTTATTTTGTAGCCTCTACTTCCGAGGTACAGTATGTGTATGCCAATAGGACTTAGTGTTTTTGGTTATTGAAATTGTTCACTAAGTTTTAGTAATTATTCTGTTTCATTTGTTCCCAGGGGGGGAAGAGGAACGCACCTTGGGAGTGTTTAGGCAAGAGCCCTGCGGACATACATAACCCATAGTATTTCATCCTGTATATGCACACTAGGTAAGACCTGGGCTGACCACCCCCCTGTATTGTGGTTAGCGTGCCAGGTGGTGCTAAAGGTTAGGTAAGTAGTGGGAAGGCTGGTAAGGTAGGAGAGGGGACTCTAACTTTGACTTTCTTTGCTTTGGTTCTGTCCAGCCCATTTTCCCTACTTTACAGTGTTTACAGAATAATAAATTCCCTGTAAACTGTATTTTCTCTGCCTCTGTCGTCCTTCCCCGCACCTACAATCACATACTTTGACATGGAGAAATGTAAAACTAAGACATGTAGACACTAAGAAATGGAGACACTAAGACATGGAGACACTAAGACATGGAGACACTAAGACAAGGAGACACTAAGACATGGAGACACTAAGACATGGAGACACTAAGACATGTAGACACTAAGGCATGGAGACACTAAGATAGTAAGACATGGAGACACTAAGATAGTAAGACATGGAGACACTAAGACATGGAGACACTAAGGTATGGAGACACTAAGACATGGAGACACTAAGACATGGAGACACTAAGACATGAAGACACTAATAAATGGAGACACTAAGGCATGGAGACACTAAGACATGGAGACACTAAGGCATGGAGACACTAAGACATGGAGACACTAAGATACTAAGACATGGAGACAAAAATACATGGAGACACTAAGACATGGAGACCCTAAGACATGGAGAAACTAAAACATGGAGACACTAAGACACGAAGACATGGAGACACTAAGACGTTTAGACATGAAGACACTAAGACATGGACACACTAAGGCATGAAGACACTAAGACGTTTAGACATGAAGACACTAAGACATGGAGACACCAAGACGTTTAGACATGAAGACACTAAGACATGGTCACAGTAAGACATGGACACACTAAGGCATGAAGACACTAAGACGTTTAGACATGGAGACACTAAGACATGGAGACACTAAGACATGGAGACAATAAGAAATTGAGAAAATAAGACATGGAGACACACTAAGACATGGTCACAGTAAGACATGGACACACTAAGGCATGAATACAATAAGACATTTAGACATGGAGACACTAAGACATGGAGACACTAAGATACTAAGAAATGGTGAGACTCAGCCATGGAGACACTAAGACACTAAGACATGGAGACACTAAGGCATTGAGACAGTAAGCCACTAAGACACTAAGACATGGAGACACTAAAATACTAAGACATGGAGACACTAAGACCCTAAGAAATGGTGAGACTCAGCCATGGAGACACTAAGACACTAAGACATGGAGACACTAAGGCATTGAGACAGTAAGCCACTAAGACACTAAGACATGGAGACACTACAATACTAAGACATGGAGACAGTGAGACACTAAGGCATGGAGACAATAAGAAATTGAGAAAATAAGACAGGGAGACACTACGACACTAAGGCATGGAGACACTAAGATATGGAGACAATATGACACTAAGATATGGAAACACTAAGACACTAAGGCATGGAGACAATAAGACATGGAGACAGTAAGACACTTACACATGGAGACACTAAGGCATGGAGAAACTAAGACATGGAGACACTGAGACATGGACACACTGAGACATGGAGACACAAGACACTAAGACACTAAGACATGAAGACATTACACCACTATGACATGGAGACACTGAGACATGGACACACTAAGATATGGAGACACAAGACACTAAGACACTAAGTCATGGAGACATTAAACCACTATAACATGGAGACACCGAGACACTAAGGCATGGATACACTAAGACATGGAGAGAATATGACACTAAGACATGGAGACACAAGACACGAAGACACTAAGTCATGGAGACATTAAACCACTATGACATGGAGACACCGAGACACTAAGGCATGGAGACACTAAGACATGGAGACAATATGACATTAAGACATGGAGACACTATAACATTAAGACATGGAGACACTGAGACACTAAGGCATGGAGACACTAAGACATGGAGACAATATGACACTAAGACATGGAGAAAATAAGACATGGAGACACTAAGACACCTAGACATGGAGACACTGAGACATGGACACACTAAGAAATGGAGAAACTAAGACACTAAGACATGGAGAGACTAAGACATGGAGACAATAAGACATGGAGAAACACTAAGACATGGAGACAATATGACACTAAGACATGGAGACACTAAAACACTAAGACATGGAGACACTGAGACACTAAAGCATAGAGACACTAAGACATGGAGATAATAAGACATGGAGAAAATAAGACATGGAGAAACACTAAGACATGGAGACAATATGACACTAAGACATGGAGACACTAAAACACTAAGACATGGAGACAATATGACACTAAGACATGGAGACACTAAAATACTAAGACATGGAGACAATATGACACTAAGACATGGAGACACTAAAACACTAAGACATGGAGACAATAAGACATGGAGAAAATAAGACATGGAGACACTGAGTCATGGACACATTAAGACATGGACACACTAAGACATGGAGACAATAAGACACTAAGACAATTAGACATGGAGACAATAAGACATGGAGAGACTGAGTCATGGACACATTAAGACATGGACACACTAAGACATGGAGACACTAAGACATTTAGACATGGACATTAAGACATAAGTCATGGAGACACTAAGGCATGGAGACACTAAGGCATGGATACAGTAAGACATGGAGACACTCAGAATTGGAGACACTAAGTCATGGAGACATTAAGGCATGGATACACTAAGACATGGAGACACTAAGACGCTAAGACATGGAGACACTCAGAATTGGAGACACTAAGTCATGGAGACACTAAGGCATGGATACACTAAGACATGGAGACACTAAGACGCTAAGACATGGAGACACTCAGAATTGGAGACACTAAGTCATGGAGACACTAAGGCATGGAGACACTAACATATGGAGACACTAAGACATGGAGACACTAAGACATGGAGACAATATGACACTAAGACATGGTGACATTAAGACATTGAGACACTAAAACATGGAGATACTAAGACATGTAGACAATAAGACTCTAAAACATGGAGACACTAAGACATGGACACATTAAGACACTAAGATATGGAGACACTAAGACACAAAGACATGGATAAACTGAGGCACTAAGATATGGAGACACTAAGACACTAAGACATGGAGACACTGAGACACTAAGGCATGGAGACACTAAGACATTAAGACATGGAGACACTAAGACACTAAGACATTAAGACATGGATACACTAAGACACTAAGACACTAAGGCATGGAGACACTAAGGTATTGAGACACTAAAACATGTAGACACTAAGACATTATGAGAAAAACAATATTTAATTGATATTTAACCTGCAGCTCCCCAGGTTTAGCAGAGGTTTCAGACCTCTGATGTTCCAGGAAAGGATTTATACTAGCCTGTGATGGATACCTACAGTTCTTATTAGCCAGCCGTGTGGAGTTAACCTCCAGAGGTGTTCATTGGTGCATCAGTCCTCAGAATTATGGGCTACACAGTACTTTTATTCTGCTGTGTTGAATGAGTTTGAATTTAAAGTCACTTCAGATTGCTGTAAATTAAAAAGGGGGAAAGGGGGGAATGCAGCAAACAACCTTCAACGTGTTACTAGGCTATCCTAGAAAAGGAAAAGCAGGAGTATTCAGATGTCTGCATAGATTTTGAAGTATATCAGAAAAGGCCAGAATGCTCCAAGGCAGACGTGTGCTCTTTCCTACTGATCCCATAAACTGAACTGACCTGTATTCCTGTAGTCCCTTGACTCTAACTCTACTGTGATATTCAACTTAGATCATTTTTAAAAGTAATTACCGAAAACGGAAAAACGAATAATCGGCAAGTTTATACCTACTGCTAAAGGCTGGTGTGATCTTTGCCATTCTTTTTGCTGATAGAGAATATCTCAAGATTAGAGGAAATGTTGTTGCAATAGTTCATTTTCTTGTTCCATCACTCACAAGTGGTAGCCATTACAATTTTGCTTGGCTCTGGGGGCAACTCAACTCTACTCTCACCAGTATGAAAAGCTTTAAAGCGCAGGCCCAGCTCACCCAACTCTGGCTGAAAATGAGTCTCGCTGCAAACGCTGCTGCATTTTTTATGAGAACATCTGCTGCCCCACTCCTCTGGTAGAAAGCAAGGCTTGCTAAATCACACAGTTTATCCCTCTAGTCCCGCTGACTGGGACAGAGAAGGCAGAGCGATTAGGTAGCTGACTAGCCACTTCACAGACGACCAGGGGAGGAGGGATATTTGATATCTGAACCTTAAACACGTCGGATGACAGTTGAAAGGGGAAAAGAAGGAGGCGGTGGTAGAGTGGAGGTGGGGAAGAGAATGGATGTGTGAACATATAGAGAAGCTCGGCTGCAGGTGTTGGTTTCCCTGAGACTGTTTGGAGTGGAGGGGAAGGGAGGGGAGGGCCGGACATGGTTCTAGACTGCAGCTGGGAGACGTGTGCCCCTGGACCCTACCTCTGGGAGAGGGTGGGGTTGGTTTGCTCCTCCTCCTTTTAAGCCTCAGGAATCACAACCTAGATAAAATGAGAGATTTAATTTCCTCTGTGGGTTATCTTATGTCCTCTGTAGTACCTTTGTGAAATATTGGAATAGACTTCATAACAGATCATCATATACAATAAATCTGTAGGTAATAGGTATGACTCTAATTCTTCCCTTCCTATTTCACCCTGATGAAGGAAATCTGAGGAAAACGCGACAGAAAATCTATCAACACATCTCCTGTGCTACACGTGCATCATGTACCCTGGATCATTGCTACTCTCTCTTCCGGGGTAGCTACAAGGTCCTCCCCCACCTTCCCTTTGGCAAATCAGATCATGGCTCCATTCTGCTCCTTCCCACCTATAGGCAGAAACATAAACGGGAAACAACCGTGGTAAGGACTGGTCAACATTGGTCTGACCAATCAGAATCTATGCTTGAATATTGTTTTGATCATGCGGACTGGGATATGTTTCGGTCTCGTTTGAGAATAGGATTGACGTATACACTGACTTGTGACTGGATTCATCAGGAAGTGCATAGAGGATGTTGCTCCAACTGTAACAATTACCACTCATCCAAACCAAAACCCGTGGATAGACGGCAGCACTTACGCTAAACTTAAAGCTTGAGGTAGTATTGCATTTAACCATGGAAAGATGACTGGAAGCATGGACGTTTACAAACAGACTGGCTATGACATATCAGAGAGGCTATCAGAGAGGCAAACAACAGTACAGGGACAAATTAGAGTTGCAATTCAACGGCTCAGATACAAGACGTATGTGGCAGGGACTCCAGACAATCACGGAATAAAAACGGAAAATGAGCCACGTCGCGGACACCGACGCCTCGCTCCCGGATAAACTAAACATCTTCTTCACCCACTTCGAGGAAAATAACATTGAGCCGGCGATGTGGGCCCCCTACGCTCAATGTGTTCTCTCATTCTCCGTGGCTGACGTGAGTAAGTCATGTTAACCCTTGCATAGCTGCCGGCCCAGATGGCATCCCAAGCTGGGTCCTGAGAGCATGTGCAGACCAGCTGGCTGGAGTGTTTACGGACATATTCAATCACTCTATATCCCAGTCTGTCGTCCCCACTTGATTGAAGATGTTCACCATTGTTCCTGTACCCAAGAAAGCGAAGGTAACTGAACTAAATGACTATAGCCTCATAGCACTCATAGCACATAGCATACTTGTCATCATGAAGTGCTTTGAAGCACTAGTTAAGGACCATATCACCTCCACCTTACCCGTCAACCTAGACCCTCTATAATTCGCCTACCGCCCCAACAGATCCTCGGACCATGCAATCGCCATTGCACTGCACAATTCTCTATCCAATCTTGAGAAATACCTATGTAAGAATGCAGTTAATTAACTACAGCTCAGCCTTTAACATCGTACTAGCCTCCAAGCTCATCACTAAGCTCAGGGTACTGGGTATTAACCCCTCCCTGTGTAGCTAGGTCTTCATGATGGGCCGACCCCAAGTGGTGAAGGTAGGCAACAACATCTCCGCCATGCTGATCCTCAAGACTGGGGCCCCAAAAGGGTGCGTGCTCTGCCCTCTCCTGTACTCCCTGTTCACCCATGACTGCATGGCCATGTACGTCTCCAACTCAATCATCAAGTTTGCTGGCGATACAACAGTGGTAGGCCTAATTAGAAACAATGATGAGACAGCCTACAGGGAGGAGGTGAGAGCCTTGGCGGAGTGGTGCCAGGAAAATAACTTCTCCCTCAACATCAACAAAATGAAGGAGCTGATTGTGGATGACAGGAGACAGCAGGGAGAATATGCCCCCATCAACATCAGCTGGGCCGCAGTGGAGAGGGTCAAAAGCTATTCATGAAGCCCTTTTTAAAACAGCCCATGACACAAAGTGCTCTACAGAAACCCAGTCTAAAACCCCAACAGTAAACATTGCAGATGTAGAAGCACAGTGGCTAAGAAAAACACCCATGAAAGGCAGGAACCAAGGAAAGAAACCTAGAGAGTAACCAGGCTCTGAGGGGTGGCTAGCAGGGCCAAACAATAATTATCACAGTGATTTTAGAGGGTGCAACAGGTCAGCACCTCAGGAGTAAATGTCAGTTGGCTTTTCATAGCCGATAATTCAAAGTTAGAGACAGCAGGTGCGGTAGAGAGAGAGAGTTGAAAACAGCAGGTCCGGGACAGGTAGAACATCCGGTGAACAGGTCAGGGTTCCATTGCTGCAGGCAGAACAGTTAAAACTGGAGCAGCAGCAGGTGGACTGGGGACAGCAGGTGGACTGGGGCAAGGCGTCATCGGGCCAGGTTGTCCTGAGGCATGGTCCTAGGGCTCAGGTCCTCCGAGAGAAGAGAAAAAAGAGAGAAAGAGAGAAAGAGAGAGTTAAAGGGAGCATACTTCAATTCACACAGGACACCGGATAAGACAGGATAAATACTCCAGATATAACAGACTGATCCCGCCCCTTGACACAAACTATTGCAGCATAAATACTGGAGGCTGAGACAGGAGGGATCAGGATACACTGTGGCTCCGTCCGCGTTACCCTCGGACAGTGCCAACCAGGCAGGATATAACCCCACCCACTTTGTCAAAGCACAGCCCACACACCACTAGAGGGATATCTTCAAACCACCAACTTACTACCCTGAGACAAGGCCGAGTATGGCCCACTCAGTGTATATACTGTATTCTAGTCATGGCTCATCCTACAGTATATTATTATTTCTGTACACATTTTCTATTCGTATACTGTCCGTATAGAATATACACACCATTATATATTTATATTCCGGACACTGACATTTCTCATTCTGATATTTCATCATTTCTTTCTTTTGACTTTTTGGATTATGTGCATATTGTTTTGTATTGGTGTGTATTATTACTACACTGTTGGAGCTAGAAACACAAACATTTCGCTACACCTGCAATAATTTATGCAAATCTGTGTACGCAACCAATAAACTATGGCTTGATTTGGTTATGCAGTTATGCATAATGCATTACACTCTTAGAAAAAAGGAGCTATATAGAACCTAAAAGGGTTATTTGGCTGTCCCCATAGTTAGAACCCTTTTCGGTTCCGTGTAGAACCCTTTGTACAGGGTTCTACCTGGAACCAAAAATGGTTCTCCTAAGGGGACAACTTTTTTTCTGAGAGTGTACAGTAACAATTAGACTTGGTCTCCAGAGCAACATGTACAGTACAGTAGCATAGCACAGAGGGCAGATTAAACAAATGCGAACATTAACAAGTGTGTAGCGCAACCAGATAAAATCATTAGAGAATGAAGCATGAAAACATGGACTGGCTGATCCTTTTACAGCGGGAAAATCATTAGAGAATTAAGCATGACAACATGGACTGGCTGATCCTTCTACAGCAGGAAAATCATTAGAGAATGAAGTATGACAACATGGACTGGCTGATCCTCATGTAGAGGGAAAATCATTAGAGAATGAAGCATGAAAACATGGACTGGCTGATCCTCATATAGAGGGAAAATCATTAGAGAATGAAGCATGAAAACATGGACTGGCTGATCCTCATATGGAGGGAAAATCATTAGAGAATGAAGCATGACAACATGGAGTGGGAAAACTCAGCCCCAGCTTTTGAGTAGTAAGTATTAAAAAACAGTGCTCTGGAAAGAGAGAGGGTAGTGTGTGTGTGTGTGTGTGTGTGTGTGTGTGTGTGTGTGTGTGTGTGTGTGTGTGTGTGTGTGTGTGTGTGTGTGTGTGTGTGTGTGTGTGTGTGTGCCTCTGTGTTTCTGCGTGTGCGTGTTTTTATCAGAGAGCGACTGCAGTGAAATATGAGCTGGTGAAACAAGTGAGACTACTAGCCTTTTGGTGACCCTCTACTGAGGCCCACCTCCTACCCAATGAAATAGTTCAGGTAATGCACCCTGAATGATGCTCTGCGCCTGGCAGGTATTTAACCATCCTCCATGTCTCAGGATGAGACACCAGGCTCTGCTGCTCCACACTGGGGGAGAGTTAACGCAAAGAGTATGGATCAGGAACTTATATACACACACACACATTCGCGCTTGCGCACACACACACAAACACACACAAGAAACGCATGTAGACACACACACACACACACACACACACACAAATCTGCTCTCCCACCACAAAACCCTTCCTGTCGGTGAATGTTACACCCATTACACCCCATAGTGCTCCCCACTACATTATCTTATCTGGTTACTGAAAACTGGCCCATGCAGACTTGCTGGAGACGGTGTAGTGTTAAAAAACATACCTCCATATGACTTGTGGTTGATACATGAGATATGCAACCACCACATATCACACAGCTGGTAATATCAGACCTGCCTGACAGCTTCATTGTTCAGTATCGTATACAAGTGCGAGGCCCAGACAGACAGGCATATCAGTGTTGTGGCTTTGGCCCATAATCATGCCGTAAATCACAGTGACTCCTACCGCTGCTGTCTGTTGTTTGTCATTAGAAGTACTCCAAATGAAATCAGCACAGATATGTTATGTTGAGTTGCAAATACACAAATAAAATAATGTATTTCGTTTCTGATGTTCTATACCCACAGTATCATAACAACTACTCTAACTAGAGTATAGTAACAACTACTATGTCATAACAATTACTCTACCCTACAGTATCACACCAATTACTCTACCCTACAGTATCACAACAACTACTCTACCCTACAGTATCATAACAACTACTCTACCCTACAGTATCATAACAACTACTCTACCCTACAGTATCACAACAATTACTCCGCCCTACAGTATCATAACAACTACTCTACCCTACAGTATCATAACTACTACTCTACCCTACAGTATCATAACAACTACTCTACCCTACTGTATCACAACAATTACTCTACCTACAGTATCACACCAATTACTCTACCCTACAGTATCACAACAACTACTCTACCCTACAGTATCACAACAATTACTCTACCCTACAGTATCATAACAATTACTCTACCCTACAGTATCATAACAATTACTCTACCCTACAGTATCATAACAACTACTCTACCCTACAGTATCATAACAACTACTCTACCCACAGTATCATAACTACTACTCTACCCTACAGTATCATAACAACTAGTCTACCCTACAGTATCACAACAATTACTCTACCCTACTGTATCATAACAACTACTCTACCCTACAGTATCATAACAACTACTCCATCCTACAGTATCACAACAATTACTCCACCCTACAGTATCATAACAACTACTCCACCCTACTGTATCATAACAATTACTCTACCCTACTGTATCACAACAATTACTCTACCTACAGTATCACACCAATTACTATACCCTACAGTATCACAACAACTACTCTACCCTACAGTATCACAACAATTACTCTACCCTACTGTATCACAACAATTACTCTACCTACAGTATCACACCAATGACTCTACCCTACAGTATCACAACAACTACTCTACCCTACAGTATCACAACAATTACTCCACCCTACAGTATCACAACAATTACTCTACCCTACAGTATCATAACAATTACTCTACCCTACAGTATCATAACAATTACTCTACCCTACAGTATCATAACAACTACTCTACCCTACAGTATCATAACAATTACTCTACCCTACAGTATCATAACTACTACTCTACCCTACAGTATCACAACAATTACTCCACCCTACAGTATCATAACAACTACTCTACCCTACAGTATCATAACAACTACTCTACCCTACAGTATCATAACAACTAGTCTACCCTACAGTATCACAACAATTACTCTACCCTACTGTATCATAACAACTACTCTACCCTACAGTATCATAACAACTACTCTACCCTACAGTATCACAACAATTACTCCACCCTACAGTATCATAACAACTACTCGATCCTACAGTATCACAACAACTACTCTACCCTACAGTATCATAACAACTACTCTACCCTACAGTATCATAACAACTACTCTACCCTACAGTATCATAACAACTACTCTACCCTACAGTATCATAACAACTACTCTACCCTACAGTATCATAACAACTATTCTACCCTACAGTATCATAACAACTACTCTACCCTACAGTATCATAACAACTACTCTACCCTACAGTATCATAACAACTACTCTACCCTACAGTATCATAACAATTACTCTACCCTACAGTATCATAACTACTACTCTACCCTACAGTATCACAACAATTACTCCACCCTACAGTATCATAACAACTACTCTACCCTACAGTATCATAACAACTACTCTACCCTACAGTATCATAACAACTAGTCTACCCTACAGTATCACAACAATTACTCTACCCTACTGTATCATAACAACTACTCTACCCTACAGTATCATAACAACTACTCTACCCTACAGTATCACAACAATTACTCCACCCTACAGTATCATAACAACTACTCGATCCTACAGTATCACAACAACTACTCTACCCTACAGTATCATAACAACTACTCTACCCTACAGTATCATAACAACTACTCTACCCTACAGTATCATAACAACTACTCTACCCTACAGTATCATAACAACTACTCTACCCTACAGTATCATAACAACTATTCTACCCTACAGTATCATAACAACTACTCTACCCTACAGTATCATAACAACTACTCTACCCTACAGTATCATAACAACTACTCTACCCTACAGTATCATAACAACTACTCTACTCTACTGTATTTTTAATTTGTTTAAATTTTACCTTTATTTATCCAGGTTTTTTCTCATTGAGATAATATCTATTTTCCAAGAGAGACCTGGTCCAATAGCAGCAAGGGGAACAACGTTTCAGACAAAACAACTTACATACACTAACACAACATTAAACAAAACTATAAACACACATACAGTACAACAAAAACATTTTACATTAAAAACACAAACGTCTTGACTAAAAACAGCTGGCCTAAAAACAATTACACTCTTCTATGATATATACATCGATCAAGTGTTTAAACTCCACCAACGAAACTAGATCATCACATTTTAAAATGTTCAGGGGAGAATTCCAGGACCACGGAGCTAAGTCACTAAAACTATTTCTACCATGACCTGTTCTAATTTTTGGTACTGTTAGAAGCAAATCAGAATGGGACAGTAATTTATATTTATTTACTGACCTGACTAAAAATATCAGTGTATACCAGTGTTTAAGCCTACGCAAGGTCAATGACAACCAGCCAACAGCGCTGTAGAGAAATTATGTGTTAGACGTTTCTGATTTGTAATGAACCTGAGGGCTGCATTATACACTGAATCAAGTGCTCTCAGGATAGTGGCGGAGGCCTGCATATATATAAGATCACTAAAATCTTAAACCGACAGTAATGTACATTGTACCAGCTCCTTCCTGGCCTCAAAAGAAAAACAAGCCTTATGCCGGTAATAAAAACCTATTCTCAGTTTGAGCTTCCTTATCAAGTTCTCTACATGTACAGTGAAGCTCAGCTTATCATCAACAAACACACCCAAATATTTGTACACTTTAACTTTCTCTATAGTTTGTCCAGCCAATGTAGCAATGATATGATTTGTAACATGCCTGGCATTTGAAAATACCATGCATTTTGTTTTACCCGAATTTAGAATCAGCTTTAAATCATACAGATTCTGTTGTATGATGTTAAATGCTCTTTGGGCATTTTCAAAAGCTAAAGATAAACTACTACCACTTGAATAAAGAACAGTATCATCTGCATAAAAATTAACATCTGCTGTTTCAATAAGATCCCCAATGTTGTTGATATACAAAATGAACAACATTGGGCCCAAAATAGAACCTTGCGGAACATCTAAGCATACATCTATGGACTCAGATTTACAACCATCCGCCATTACACATTGTGTACGATTTGATAGGTAATTTATAAACCAATCTAGAGCATGACCAGTGTAACTTTTAACAACTACTCTGCCTACAGTATCATCACAACTACCCTACCTACAGTATCATAACAACCACTCCACCCTACAGCATCATAACAACTATTCTAGACTACAGTATCATAACAATTACTCTACCTACATTATAATTAAACTACTCAACCTACACCATCATAACAAATACTCTACCTACAGTATCAAAACAACTTCTCTACCAACAGTATCATAACAACTACTCTACCTACAGTATCATAACAACGGCTCTACCTACAGTATCATAACAACTTCTCTACCAACAGTATCATAACAACTACTCTACCCTACAGTATCATAAAATATACGGGTCGAGTAATTCCACAACATTTTAACCTTTGCACTAACACAGCATGGTCCACGGTGTCAAAAGCCTTCGACAAATCAATAAAAACAGACACACAATGTAACTTCTTATCAAGAGCACAGTGGATGTCATTTAAAACCTTCAATGTTGCTGAAACAGTGCTGTGGCCAGACCTAAAACCTGATTGCATTCCATTGAAGATGTTGTTTTCTTGGAAGTAGACCTTTAGTTGCCTACTAACTAAGGACTCCAGTACCTTTGACAGTACAGACAATTTTGATACGGGTCGATAGTTGCCAAGTAGCGAAGGATCTCCACCTTTCAGGAGAGGCCGTACAAAAGCAGATTTCCATAACTTGGGGATTTCCTTTACATCAAGCGTGAGGATAAAAATACATGTTAAGGGGGAGCAATGATATCTGCAACTAGGTGGAGGAGGCGGGGGTCTAGTTCATCAGGGCCAGGGGATTTTTTACCATCTATTTCTTTCAGGGCTTTACACACTTCTGAAACAGAGAATGATGAAAAGGAGAACCTGGTGAAGGAGTGTACAGGGGTGTCAGGTAAATTCATAGGGGGCTCAATAATACCTTTGACCTTTTCAAATAAACTGCCTGCATCTAAAAAATGCTGATTCAAGGCTTTCAGAATAGAGGTTCTCTCAGTTACAATCTGTGTATCAACCAACAATTGTTTGGGAAGCTGTGTATCTTTTAACAACTACTCTGCCTACAGTATCATCACAACTACCCTACCTACAGTATCATAACAACCACTCCACCCTACAGCATCATAACAACTACTCTAGACTACAGTATCATAACAATTACTCTACCTACATTATAATTAAACTACTCAACCTACAGTATCATAACAAATACTCTACCTACAGTATCAAAACAACTTCTCTACCTACAGTATCATAACAACTTCTCTACCAACAGCATCATAACAACTACTCTACCCTACATTATTATAAAAACTACTCTACCCTACAGTATCATAACAACTACTCTACCTACACTATCATAACAACAATAGTATCATAACAACCACTCTACCCTACAGTATCATAACAACCACTCTACCCTACAGTATCATAACAACCACTCTACCCTACAGTATCATAACAACTACTCTACCCTACAGTATCATACAACCTACTCTACCCTACAGTATCATAACAACTACTCTACCTACACTATCATAACAACAACAGTATCATAACAACTATACTACCCTACAGTATCATAACAACCACTCTACCCTACAGTATCATAACAACCACTCCACCCTACAGTATCATATCACCTCTAGTGGTGTGGGGGATGTGCTTTGGCAAAGTGTGTGGGGTTATATCCTTCCTGTTTGGCCCTGTCCGGGGGTGTCCTCGGATGGGGCCACAGTGTCTCCTGACCTCTCCTGTCTCAGCCTCCAGTATTTATGCTGCAGTAGTTTATGTGTCGGGGGGCTAGGGTCAGTTTGTTATATCTGGAGTAATTATCCTGTTCTATTCGGTGTCCTGTGTGAATTTAAGTGTGCTCTCTCTAATTCTCTCTTTCTCTCTTTCTTTCTCTCTCTCGGAGGACCTGAGCCCTAGGACCATGCCTCAGGACTACCTGACATGATGACTCCTTTCTGTGCCCAGTCCACCTGGCCATGCTGCTGCTCCAGTTTCAACTGTTCTACCTTATTATTATTGGACCATGCTGGTCATTTATGAACATTTGAACATCTTGGCCATGTTCTGTTATAATCTCCACCCGGCACAGCCAGAAGAGGACTGGCCACCCCACATAGCCTGGTTCCTCTCTAGGTTTCTTCCTAGGTTTTGGCCTTTCTAGGGAGTTTTTCCTAGCCTCCGTGCTTCTACACCTGTATTGCTTGCTGATTGGGGTTTTAGGCTGGGTTTCTGTACAGCACTTTGAGATATCAGCTGATGTACGAAGGGCTATATAAATACATGTGATTTGATTTGATTTGATTTGATATCATAACAACTTCTCTACCAACAGTATCATAACAATTTCTCTACCTACAGTATAATTATAACTACACTACCTACACTAGCATAACAACTACCCTACCAACAGTATCATAACAAAAACTCTACCCTACAGTATAATAACAACTGTTTTACTACCAAATCTTTCTACCCTACGGTATCATAGCATCAACTCTTCCCTACAGTATCATGGCAACTTCTCTTTCCTACAGTATCATAACAACTACTCTACTCTACAGTATCATAACAACTACTCTACTCTACAGTATCATAACAACTACTCTACTCTACAGTATCATAACAACTACTCTACTCTACAGTATCATAACAACTACTCTACTCTACAGTATCATAACAATTACTCCACCCTACAGTATCATAACAACTACTCTACTCTACAGTATCATAACAACTACTCTACTCTACAGTATCATAACAACTACTCTACAGTATCATAACAACTACTCTACTCTACAGTATCATAACAACTACTCTACTCTACAGTATCATAACAACTACTCTACTCTACAGTATCATAACAATTACTCCACCCTACAGTATCATAACAACTACTCTACTCTACAGTATCATAACAACTACTCTACTCTACAGTATCATAACAACTACTCTACTCTACAGTATCATAACAACTACTCTACTCTACAGTATCATAACAACTACTCTACTCTACAGTATCATAACAATTACTCCACCCTACAGTATCATAACAACTACTCTACTCTACAGTATCATAACAACTACTCTACCCTACAGTATCATAACAACTACTCTACTCTAATGTATCAAACCAACTACTCTACCAACAGTATCATACAACCTACTCTAAATTACAGTATCACAACAAATTCTCTACCCTACCGTATCATAACAACTACTCTACCCTACAGTATCTTAACAACTACTCTACCTACAGCATCATAACAACTACTCTACTCTGCAGTATCATAACAACTACTCTACCCTACAGTATCATAACAACTACTCTACCCTGCAGTATCATAACAAATATTCTAGCCTACAGTATCATAACAACTACTCTACCCTACAGTATAATAACAAATACTCTAGCCTACAGTATCATAACAACTCCTCTACCTTACTATCATGTTTTAGGGAAGACGTAGATGAGGACAGTGTCAAAGTAACAAAAGTTTATTACTAGAACTTGGGGCTGGCAACACGTCAGGTCAAGGGTAGGCAGAGGTCAGCAATACAGTGTGGTGGGACACGGTACAGGATGGCAGGTAGGCTCAGGGTCAGGGCAGGCAGAGGTCAGTAATACAGAGTGGTGGGACACGGTACAGGATGGCAGGTAGGCTCAGGGTCAGGGCAGGCAGAGGTCAGTAATACAGTGTGGTGGGACACGGTACAGGATGGCAGGTAGGCTCAGGGTCAGGGCAGGCAGAGGTCAGTAATACAGAGTGGTGGGACACGGTACAGGATGGCAGGTAGGCTCAGGGTCAGGGCAGGCAGAGGTCAGTAATCCAGAGTGGTGGGACAAGGTACAGGATGGCAGGTAGGCTCAGGGTCAGGGCAGGCAGAGGTCAGTAATCCAGAGTGGTGGGACAAGGTACAGGATAGTAGGTAGGCTCAGGGTCAGGGCAGGCAGAGGTCAGTAATACAGAGTGGTGGGACAAGGTACAGGACGGCAGGCAGAGTGGGTCAGGTCAGGCTGATTGGTCAAGAACCGGGAAAACTAGAAAACAGAAACTTAAGAAAAGACAGGAGCAACAGGAAAAACGGTGGTAGGCATGACGAACAAAACAAACTGGCAACAGACAAACAGAGAACACAGGTATAAATACACAGAGGATAATGAGGGGAGATGGGAGAAACCTGGTGGGGGGTGTAGACAAGCACAAAGACAGGTGAAACAGATCAGGGTGTGACTCCCTACAGAATCATAACAACTACTCTACCCTACAGTATCATATCAACCACTCTACCCTACAGTATCATAACAACTAGTCTAACCTACAGTATCATAACAACTACTCTACCCTACAGTATCATAACAACTCCTCTACCCTACAGTATCATAACAACTCCTCTACCCTACAGTATCATAACAACTACTCTACCTACCGTATCATAACAACTCCTCTACCCTACAGTATCATAAAAACTACTCTACCCTACAGTATCGTATAGATAAGAGAGACAGTGGAACAGAGGAATTCGATTTTCAAGGCTATGGTATCTCTACCTCGTCAACTGACAGATTACTTATCCAGACATCGTGTTAAAAAGACTGTGTCTATGTAACTTAATATTCCTATCCTCATAAACTCTATGGTGGACTCAATGGCCTGTGTGGGCGTGAGCTGAACTGTCATGAAACACATGGTTTGCAATCCAACACACCCTAATCCCCAAATCATGCACTACTTTTGCCTATGGCCCTGTTCAAAAGTAGTGCATGATACAAGGGAATAGTGTGTCATTTGGGACTTATCGAGCTCCATGGTTATCAAGCTCCGATAGCATTTCAGTTAGGTTGTCATGATGTTTAAACAGGTGCCATCTAACAAGGGCTAGATGTAATAAGAACCAGAGTGCTTAGAATTCAGCTGCAAGGCACAAATGCAATTTCTCTTTATAGTGCATCCAAATGATATTACTGGTGATGGTCTACTCTACGCTACAGTATCATAAATTCTACTCTACCCTACTGTATCATAACAACTACTCTACCCTACAGTATCATAACAACTACTCTACCCTACAGTATCACAACAATTACTCCACCCTACAGTATCATAACAACTACTCGATCCTACAGTATCACAACAACTACTCTACCCTACAGTATCATAACAACTACTCTACCCTACAGTATCATAACAACTACTCTACCCTACAGTATCATAACAACTACTCTACCCTACAGTATCATAACAACTACTCTACCCTACAGTATCATAACAACTATTCTACCCTACAGTATCATAACAACTACTCTACCCTACAGTATCATAACAACTACTCTACCCTACAGTATCATAACAACTACTCTACCCTACAGTATCATAACAACTACTCTACTCTACTGTATTTTTAATTTGTTTAAATTTTACCTTTATTTATCCAGGTTTTTTCTCATTGAGATAATATCTATTTTCCAAGAGAGACCTGGTCCAATAGCAGCAAGGGGAACAACGTTTCAGACAAAACAACTTACATACACTAACACAACATTAAACAAAACTATAAACACACATACAGTACAACAAAAACATTTTACATTAAAAACACAAACGTCTTGACTAAAAACAGCTGGCCTAAAAACAATTACACTCTTCTATGATATATACATCGATCAAGTGTTTAAACTCCACCAACGAAACTAGATCATCACATTTTAAAATGTTCAGGGGAGAATTCCAGGACCACGGAGCTAAGTCACTAAAACTATTTCTACCATGACCTGTTCTAATTTTTGGTACTGTTAGAAGCAAATCAGAATGGGACAGTAATTTATATTTATTTACTGACCTGACTAAAAATATCAGTGTATACCAGTGTTTAAGCCTACGCAAGGTCAATGACAACCAGCCAACAGCGCTGTAGAGAAATTATGTGTTAGACGTTTCTGATTTGTAATGAACCTGAGGGCTGCATTATACACTGAATCAAGTGCTCTCAGGATAGTGGCGGAGGCCTGCATATATATAAGATCACTAAAATCTTAAACCGACAGTAATGTACATTGTACCAGCTCCTTCCTGGCCTCAAAAGAAAAACAAGCCTTATGCCGGTAATAAAAACCTATTCTCAGTTTGAGCTTCCTTATCAAGTTCTCTACATGTACAGTGAAGCTCAGCTTATCATGAACAAACACACCCAAATATTTGTACACTTTAACTTTCTCTATAGTTTGTCCAGCCAATGTAGCAATGATATGATTTGTAACATGCCTGGCATTTGAAAATACCATGCATTTTGTTTTACCCGAATTTAGAATCAGCTTTAAATCATACAGATTCTGTTGTATGATGTTAAATGCTCTTTGGGCATTTTCAAAAGCTAAAGATAAACTACTACCACTTGAATAAAGAACAGTATCATCTGCATAAAAATTAACATCTGCTGTTTCAATAAGATCCCCAATGTTGTTGATATACAAAATGAACAACATTGGGCCCAAAATAGAACCTTGCGGAACATCTAAGCATACATCTATGGACTCAGATTTACAACCATCCGCCATTACACATTGTGTACGATTTGATAGGTAATTTATAAACCAATCTAGAGCATGACCAGTGTAACTTTTAACAACTACTCTGCCTACAGTATCATCACAACTACCCTACCTACAGTATCATAACAACCACTCCACCCTACAGCATCATAACAACTATTCTAGACTACAGTATCATAACAATTACTCTACCTACATTATAATTAAACTACTCAACCTACACCATCATAACAAATACTCTACCTACAGTATCAAAACAACTTCTCTACCAACAGTATCATAACAACTACTCTACCTACAGTATCATAACAACGGCTCTACCTACAGTATCATAACAACTTCTCTACCAACAGTATCATAACAACTACTCTACCCTACAGTATCATAAAATATACGGGTCGAGTAATTCCACAACATTTTAACCTTTGCACTAACACAGCATGGTCCACGGTGTCAAAAGCCTTCGACAAATCAATAAAAACAGACACACAATGTAACTTCTTATCAAGAGCACAGTGGATGTCATTTAAAACCTTCAATGTTGCTGAAACAGTGCTGTGGCCAGACCTAAAACCTGATTGCATTCCATTGAAGATGTTGTTTTCTTGGAAGTAGACCTTTAGTTGCCTACTAACTAAGGACTCCAGTACCTTTGACAGTACAGACAATTTTGATACGGGTCGATAGTTGCCAAGTAGCGAAGGATCTCCACCTTTCAGGAGAGGCCGTACAAAAGCAGATTTCCATAACTTGGGGATTTCCTTTACATCAAGCGTGAGGATAAAAATACATGTTAAGGGGGAGCAATGATATCTGCAACTAGGTGGAGGAGGCGGGGGTCTAGTTCATCAGGGCCAGGGGATTTTTTACCATCTATTTCTTTCAGGGCTTTACACACTTCTGAAACAGAGAATGATGAAAAGGAGAACCTGGTGAAGGAGTGTACAGGGGTGTCAGGTAAATTCATAGGGGGCTCAATAATACCTTTGACCTTTTCAAATAAACTGCCTGCATCTAAAAAATGCTGATTCAAGGCTTTCAGAATAGAGGTTCTCTCAGTTACAATCTGTGTATCAACCAACAATTGTTTGGGAAGCTGTGTATCTTTTAACAACTACTCTGCCTACAGTATCATCACAACTACCCTACCTACAGTATCATAACAACCACTCCACCCTACAGCATCATAACAACTACTCTAGACTACAGTATCATAACAATTACTCTACCTACATTATAATTAAACTACTCAACCTACAGTATCATAACAAATACTCTACCTACAGTATCAAAACAACTTCTCTACCTACAGTATCATAACAACTTCTCTACCAACAGCATCATAACAACTACTCTACCCTACATTATTATAAAAACTACTCTACCCTACAGTATCATAACAACTACTCTACCTACACTATCATAACAACAATAGTATCATAACAACCACTCTACCCTACAGTATCATAACAACCACTCTACCCTACAGTATCATAACAACCACTCTACCCTACAGTATCATAACAACTACTCTACCCTACAGTATCATACAACCTACTCTACCCTACAGTATCATAACAACTACTCTACCTACACTATCATAACAACAACAGTATCATAACAACTATACTACCCTACAGTATCATAACAACCACTCTACCCTACAGTATCATAACAACCACTCCACCCTACAGTATCATATCACCTCTAGTGGTGTGGGGGATGTGCTTTGGCAAAGTGTGTGGGGTTATATCCTTCCTGTTTGGCCCTGTCCGGGGGTGTCCTCGGATGGGGCCACAGTGTCTCCTGACCTCTCCTGTCTCAGCCTCCAGTATTTATGCTGCAGTAGTTTATGTGTCGGGGGGCTAGGGTCAGTTTGTTATATCTGGAGTAATTATCCTGTTCTATTCGGTGTCCTGTGTGAATTTAAGTGTGCTCTCTCTAATTCTCTCTTTCTCTCTTTCTTTCTCTCTCTCGGAGGACCTGAGCCCTAGGACCATGCCTCAGGACTACCTGACATGATGACTCCTTTCTGTGCCCAGTCCACCTGGCCATGCTGCTGCTCCAGTTTCAACTGTTCTACCTTATTATTATTGGACCATGCTGGTCATTTATGAACATTTGAACATCTTGGCCATGTTCTGTTATAATCTCCACCCGGCACAGCCAGAAGAGGACTGGCCACCCCACATAGCCTGGTTCCTCTCTAGGTTTCTTCCTAGGTTTTGGCCTTTCTAGGGAGTTTTTCCTAGCCTCCGTGCTTCTACACCTGTATTGCTTGCTGATTGGGGTTTTAGGCTGGGTTTCTGTACAGCACTTTGAGATATCAGCTGATGTACGAAGGGCTATATAAATACATGTGATTTGATTTGATTTGATTTGATATCATAACAACTTCTCTACCAACAGTATCATAACAATTTCTCTACCTACAGTATAATTATAACTACACTACCTACACTAGCATAACAACTACCCTACCAACAGTATCATAACAAAAACTCTACCCTACAGTATAATAACAACTGTTTTACTACCAAATCTTTCTACCCTACGGTATCATAGCATCAACTCTTCCCTACAGTATCATGGCAACTTCTCTTTCCTACAGTATCATAACAACTACTCTACTCTACAGTATCATAACAACTACTCTACTCTACAGTATCATAACAACTACTCTACTCTACAGTATCATAACAACTACTCTACTCTACAGTATCATAACAACTACTCTACTCTACAGTATCATAACAATTACTCCACCCTACAGTATCATAACAACTACTCTACTCTACAGTATCATAACAACTACTCTACTCTACAGTATCATAACAACTACTCTACAGTATCATAACAACTACTCTACTCTACAGTATCATAACAACTACTCTACTCTACAGTATCATAACAACTACTCTACTCTACAGTATCATAACAATTACTCCACCCTACAGTATCATAACAACTACTCTACTCTACAGTATCATAACAACTACTCTACTCTACAGTATCATAACAACTACTCTACTCTACAGTATCATAACAACTACTCTACTCTACAGTATCATAACAACTACTCTACTCTACAGTATCATAACAATTACTCCACCCTACAGTATCATAACAACTACTCTACTCTACAGTATCATAACAACTACTCTACCCTACAGTATCATAACAACTACTCTACTCTAATGTATCAAACCAACTACTCTACCAACAGTATCATACAACCTACTCTAAATTACAGTATCACAACAAATTCTCTACCCTACCGTATCATAACAACTACTCTACCCTACAGTATCTTAACAACTACTCTACCTACAGCATCATAACAACTACTCTACTCTGCAGTATCATAACAACTACTCTACCCTACAGTATCATAACAACTACTCTACCCTGCAGTATCATAACAAATATTCTAGCCTACAGTATCATAACAACTACTCTACCCTACAGTATAATAACAAATACTCTAGCCTACAGTATCATAACAACTCCTCTACCTTACTATCATGTTTTAGGGAAGACGTAGATGAGGACAGTGTCAAAGTAACAAAAGTTTATTACTAGAACTTGGGGCTGGCAACACGTCAGGTCAAGGGTAGGCAGAGGTCAGCAATACAGTGTGGTGGGACACGGTACAGGATGGCAGGTAGGCTCAGGGTCAGGGCAGGCAGAGGTCAGTAATACAGAGTGGTGGGACACGGTACAGGATGGCAGGTAGGCTCAGGGTCAGGGCAGGCAGAGGTCAGTAATACAGTGTGGTGGGACACGGTACAGGATGGCAGGTAGGCTCAGGGTCAGGGCAGGCAGAGGTCAGTAATACAGAGTGGTGGGACACGGTACAGGATGGCAGGTAGGCTCAGGGTCAGGGCAGGCAGAGGTCAGTAATCCAGAGTGGTGGGACAAGGTACAGGATGGCAGGTAGGCTCAGGGTCAGGGCAGGCAGAGGTCAGTAATCCAGAGTGGTGGGACAAGGTACAGGATAGTAGGTAGGCTCAGGGTCAGGGCAGGCAGAGGTCAGTAATACAGAGTGGTGGGACAAGGTACAGGACGGCAGGCAGAGTGGGTCAGGTCAGGCTGATTGGTCAAGAACCGGGAAAACTAGAAAACAGAAACTTAAGAAAAGACAGGAGCAACAGGAAAAACGGTGGTAGGCATGACGAACAAAACAAACTGGCAACAGACAAACAGAGAACACAGGTATAAATACACAGAGGATAATGAGGGGAGATGGGAGAAACCTGGTGGGGGGTGTAGACAAGCACAAAGACAGGTGAAACAGATCAGGGTGTGACTCCCTACAGAATCATAACAACTACTCTACCCTACAGTATCATATCAACCACTCTACCCTACAGTATCATAACAACTAGTCTAACCTACAGTATCATAACAACTACTCTACCCTACAGTATCATAACAACTCCTCTACCCTACAGTATCATAACAACTCCTCTACCCTACAGTATCATAACAACTACTCTACCTACCGTATCATAACAACTCCTCTACCCTACAGTATCATAAAAACTACTCTACCCTACAGTATCGTATAGATAAGAGAGACAGTGGAACAGAGGAATTCGATTTTCAAGGCTATGGTATCTCTACCTCGTCAACTGACAGATTACTTATCCAGACATCGTGTTAAAAAGACTGTGTCTATGTAACTTAATATTCCTATCCTCATAAACTCTATGGTGGACTCAATGGCCTGTGTGGGCGTGAGCTGAACTGTCATGAAACACATGGTTTGCAATCCAACACACCCTAATCCCCAAATCATGCACTACTTTTGCCTATGGCCCTGTTCAAAAGTAGTGCATGATACAAGGGAATAGTGTGTCATTTGGGACTTATCGAGCTCCATGGTTATCAAGCTCCGATAGCATTTCAGTTAGGTTGTCATGATGTTTAAACAGGTGCCATCTAACAAGGGCTAGATGTAATAAGAACCAGAGTGCTTAGAATTCAGCTGCAAGGCACAAATGCAATTTCTCTTTATAGTGCATCCAAATGATATTACTGGTGATGGTCTACTCTACGCTACAGTATCATAAATTCTACTCTACCCTACAGTATCATAACAACTACTCTACTCTACAGTATCATAACAACTACTCTACCCTACAGTATCATAACAACTACTCCACCCTACAGTATCATAACAACTACTCTACCCTACAGTATCATAACAACTACTCTACCCTACAGTATCATAACAACTACTCTACCCTACAGTATCATAACAACTACTCTACCCTACAGTATCATAACTGTTACTCTACCCTACAGTATCATAACAACTACTCTACCCTACAGTATCATAACAACTACTCTACCCTACAGTATCATAACAACTACTCTACTCTACAGTATCATAACAACTACTCTACTCTACAGTATCATAACAACTACTCTACTCTACAGTATCATAACAATTACTCTACCCTACAGTATCATAACAACTACTCTACGCTACAGTATCATAAATTATACTCTACCCTACAGTATCATAACAACTACTCTACCCTACAGTATCATAACAACTACTCTACCAACAGTATCATAACAACTACTCTACCTACAGTATCATAACAACTACTCTACCTACAGTATCATAACAAATACTCTAGCCTACAGTATCATAACAACTAATCTACCTACAGTATCATAACAACTACTCTACCTACAGTATCATAACAAATGCTCTGCCTACAGTATCATACAAACTTGAATATCACTTGATACTAGCCAAGCGAACTGAAATGACCTGGGAGACGACGAAAAATGAATCTATGCGTTAGACACATCTCATAGGGTATTATAATGCACTTGTAAAACATTATGAAGAGGGTGTTAGTAGGAAGTCCTGCCATGAATCCTTTTGTCAGTCAATTGCAGCAGCACGGCCTTAACTTAAGTGGTGGGTGACAGGGCAGGATACAGTCTCCCATCCGATCCACTTTGGATGTCTATATCTCATCTCCTAAATGATTTCCTGAGCTGTCACTCTAGTTAGGAGACCTCAGCGAGAGGAAGAGTGATTGAAGTTCAGACAGAGCGTAGCATGGTGATTGGGGACGAGAGGGAGAGAGAGAGAGAGAGAGAGAGAGAGAGAGAGAGAGAGAGAGAGAGAGAGAGAGAGAGAGAGATGGTTGTTTGTCTTTTGTCTTTTAAACATAGATAGATAGAAAAGAGAGACAGGGGACAGGAGTCTCAGCCAACCTGACCCATCTGTCCATGAGCGAGAAGAGAGAGAGAGAAGAGAAAGAGAGAGAGAGTCACAGTGTGTTTTCACCAGGATCACGGTGTCAGATTCTCTGACAGCAGTGTTGTCCCTGAGCAGTCAGTCAGGAACAGAAACCGACCAATAGAACAGTAAGGAGAGCCGAGTAGACTTTTTTTATATTACAATGTTGCGCTGTACATATTCATCACACAAGTCAGCCAACTACTCCACTCTAGTAGAGTTTGTTTTTGGGGAGCTCAGCTCTCCTATTGTCTTTGACCATTTTACCTCCTCACTCAGTCTCAACAATGTTATCGATGTCATGGGTTGTGGGGCTCTCACTGACTCAGAAGTGCTGTGTAGGATAACCTTGTAATAATATCTTCAGCTTTTGTCGCTAACTCTCCTTAAGGGGGGACCTATAGGTCACAGTTTGTCAGATGTTTTTGAGATTTGGCAGTTGTGGCGTCTCTTTTTGGGTGAGAGTTACTACACTGGCATTGAACACATCATTTGAGTAAAACTGTAAACAATGGTTATCATTTGATTACATCTCAATGGGATGTATACGGAATGTTCAAGATCCTTTCCTCACGATACATTCTCATTATGTCAGGCTTCCAAACATAAAAGTCAATCAAACTTTAAAAAACAATTGCGAGATGAACTGTATGTCCTCTGGTCATTAAGGTTTGAATAAAAATGTAACAAAGACTCCCCACTTTTAACGTTTATGGGATCTCCATCATACTGCTATTCCAGTACACCAATGGTTAGACGGAATGAGAACACTCTATGCATGCAAATGCATACAATTCTTAATTTTGTGGCAAACATTATCTCAGCATTTACATTACTCCTCCACAAATACCCTTAAAACATTTCAGAACAACAAGTCATTCTAATGGGAGGTTATCCTCCATTGGCTGTTTATTCTCTTCTGTTGCTATGCTTACAGGTTCCTTTAAATGACATGAGGAAGTCTACACCTACAGAGGTGAGTAGTGTGTAGCAAACCACTTAACATCATTACCACTGGGTTACTCACACAAGATTGACCTTTAACTTTGTGAAACAAAATCAGAGTCCATGTAGTCCATGTACTACATAGTAGCACATACTGTAAGTAGCTAATAACTGCACCATCTTCTGTGAACGTTGGGCCCAGCTTTTCCTTCTCAGGTAATTGTAAGGTCACGGGTTCGGGAAGAATTCACGGCCCCACTTATAACACTACAAGCCTGATGAATATACACACACGCATGCTCGCCCACATACACACAAAGACACACACACACAGAAATGCATGCATGCACGCACACACACACACACACACACACACACACACACGGACACGGACACGGACACGGACACGGACACGGACACGGACACGGACACGGACACGGACACGGACACGGACACAGACACAGACACAGACACAGACACAGACACAGACACAGACACAGACACAGACACAGACACAGACACAGACACAGAAAGACACAAAAGTACACACATCATGCGTGCCCACAAACACACACACACAAAGACACGCACACAAAGAAACGCACGCATACACACACACAGAAATGCACGCATACACACACACAGAAACACAATCAGACACACACACAGAAACACAATCAGACACACACACAGAAACACAATCAGACACACACACAGAAACACAAACAGACACACACACAGAAACACCAATCTGATTCACCTTTTCTCTCTCTCTAACACAGTAGCACAATGAACCACCCCAGCCTGATATAGTAGTACAGCTGTTATAATATAAACACCATACTGCAATATGCATTATTTCACAGTGGGATTAATCAGTGGGCTTGGCATGGGATAGCTCTGCCAGGAGACATCAGACAAACCCTGCCTGGCTGGCTGGCTGGCAGGCATTATACCCTGGAAAGCCAGCCAGGTAAGAGAGGAAACAACTTGCTTCAGGTGCCCGATCTCCCAGCGGAATCCATATTGATTACACCTTCTACAGCACGTGCACAATCTCGCAGCGGAATCAATATTGATTACACCTTCTACAGCGCTTTCAGTATCTCTGCACTCTGACAGTGCACCGGCGAGGAGAGATGGATAAACGCTCTATCATTGATGTATAAAAGGATGTTTGGAAGGCAAGTTGGGGAGTTCTTTTTACGGGTGTACATACATTGTAGGGAAGTGTTATTGGGTGTCGTGTGGAAAGATACTGTATCTAGGAAACCTAGAATGTTATATACTCGTTTATTATTTGACAATGTTTTTTGGCAACAGACTCATCTGGAGAAAAAAAGTTTTTAAATGAAAATGTATCTGAGATTGACAGCACTCGCAGCAATGCGAAGAGGGAGTCAGACTCGGGGAGGTATATTTCCAGAACACCTCCAAGGGCTGTTCACTTCTTGACTGTTGCTTCTGAAGAGTAGTAGAGGAGGAAGAGGATGGAAAGCCTAGCTTCTTCATGCTGAGCTCCCAGAGGTAAAGGCTGGTGGGTATATGGAGCTGTTGATTATTGAGATGAACAGCTATAAACTCAATATTTTCAGAGGGAGCGGTGAGAGGACTGTAAAGTAGGCAAATAGCTGCTCTCTGGCTCAGGAGAGCTGCAGGGTGAGCCAGGTAAATGGGTGGAGGGGGATTCAAACGGGTTAGTCAGGATAAGGAACTAGAATCTAGCAGTGGAGATATTTTTTTTAATCCACAGCCCTGGGGCTTTTCTTTCTCTCTCTCTCTCTCTCTAGCTCTCTCTCTCTCTCTCTCTAGCTCTCTCTCTCTCTCTCTCTCTAGCTCTCTCTCTCTATCTCTCTAACTCTCTCTCTCTCTCTCTAGCTCTCTCTCTCTCTAGCTCTCTCTCTCTCTCTCTAGCTCTCTCTCTTTCTCTCTCGCTCTCTCTCGCAGTTTTCACAGTCTGCGACAAAGGCGGTGAGAGAGCGAGATTGAAATGTGATCTATACGCACAGTCCCAGGTCATTTGGAACGATAAATTGTACTCATTAAACATGTACATGTAGCTTAGCACCTTGGCAGCCAGTAAACATGCTGCCTCACCTTATGCAGAAGTTATAGTGTAATAATTGAGTACAAGTTTCATGTATGTGGTAGAGTTTTGCGTGTGCAAACATTATCTAGTGATTGATTCATATTGTGCAGTATTCTTTGGAGATCTCTGTTACTCTGTGCACTGTAATTTCTTCTCCTCTCTCTCTGAAAGCAGTCTACCACTGTGGTAGTAGCAGCGTCTTAAAGAGGATTAATCAGAGAGGAGTCTCTCCCCTGACACTGTTACAAGAATCTGGGATCGGGTTGCTCTACTTTTATTTAGGTGTAGTGGTGGATTTTTAAATATTTTCGCTATCTGAGAGCTTAGTTTGTTTTGACCTCGCCATCAGGGTGGCTTGTCTCACAGACACTCAAAAGAGAGAGAGAGAGAGAGAGAGAGGGAGAGAAGGAGAGAGAAAAAGAGAGAGAGACAGAGGGAAAAAAGAGCGAGGGAGAGAGAGAGAGAGGGGGATAGAGATCAAAAGTATCCAAACAAGTAGCGAGCTCCTCTGCTTTCTGGTGACAGTTGACACTGATGAATTTGGAGACATGCCTAAGCATTAATGGCACTGAAACAAAAATAAACCATCTCCAAGTATAAAATGAGACACACACAGCTACGGAGGAGAGAAGACGGCAGCGTTGTCTTTGATTTATCCCTCTGGGAGAGGCAGGACGATATGTGTGGAAAGAAGAAGAACAAACTCCACAGTGCACAGGGAACATTCGCTACTCACCACAGGAAATCAATTTATTTGAGAGGGCAGCCTGAACTAAAAATAGGGAGCCCCTAACAATACGCAGAATTAATTGCCCAGATTTTGTAGAGAGAGCGCAAGAACACGGAGAAGACTCTAGAGAGCCAAAGTTTATTCTCTGTCTTGTTTTTGTGTCTGTGTTATGGAAATATTAGTGCAGTCGGTCTGTCATGTTTTTGTTTAGTGTTTTTCTACTTGTCGGCTGATGTCAGAGCTCCGCTGTAGCGAAGACTTCCTCATTTGACAGTGAAAGAGGATGTGTGTATGCCTGTCCGTCTGTGTGCAAGCGTTTGTGTGTGTGAGCACTGTGTGTAAATGTCTGTGTGCATGTGTGTGAGGGAACACCGTCTGTGTGTGGGGCCTAAAGTGAGCCGACGTGAAGCTTTTAATGAGATCTCACACCGTGTTTAAATATTTAACAACGCCTTGTGTAGCCCCTCCAACAGCCGACAGGGAAGTCAACCGGCGAGGTTTCATTCCATTACCCCCCACCATCCATCCCCACAAAATATGAAAACTAGACTAGGTCTGGAAATGAGATTGGTATTTACCATATGCACCCACCCTCTACCTGAGAAATGATATGTACACAGAGCTGTAGGTAAAGTGATGAATTATGCATTCAGAAATGTCAAATTAGCTTTTTCATGTGAAAGATATTCAAATGTGTTGAGAAAGGAAAAGAGGTTAACTGAGAGTCGTAAAGTAGGACCAAAATCTAGAAACGCAAAGAAAATGTTGTAATTTACAGTACAATATCAAGACACACTTGTTTCTATCCTTCAATCAATGTCAAAACACTGTCCCTTGATCCACTGCTTCACTATTTGTCTCTCCATATTGAGGTGTTTGGAGGAGCTGTCCCCCACTGATCCTGTTGGTGCTGGGGGAGGAGCTGCGGCTGCCACCCTCCCACTGTGTTCAGAGGGCAGAGTGGGGGAGGAGGAGGAGAGAAGGGGGAGGCAGGGCCTATCTGCCAGCTGGAGGAGTCTGAGGAGAGCTGGAGGATTGTGGAACCACCGAAGGAGTCCCGCCTCCCCGTTCCAGCCTCACTTCCACCTTACCCAGACAGACAGAGCCCATCCCTGCCTGTCTGCATGGGCGAACTTGGCCCCACCCCTTTCACCGACTCCATATCACTTCATCTGGCAGCCAAGTCACACCCATTGGAAGGGTCCATGCCAGGGCACCAGACTTCCCCCTCTCCCACCCCTACTACCACCCCCATGTCCTCCCACTCCCCTCCAAACCCTGCTGCCCCCATCCCTCCTCTCCACACCACACTCATTATTCATGTTCTGAGTGACAGCTTTCATTTGATCTATTACTTAGAATGGGACCAGGGCTGCTGTGCTGCCGCGTCCTGTCTGGATCTTTCATTATTGCAGGGAGGGTTTTCTCCGGCTGGGTCTCTGTTGTGCAGATGAAATATTGAAGGGAGTAGTGTAGTGGAAAGGGCCTCCATGCAGGGTGAGGTAAGGGCCAATGCTGGGCTATAGCTGTTCTTCTCAGACAGACCTCTCCTTCCTTTATCCAGAAGGTGGGCATTGAGCTTCACCTTGATCTTAACCCTGTGCTACCTTCATGGATTTATAATGTCCCCTTGAATTTACTTCTAACAAATGTTCAACTTTTTTTGTTATAGTGTCATCTTGTTTGGATTGTTTGCACTTAATGCTGACATGTGTCAGCCCTCATTTACGTGCATTTACCGGACCGGTCTGTCAACATTTACCGGACCGGTCTGTCAACAATTACCGGACTGGTCTGTCAACATTTACCGGACCGGTCTGTCAATATTGCAGAGGAAAGAATGGGCAATTGGTTTGGCCCTTTTGACAAAGGACTGTGTTCACCTTGACAAAGTACCAGGCCTTCAACTAATAAAAACCAATAGAAAGTTCTTAATTGGACATTGAGCTGTACGGTTGCTTTGGTATACCGAGTTGAAGTGGATCATTATTTGTTTACTGTTTAAAATCTTCATTAGCTAATCAATCGTAAACTACACCTGTCGTAACGACTACTGTATTGTGTATTTAATGCATGTACGATGTATGTGTTTGGGTGCAGATGTGGATCTGAATTTGATCACCCAGTTGCAGGTGAACTGTCATGCAATACAGGACATTATTTTACTGCATTTCAGGATTTTCATTGCCTGTATTTTAGGTTTAAAAAGGCTTCTGAAGTTTGTAATTTCTACTTTCAATATCAGACTTGAATTCCCTTTTGAAACATGTATCAACCCCTACAAAAATGTCTGTTAATTATAATCCACATAATAATTCACATTTCCTGTTTCTGCAGGATTATTCTCCTGTTGTAGCAAACTGCCTCAAATTTAGATCCTACAACTGTGGGACTTCATTAAGCCTTAGGGTAGAACATTTAGTTACGTCACTCAGAAATGTTCAGCTGTGCAGAATGAAAAGACATGATCACATTACTGGCCCGTGGCATTACTGGCCCGTGACATTACTGGCCCGTGGTATTACTGGCCCGTGGCATTACTGGCCCGTGGCATTACTGGCCCGTGGTATTACTGGCCCGTGGCATTACTGGCCCGTGGTATTACTGGCCCGTGGCATTACTGGCCCGTGGCATTACTGGCCCGTGGTATTACTGGCCCGTGGTATTACTGGCCCATGGTATTACCAGTATTACTGGTATTAAGTCACTCTGCTTTCCTACAACATCCTTTTATTGTACTCTTGAGACACTGTGTTGCAAATTTTTACATTTTAGATTTAAAAGGAATGTCTATAAAGAGCTTTTTACTGGCATTACTGGCCCGTGGGATTACTGGCCCGTGGCATTACTGGCCCGTGGCATTAATGGCCCGTGGCATTACTGGCCCGTGGCATTACTGGCCCGTGGCATTACTGGCCCGTGGTATTACTGGCCCGTGGCATTACTGGCCCGTGGCATTACTGGCCCGTGGCATTACTGGCCCGTGACATTACTGGCCCGTGGTATTACTGGCCCGTGGTATTACCAGTATTACTGGTATTAAGTCACTCTGCTTTCCTACAACATCCTTTTATTGTACTCTTGAGACACTGTGTTGCAAATTTTTACATTTTAGATTTAAAAGGAATGTCTATAAAGAGCTTTTTACTGGCATTACTGGCCCGTGGCATTACTGGCCCGTGGCATTACTGGCCCGTGGCATTAATGGCCCGTGGCATTACTGGCCCGTGGCATTAATGGCCCGTGGCATTACTGGCCCGTGGTATTACTGGCCCGTGGCATTACTGGCCCATGGTATTACTGGCCCGTGGCATTACTGGCCCGTGGTATTACTGGCCCGTGGTATTACTGGCCCGTGGTATTACTGGCCCGTGGTATTACTGGCCCGTGGCATTACTGGCCCGTGGTATTACTGGCCCGTGGCATTACTGGCCCGTGGCATTACTGGCCCGTGGTATTACTGGCCCGTGGTATTACTGGCCCGTGACATTACTGGCCCGTGGCATTACTGGCCCGTGGTATTACTGGCCCGTGGCATTACTGGCCCGTGGCATTACTGGCCCGTGGTATTACTGGCCCGTGGTATTACTGGCCCGTGGTATTACTGGCCCGTGGTATTACCAGTATTACTGGTATTAAGTCACTCTGCTTTCTTACAACATCCTTTTATTGTACTCTTGAGACACTGTGTTGCAAATTTTTACATTTTAGATTTAAAAGGAATGTCTATAAAGAGCTTTTTCTCTGAGTAACTGCTTATATTCAATAAACTTTTAGTCAGACTTACAGTAAATAAGTGGAAACCATCTACGCTCTAGTGATACTGTATATAAAATGCATGGATGCAGATACATTTCTCACTTCATCAGGATTTTAGCCAAGGACATTCAATTTTCACTCCTTGTAAAGCCAATTGATTTGGCCTATAGTAGACACCTTTGACTTATTTGAATAATTTCAACAAACAACGTAATTCCATGGATATATGATATATCCCTAATGATAGAACCTCTCGGGTCACTGGAAACAGTGAGTTACAGTAATTGAAAGAAGATGTCCATGCATGTGGCTTGTGCTGTGCTGGAGCAAGTAATGACATTGATATAGAGCGCTCCATTAATTGCCATATGAATAAGGTCCACAGCCGTTGCCTCTCTGCTGATGCATCCCTGTAGAAGAGATGGGTCACTCTGTCTTCTCCGGCCCATAGCCTTGCCAAGCTCATAATTACTAAAACCTCTAATTAATCTTCCCATCACCGGCAAAATACAGCTTCCTACTATATAAATGAGTTAATGTACCTGTATGTGTTTAAGTGTGGGTGGGTGTGTGCATGGGTGATAGAGAGAGAGAGAGAGATGGTTGTCTTGTGTTTCAATTCCTGGGTCCATATCGATACTTCAAAAGAAAAACACAGAACTAGCTGTGGCGGCCTGTTTAACTGAAATAGAAGTGATTGATGAAAATACAAACCCTCCCTTTCATTTCCTGAATTTCAGGTCTAATAAAAATGGTTGTCACTGTGGGCAGTCTGGCTGCATATCCCTAAGTATCACTACTGACGGATTACAAGGGCATTCATAATAACGTTCCTCCTCAGCTCACTGATGGCAGTCGGACAGAATAGGACATGTCATGACACTCTGGTCAGGGTCTTGGCTCTGTGCGTGTGTACGTGTGCAGGCATGCTTGTGTGTGTGTGTGAGAGTGTGTAGTACTGGCCCTTTGCCATATAAGGCTTATCCCCAGTCCATACACTCTACACCAAAGTTCTCCAACGCTGTTCCTGGAGAGCTACCGTCCTGCAGGTTTTCACTCCAACCCTAATCTAGCGCAGCTGATTCTACTAATTAGCTAGTTGATAAGCTGAATCAGGTTAGTTACAACTGGGATTGTAGTGAAAACCTACTAGGGGGTTCTCCTCCAGGAATGGGGTTGGAGATCCCTGGTCTACACCCTGCTATTTTCTCACTAGCCCTGCATGTCTGTGTCAAATCAATGGCACTCTACTACCACCTAGTGAAACACAATGGAACAGCAGCCACCCGGGGCAAGACTGGGAGAGGAGGAATGGAGCTGTTCACAAGTGGCATTTGCCCCTAATTAAAAGCAGAACTTGTTGGAGCACTTGGTCTGCAAAAGGACTGGAATCCACTGTGACGCAGGCAAAGCCCACAATCTGGTGGCAAGCCTCCTCCACTCTGCAGACGAAGTGAATAAGCAATTACAGTATGTCTCACAAATCACCACAGCACTTACAAACTGGATCAGCAGAACTTTTGAGATGGTGTACCAAATTAATTGTTTTTCCTGATCACATGACCCTACCTGGAAAAATGAAAAACTCAGGGCCCTTTGGATGAGTAATGCTGTAAAATTATGGTCACAATGGTTTTCTATACTTGTATGTCCATTTTAGACTGCAAATTTATATGCCTTTGCCTAGTCCATCTATATAATGTAATATATTTCACACAATAAGTACCAAAACATATGGCAGCCCAAGTGGACATTGAGCAACAGTAAGAACGATAGTCTACAAGATTATAGCACACAAATACACATTCATATTATAGGGTATGGACAGGTGATGGACTGAGTCCCAGAGTCCAGACTGTCAAGAGTGATCAACAGTGGTCTTCCTTGAGGATAATTACTGCTGGTTGAACATCTGGTGAGCCCATGTGGAAAGCATTTGTCCCAAATGGCACCTTATTCCCTATATAGTCCACTAATGTTGACCTGCTCATAAGAAGTGCACTATGTAGGGAATAGGGTGGCATTTGGGATGAAACCCATGATGTCAGTGGGGAGGATGAATGAAAGTTGTCATCGACCAGTCTGACTAGTAGCAGTGCGTTTAGACCAGCTTAATGGAGCAGACCAGCTCAGCAACTAATCACTTGTTCTTTCCTCATCAGCTGGTTGCCCTAGGGATGGTAAATGATTGTAAAATGTTTGATGGGTCAGGCCTAAAACCAAGCGGACCTGACATACTCACTCAATGAGGTACAGTTGTGTGTGTGTGTGTGTGTGTGTGTGTGTGTGTGTGTGTGTGTGTGTGTGTGTGTATATGTGTGTATATGTGTGTGTGTGCGTGCGTGCGTGCGTGCGTGTGTGTGTTTTTACGCGTGGGTGTGTGTATTTACGTGTGTGTGTGTGTGTGTGTGTGTGTGTGTGTGTGTGTGTGTGTGTGTGTGTGTGTGTGTGTGTGTGTGTGTGTGTGTGTGTGTGTGTGTGTGTGTGTGTGTGTGTTTTTACGCATGTGTGTGTGTGTACTTACGTGTGTGTGTGTGTGTGTGTGTGTGTGTGTGTGTGTGTGCGCACATATACAGTCCACGGTTAGTTCTGCTCATCTCACCATTTCAATACAGCAGTGTGTAAGGTACTGTGTGTTATAAACGGCTGTACAGCCTCTGTTCCAGTATCTATACACACAGTACATTGAAGCAGTGGGTAATGTGTCAATGCATTGGAGTGGAATGTGCTCTGTCTATTTACTGTAATGAAATAATATGAACTACTTAACAGTTGAAGTCGGAAGTTTACATACACCTTCGCCAAATACATTTAAACTCAGTTTTTCACAATTCCTGAAATGTATTGCTAGTAAAAAATTCCTTGTTTAAGGTCAGTTAGGATCACCACTTTATTTTAAGAATGTGAAATGTCGTGAAATGTGAAATTAATAATAGTAGAGAGAATTATTTATTTCAGCTTTTATTTCTTTCCTCACATTCCCAGTGGGTCAGAAGTTTACATACACTCAATTAGTATTTGGTAACATTGCCTTTAAATTGTTTAACTTGGGTCAAATGTTTCGGGTAGCCTTCCAAAAGCTTCCCACAATAAGTTGGGTGAATTGTGGCCCATTCCACCTGACAGAGCTGGTGTAACTGAGTCAGGTTTGTTGGCCTCCTTGCTCGCACACGCGCTTTCAGTTCTGCCCACAAATCTTCTATAGGATTGAGGTCAGGGCTTTGTGTTGGCCACTCCAATACCTTGACTTTGCTGTCCTTAAGCCATTTTGCCACAACTTTGGAAGTATGTTTGGGGTCACTGTCCATTTGAAAGACCTATTTGACACAAAGCTTCAACTTCCTGACAGATGTCTTGAGATGTTGCTTCAATATATCCACAAAACTTTCCTCCCTCATGACGCCATCTATTTTGTGAAGTGCACCAGGCCATCCTGCAGCAAAGCACCCCCACAACATGATGCTGCCACCCCTGTGCTTCATGGTTGGGACGGTGTTCTTACGCTTGCAAGCCTCCCCCTTTTTCCTCCAAACATAGCGATGGTCATTATGGCCAAACAGTTCTATTTTTGTTTCATCAGACCAGAGGACATTTCCCCCAAAATTACAATCTTTGTCCCCATGTGCAGTTGCAAACTGTGGTCTGGCTATTTTATGGCGGTTTTGGAGCAGTGGCTTCTTCCTTGCTGAGCAGCCTTTCAGGTTATACTTGTTTTACTGTGAATATAGATACTTTTGTACCTGTTTCCTCTAACCTCTTCACAAGGTCCTTTGCTGTTGTTCTGGGATTGATTTGCACTTTTCACACCAAGGTACGTTCATCTCTAGGAGACAGAACTCATCTCCTTCCTGAGCGCTATGAAGGCTGCGTGGTCCCATGGTGTTTATACTTGCGTACTATTGTTTTTACAGATGAACGTGGTACCTTCAGGCGTTTGTAAACTGCTCCCAAGGATGAACCAGACTTCTTGAGGTCTACAATTGTTTTTCTGAGGTGTGGGCTGATTTCTTTCGATTTTCCCATGCGGTCAAGCAAAGAGACACTGAGTTTGAAGGTAGGCCTTGAAATACATCCACAGGTGCACCTCCAATTGACTCAAATGATGTCAATTAGCCTAACAGAAGTTTCTAAAGCCATGACATAATTTTCTGTAATTTTCCAAGCTGTTTAAAGGCACAGTTAACTTAGTGTATGTAAACTTCTGACCCACTGGAATTGTGATACAGTGAATTATAAGCTAAATAATCTGTCTGTAAACAATTGTTGGAAAAATGACTTGTGTCATGCACAAAGTAGATGTCCTAACCGACTTGCTAAAACTATAGTTTGTTAACAAGACATTTGTTGAGTGGTTGAAAAACTAGTTTTAATGACTCCACCCTATGTGTATGTAAACTTCCGACTTCAAAAATGGAGGAGGCTGGTGGCAGCGGGAGGAGGTAGGGAACTGGTCGGTCTGCCCAATATAATGAATCAAAACTGGAGGAGGAATAAAAATAGCATAAATAGGAAAGTATACCAGTTTCATTTGAGGACCAGGATGTTGACAACTGTGCCATACAGATTGTAAAATAGTTGGGAAGAGATTTTTGATGTATCGATTCCATATGAGTTGATATATAAAACAACGCAAGATTCAAGACTTCATGCTTTTCAGCTAAAATTATTATATAGAATTCTTGCCACCAACAAAATGTTGAATATTTGGGGCATAAAAACATCGAAGCTCTGCAGATTTTGTTGTGAGGATACAGAATCAATAGACCATGTATTTTGGTATTGCCATCAGGTAGCCTGTTTCTGGTCTCAGGTTCAGGAATGGCTGAAAATGCATAGCATTGATCTAAAATTGACACTAGAAATAGTGGTGTTAGGAGATCTGGAGAGACCGGCTCAGTCAATTACTAATATACTAATAGTCTTAGTAAAAGTATTTATCTTCAACACGCAATCTGTAGATTCTAATAGATAGATTCAAATTGTACATTAAACATCATAGCGTAGTTGAAAGATATGTGTTGCGTAGAAACACGAAGTGGGTGGCCAGCAGAGATAGATGGGATGGGCTGAGGGAAGCTGAGGGGTGGTATGTGGAATTGGAGACAAGTGGGAGTGAAGTTGCTGTGTGAGAGACTGATTGTCAAAAGATAAAGGGGGAAAAAAGTTAAAATAAAACATAATTAAAGTACATTTGAATGACACTAAGTGGCAGTGTTTTTACAACTAATGCCGGTTTACCTGAGGCTGATGCAGTGCAGGTGTTTGTACACATATGCACACACTCTCATTCAAATAAACACATACAGGAACACACACATACATGTAATAGTGCCAGACATGCACACAGACATATAAAGTAGGCATTGCTGTTATGATTTCAGTTGTCCTTGATGTCCTGTTTTAAATGTATTGTTATTATAATGTTGTTGTTTTTTGCATTGTTGTTTGCTGTTTTCTTCTGTCTTTTCCTTGTTTCTCTTTAGTTCATTCTCTTGGTTGTCGGTGCATTGGGGGGTTCTTGGGGGTGGGGAATGGAATTCATTGTTTTGTTTTATTTTCCGGGCGGAGAGGACTGTGGCAGGGGTCTAGAATGGTTGAGGGACAGCTATTGGGGAACTGTGGGGGGATCTTGGAGGGTTCAGGTTTCACAAGATTGTGATCATGAAAAAGGAAACTATGACATATATTTTATATCACTATCATGCACACGCACCCTCACACATAAGGATGGCTCTGTTGCAGAAAGACTGATACATGTTTGATAGTAGTAGTAGACACCCTCACACATAAGGATGGCTATGTTGCAGAAAGACTGATACATGTTTGATAGTAGTAGTAGACACCCTCACACATAAGGATGGCTCTGTTGCAGAAAGACTGATACATGTTTGATAGTAGTAGTAGACACCCTCACACATAAGGATGGCTCTGTTGCAGAAAGACTGATACATGTTTGATAGTGTCTTGATGCTGTATTGTTTTTCCTTCATGTTCTAATACTTTAATGTTACCCCTTCCTTGTGTTTTTTGTAATAAATAATAATATATAAATATATATATATATATACTGTATATATTTTTTCACTTCCGCCTTCAACTGTATGTCTACTCACGTCAGTGAGGGGGGTCACCCTTGCTGTATCATACTCTGTTACAGTTGTTAACTGAAGTACAGTTTGGTCAGAATTTCAGTAATCTTACTCTTTTGGTTGAAGTAGAGGAGGGATAGATGAAGAGGAAACACTGTAGGAAGGTTGGACACAGGGATCAAACCCCGGCCTCTGGGGGTCAACATGTGTTACCACTAAGAGTGTGAATGTTTAAACATTAAAACATTTTAACTAAATTGGGACCATTTAAATTAAGAAAATTCAGGACATACAAAAAAATTATAAATAATCTCTAGCCAATTAAATGAAATTTTCACAAAACCTATTACTTTCTGTGTTATAGCCAATAGGCTATAAAGGCATTGGAAAGTTGTGTAATTCAAATAAAACCAGAGAGTGAATTTGGTGAATTTGCAAGGCGTGCAAGACAAGAATTGCGAGATGCAGATTACCAACACATATGAGCATGTTTCTGCCTGTCCCTCTCCTCTCCCTCCCGCTGGCCTGCTCTGTCTCTTTGCTAATGATGCAAGTGTGTGTTCAGTCTTCGGTCTGTTGCACGTTGAATGTCCTAGTCTATTCATGGCACCGATGTCAGCGAGATAGAGAGGATCTTTGGGCCAGTCTAGAGAACACGGGGTAGCCTACCCTTCATTTTTGCCTCATAATATGAAATTACACTACATTACCGGTAGTCTTTATTGCCCTCCAAACAATCCATGATAATCGGAAATTTCAATAAGCATTTCTCTACGGCTGGCCATGCTTTCCTCCTGGCTACCTCACCGTACCAATCCCACCGTACCTTCTCCGCTGTGCAATCCGGTTTCTGAGCTGGTCATGGGTGCACCTCAGCCACGCTCAAGGTACTAAACAATATCATAACCGCCATCGATAAAAGACAGTACTGTGCAGCCGTCTTCATTGACCTAGCCAAGGCTTTCGACTCTGTCAATCACCGTATTCTTATCGGCAGACTCAATAGCCTTGGTTTCTCAAATGACTGGCTCGCCTGGTTCATCAACTACTTCGCAGTGTGTCAAATCGGAGGGCCTGTTGTCCGGACCTCTGGCAGTCTCTATGGGGGTACCACAGGGTTCAATTACCCGCCCGCCCAACTAGCATTACTACCATGGACGGTTCTGACCTAGAATATGTGGACAACTACAAATACCTAGGTGTCTGGCTAGACTGTAAACTCTCCTTCCAGACACATATTAAACATCTCCAATCCAAAATCAAATATTGAATTGGCTTTCTATTTCGCAACAAAGCCTCCTTCACTCACGCCATCAAACTTACCCTATTAAAACGGACTATCCTACCGATCCTCGACTTCGGCGATGTCATCTACAAAATAGCTTCCGATACTCTACTCAGCAAACTGGATGCAGTCTATCACAGTGCCATCCGTTTTGTTACCAAAGCCCCTTATACCACCCACCAATGCGACCTGTATACTCTAGTCGGCTGGCCCTCACTACATATTCGTCGCCAGACCTACTGGCTCCAGGTCATCTATAAGTCTATGCTAGGTAAAGCTCCACCTTATCTCAGCTCACTGGTCACGATAACAACACCCACCCGTAGCACGCGCTCCAGCAGGTATACAGTGCCTTGCGAAAGTATTCGGCCCCCTTGAACTTTACGACCTTTTGCCACATTTCAGGCTTCAAACATAAAGATATAAAACTGTATTTTTTGTGAAGAATCAACAACCAGTGGGACACAATCATGAAGTGGAACGACATTTATTGGATATTTCAAACTTTTTTAACAAATCAAAAACTGAAAAATTGGGCGTGCAAAATTATTCAGCCCCCTTAACCTTAAGTTAATACTTTGTAGCGCCACCTTTTGCTGCGATTACAGCTGTAAGTCGCTTGGGGTATGTCTCTATCAGTTTTGCACATCGAGAGACTGACATTTTTTCCCATTACCTCCTTGCAAAACAGCTCGAGCTCAGTGAGGTTGGATGAAGAGCATTTGTGAACAGCAGTTTTCAGTTCTTTCCACAGATTCTCGATTGGATTCAGGTCTGGACTTTGACTTGGCCATTCTAACACCTGGATATGTTTATTTTTGAACCATTCCATTGTAGATTTTGCTTTATGTTTTGGATCATTGTCTTGTTGGAAGACAAATCTCCGTCCCAGTCTCAGGTCTTTTGCAGACTCCATCAGGTTTTCTTCCAGAATGGTCCTGTATTTGGCTCCATCCATCTTCCCATCAATTTTAACCATCTTCCCTGTCCCTGCTGAAGAAAAGCAGGCCCAAACCATGATGCTGCCACCACCATGTTTGACAGTGGGGATGGTGTGTTCAGCTGTGTTGCTTTTACGCCAAACATAACGTTTTGCATTGTTGCCAAAAAGTTCAATTTTGGTTTCATCTGACCAGAGCACCTTCTTCCACGTGTTTGGTGTGTCTCCCAGGTGACATGTGGCAAACTTTAAACAACACTTTTTATGGATATCTTTAAGAAATGGCTTTCTTCTTGCCACTCTTCCATAAAGGCCAGATTTGTGCAATATACGACTGATTGTTGTCCTATGGACAGAGTCTCCCACCTCAGCTGTAGATCTCTGCAGTTCATCTAGAGTGATCATGGGCCTCTTGGCTGCATCTCTGATCAGTCTTCTCCTTGTATGAGCTGAAAGTTTAGAGGGACGGCCAGGTCTTGGTAGATTTGCAGTGGTCTGATACTCCTTCCATTTCAATATTATCGCTTGCACAGTGCTCCTTGGGATGTTTAAAGCTTGGGAAATATTTTTGTATCCAAATCCGGCTTTAAACTTCTTCACAACAGTATCTCGGACCTGCCTGGTGTGTTCCTTGTTCTTCATGATGCTCTCTGCGCTTTTAACGGACCTCTGAAACTATCACAGTGCAGGTGCATTTATACGGAGACTTGATTACACACAGGTGGATTGTATTTATCATCATTAGTCATTTAGGTCAACATTGGATCATTCAGAGATCCTCAATGAACTTCTGGAGAGAGTTTGCTGCACTGAAAGTAAAGGGGCTGAATAATTTTGCACGCCCAATTTTTCAGTTTTTGATTTGTTAAAAAAGTTTGAAATATCCAATAAATGTCGTTCCACTTCATGATTGTGTCCCACTTGTTGTTGATTCTTCACAAAAAAATACAGTTTTATATATTTATGTTTGAAGCCTGAAATGTGGCAAAAGGTCACAAAGTTCAAGGGGGCCGAATACTTTCGCAAGGCACTGTATCTCACTGTTCATCCCCAAAGCCAACACCTACCTTTGGCCGCCTATCCTTCCAGTTCTCTGCTGCCAGTGACTGGAAAGAGTTGCAAAAATCTCTGAAGCTGGAGTCTTATATTTCCCTCGCTAACTTTAAACATCAGCTATCTGAGCAGCTAACCGATCGCTGCAGCTGTATGTAGCCCATCTGTAAATAGCCACCCAATCTACCTACCTCATCCCCATATTGATTTATTTACTTTTCTGCTCTTTTGCACACCAGTTGTCACGTTCTGACCTTTATTTCCTTTGTTTTGTCATTATTTAGTATGGTCAGGGCGTGAGTTGGGGTGGGCAGTCTATGTTTGTTTTTTCTATGATTTGGGGATTTCTATGTTTCGGCCTACTACGGTTCTCAATCAGAGGCAGGTGTCATTAGTTGTCTCTGATTGAGAATCATACTTAGGTAGCCTGGGTTTCACTGTGTGTTTGTGGGTGTTTGTTTCCGTGTCTGTGTTTTTCACCACACGGTACTGTTTTGAGTTTCGTTCATTCCACGTTTATTGTTTTTTGTATTCAGTTGTTCATGTGTACTATTTCGTATTAAAAGAACCATGGACACTTACCACGCCGCATATTGGTCCTCCGATCCTTCTCGCCTCTCCTCTTTGGAAGAAGAGGAGGAAATCCCTTACACCAGTATCTCTACTTGCACATCATCATCTGCTCATTTATCACTCCAGTGTTAATCTGCTAAATTGTAACTATTTCGCTACTAAGGCCTATTTATTACCTACCTCCTCACGCCATTTGCACACACTGTATATAGACTTTCTTTTTTTCTATTGTGTTATTGACTGTACGCTTGTTTATTCCATGTGTAACTCTGTGTTGTTGTTTGTGTCGCACTGCTTTGCTTTATCTTGGCCAAGTCGCAGTTGTAAATGAGAACTTGTTCTCAACTAGCTTACCTGGTTAAATAAAGGTTAAATAAAAAATACAAAAATGGATTACCCTTTTCAGACATTTTGGAATGTGGCCCCTTGAAAGCGACTCGGCTACGGCATATCTGTTTGCCTGTCTGTTAGGGTAGGCTACACTACGGATTTTTAAATGCCGACAAGAAACATTCTCTGGAGAAATGAATGGGCATTTTACATGGAAAGGAATGAGGTTGCTGAAGCGGGACAAACAATCATCACTAGACGACCAGCACTGCCAATCAAATAATCTTGAGCTGCTGCTCGCAGATTGTCTCCCTGCTGTCTGGGCAGAGACCAATCTCTCCTAAAAAAGTACTTTAAAGTTAGTTAAATACCGTGATTTACCAAGACATTTAGTAGAAATAAAACTCAGCTAGATACCATACCATAAAATACGTAATAAAAAGCAACACAACAGCACATCAATCAGCGACGTTTATTGTTGTCAGAGAAACAATGCAGAACATTTAATGCCAGAGCAGAATTCTATTGTGATTAGTTTTTTTTGTCCAGGGCCATAACTTGGGTTTGAGTTTCAGTGAGGTCCGGAAGGGGGGGGGGGGGGGGGGGGGGGGGGCAACTATTTACCAGTTATGCACTCATTCTCCGAGAGTCGTTTTTTGTTTGTTTGGGAGATATCTGTAGACACGGCAAATGTTTAAAATTGCCTTTTGTCTGGCATCTCGCAAACACACTGTCAGCAGCATCTCAAGTTGACTACTGAGCCGACTGTGAGCTGGGGTAATTCCTTTCTCACGCCCTTGGCCACTACCACGAGACGGCAAGAGAGGTGCATTTGCTGCTAAAAAGGCAAATCCGGGAGGCTAATTCAGGGGACACAGGTGAACATAATGAACAAACCACTGTTTACGATTCCACTCATTCGCAGAGGTAGACGCGATTAGAACTCAGTCAGATTGAGAATATAAGCATTCTGAGCTTTGATCAACGCTGGGAGAAATGTTTACCAGCAATTTATTTTATTTTTGTACAAAACATATATTTGAATTATTATTTATTTTTTCAAATTATACAACATTACAGAGGTCCGGAACTCGGTGTGCTCATATGTAGTTACTGCCATGACCGCCATGGCTATGGCATAGGCTGCTCTGTTGTGCCACAGTGCCAGTACCTGGGAGAATGGAGAGTACAGGGAAGTAGTGGGTTATAGTGAGCCTCAAAGACCAGCGACTACGCCTGGTGACTACTTGTGGTGTTTGGTGGTTATTGACAGCTATATTTACCAACTTCAGGTTTCATTTCGTTCCAGTTAAATAGCAGAAAACAAATAATTCACTCGACATTCATCCCGGCTTTAGACTATACGAATGGAGCTGCCACAGTGTTGAAGCCTTTGCAATACGCTTAAATACGGGTGATAGGTTAAGTACACATCACCACATTCTATATCAGAAAGTAGGCTGGCCCTCTCTAAAGTCTCGTAGATCAAGGCGCTGCTCTCGTTTTGTTACTAAAACCCTCTTGTGCAAACTTCTGCCGTACCTTACTTCATTGTTAAATTAGTCCAGACCTGATCACAGGGATGGTCAACTCTCCACTGAGTTAAGTAGGTCTGTATATAGATTTTTTTTGCACCTTACTTGTTGAATGATCTCCAGAGCTCTCAAAGGTTGGATGTCTCCGTGCCACTAGGACAGTTCAGACAGCTGATTGGTGACTTTTACTGAGGAATGTGTTTATTTTCATGATGTGTTTTGTAAGTTACTTTTCTTCAATTGCTTGTGTCATATTGTACGTTTTTATTGCGTTGGAATTGTGAATATGATTGTGTGCAGGGCTCCCTTGCAAGAGGCCATGGTCTCAATGGGATTCCCTGATTAAATACATTTTAATAAAATAGTGACATAATATGAGCCAGTGTAAGGACAAATTGCTACAAACAGGGAGCACTTCACATTTTAAATAAATGATCCATTAATGTCATTGAACAACGTGAACAATGCACATGAGTTGAAGTTATGCACATGATCCCTACCATACAGAAACGATAACATATCTTTCAGAAAGAATAACATATCCCAACTCATCAAACTTTATCCAACACCAAAACTCTTTGATGCTGTCCTCACCTGTCTACAATGACAGGTGCTTGTTTGGCCTCCTGGCCTACCTGTCCAGCTGTCAGGTAATTCCAAAGGGTGTAGAAAGCCCTGTGGATGAGGGGAGGGAGAGGGGGGGCTCAGCATCGAAGCGGCGCTCCATGGGGACAGAGCCTGGGGAGGGGACTCCAGGGCCTCCTTCAGAGGTTTTACCAGAAGAGGAGTGAGAAGAGAGAAAACTGAAGCATTGTAACTGACTAAAAGACCACTCAGAATTGTATGTCCTGATTACTGTGACAGCATTCAGTATTGTATGTCCTGATTACTGTGACAGCATTCAGTGTTGTATGTCCTGATTACTGTGACAGCATTCAGTATTGTATGTCCTGAGTATTGTGAGAGCATTCAGTATTGTATGTCCTGAGTATTGTGACAGCATTCAATATTGTATGTCCCGATTACTGTGAAAGCATTCAGTATTGTATGTCCTGAGTATTGTGACAGCATTCAATATTGTATGTCCCGATTACTGTGAAAGCATTCAGTATTGTATGTCCTGAGTATTGTGACAGCATTCAGTATTGTATGTCCTGATTACTGTGACAGCATTCAGTATTGTATGTCCTGAGTATTGTGACAGCATTCAGTATTGTATGTCCTGATTACTGTGACAGCATTCAGTATTGTATGTCCTGATTACTGTGACAGCATTCAGTGTTGGATGTCCTGATTACTGTGACAGCATTCAATATTGTATGTCCCGATTACTGTGACAGCATTCTGTATTGGATGTCCTGATTATTGTGACAGCATTCAGTATTGTATGTCCTGATTACTGTGACAGCATTCAGAATTGTATGTCCTGATTACTGTGACAACATTCTGATTAATAGGACGAGGAGTGTTCCCTGATCAGCATGTGAGCTGACCTGGGAAAACTCCTGGCCCTACTGATAACCTTATAGTAAATAGAATTGCTAGGACAATAGTGAAGTAGAGATGATGTTAATCTGTAGCATCTAATCCCTCCACGACAGTAAAAGGAAAGATCCAGCACTGCCTTGGACTTTGGGAGGATGTCACCACACTGCAGATGAGAAGCAAAGGAGATAGAGATACAGAGATTCAGTTTCAGTAAGCCCAGTTTGAATATCATGTTATTCCTCTGTCCACCACTGGAGTGTGACATTGCTGGGCTTTTGTTCATGTTATTCCTCTGTCACGAAGTATATAGGCCTATACTAAATATATTTATTGTTTACTATATAATGACAACTACTCAAATACATGGCACCATACGCCAACTGATTTGAAACATGAACGTTTCACTGTTCAAACCTGTTGTAGAACTTTGAAGGCATCCTCAAAACTGTGGAACATATCAGAGTTGAAGGATGACACTCCGGCTTTTCAGCAGGTTAGCCTGTCCTCTCCCAGCACAAATAGAAGCATACATATGCTGCTTTCAAGACAACTAGGAACTCTGAAATAACCGAGGTCTAATTATGAAGTTGGTGATCTTTAGGTCGGAATGTTGGAGCTCTAGAAAGATGTCAGAGTTTCCGACTTGGAATTCAAAGTTAAATGACCGTTAAAAAATGTTTTTCCCAGTCGGAGCTCATATTTTTTTTGTTGAGTTCCCAGTTGTCTTAAACACACTAAAGTCGGAAGTCCGAGATTTCTGTGTTCGAAGTTGTTTTGAACACGGCAATAGACTGGGTCAATATGAAACAGCTTGCCCAATAATCCTTCAGTCACTGAGGACTTAGATGCGTAGGGTACCGGGGGGGTAACTAGCCCCATGGGGTAACTGCCCCCCCCCCCCCCCCCCCCCCCGGTAATACACACGAAGACCATAAGATGTCACCAAATGGTTTCCCCAACATTTTCCTTGGCTGCCACTACTCTTGCTCAACAAAATGTCCTCTTTCTCATCACAACTTTTGGAGATATAAAAATAAAATAAAGTTGTTGATATATTCCAATTAAGTTAGATCTATAATTGGGGGCAGCCCCTCCTTATGGTTATGAATGTGTTTCTACCTGTCATATAGACAATGACTAGCCCAATTAGCACTAGTTTGTGCTAACTTGCTAGCTGACAACTTCACTAGCAGTAAATGCTAGCCAGTTAGCTAGTTAGCATAAGCTGCTAGGAGTGCTAGCTAGCAACCTTACTACCAGATCGATCGTCTGAGATAAAATACGTAAAAAAGATAACATAACTTAATGCGGTTAGAAATGTTTCCACTAGTGACTGATATCTTTACAGCTGATGTTACACTGTTGTGAAACCTTATGCCATAATATTCAGATAACTGTCACCACTGGGGGAGTCATCCCATGGGGGGTGGCAGTTACCCCAGTTCTTAAAAAAAACAAAAAAAACGTCCCTTTTCAAAAAACAGCATTTCATGAAAGAACTAAAAAAGTGTAAACTGTAGCCATTTTTTGCCTTTATAGTTTAAGCCAAAGCAATACCTTCATCCACGTACAATTTCTTCCAAACCTTGCTTTTTTTGTGTCAGAAATTAAGACGGAAAATATTTAGGAAATTATCATTTGATAACAGTATCTTTTACATCAGGCTGAAATGCTGACATTTCAAAACCTTACATTTGGTAACCCTTATGATAGTATTTTTTTGCTCTCCTTTGCTCTTTGAATTGTGTTATCGCTGTGGACATGGAGTGAGTAGCATCTTTCATCAGAATCGAGGAAATTTCTGAACATTTGTGGCACCTCGTTGCAATGCTCGGCTTGTAGTGCGAAATAGATTGGGTCCGATTTCGTATCGAATTAAACTGCTAACGCATAAAAATACCAACCACTAACCAAACCCGGACATTATGCGTCTTCCAATATTTAATCAAAGGCCGAGCAAAGTGCATTTCAGGTGAATCACAACTCACGCGCACGGCTAATGATTTTGGAAACTGAGGGGGAAATGAAACTTGAAGTGCTGGACAAGCAATCCGAAACTTTAGCCAATTTGAAACTTGATGCAATGTCGTACGGAGATGATGTTACGTTCTCATAATGTCGGAAACCGGGACCTACGAATTATGCCGCGTCCTCAACCTAGTCTGAACTAGGAAACTCGTAAATGTCCGATTTGCTATCTAGTTGTAGTAATACACATGCTACGTTCAACGAATTAGCATGTCGAACATTTCAGAGTTGACTAGTTCCGACTAGCATTTGAACGCGGCATTAAAATTAATGATTTGTATTGAGCTTCCTATTGTTTGATTCGGATACTTCCCAAATGTATAACTTGGGATCCGAGTCTTCCGTCTATGTTACAAGGTTGGACATTACCGGGCTTCCGACAGCACATGAACGCGGCATAAGTGCGCCTGTAGCTGTCACGTTCTGTTCGATACATTAAGCAAACACAGAGGATCACCTCATTTGCATGGTACTTTAGGACATGACAGCCTTTTTCCATGTAGGCATGTAGGACTGCATATGAATAAGGTTAGGATTTTATATTCAACATTGTAACTTTCGTTTTCCTTATTTGCAAATAGAAACTGTTTTGACCAAACGTCATGAGACGCGTCACTTAGGCCATTGCGGTAAAAAGGGATTCAAGCTAATCCTACATCAGAAGTTTCAACATGACAGATAGCTGGAGACTAGCAATGTCGTTCTCTACTCAAGTCGTGTTTGTGAAGATGTCCCTGCAGCTTTGCATAAGTAACATCCAGCACATCTTTGCAACTGTCCTGGCATGGATAGGTGTGCGCGGTCCGCATGTGCGGTTGACATCTACAGGAAAAGTCAATCTAGTCAAGGTGTTGGAAAATAATATATCTCAAACAGCGACAACTCCAAGCAGTGTCAATTATCATTTTACTCGACAGTGCAATTATAAATGCGGTTTTTGTTTCCACACGGCAAAAACGTCTTTTGTCCTGCCCATTGAAGAGGCAAAGAGAGGTTTACAGCTTCTGAAGCAATCAGGTAAATTTGCCAAAATTAGCCAATGTATTTATGATATCGCAAAATCCCTATATAAATTCACATGACATGTTATTACATTATTATTACATCCTATTTCTAACTAATAATTTCTTATTCAGTGTTTAGAATTCTGAATTTCATTTTTTTTTTTTTTTTGCAGGACTGGAAAAGATGAACTTCTCTGGTGGAGAGCCTTTCTTACAGGACAGAGGGGATTTCTTGGGTAAATTAGTCCAGTACTGCAAACTAGACCTCCATCTCCCAAGTGTCAGTATTGTCAGCAATGGCAGCCTGATCAGAGAGAAGTGGTTCCAGAAATATGGTAAGAGGGTTTTCATTTGAAATAAATAGTACCAACATTACGCTACTTACTGGTCGTCATTATATCGAACAGCCACCATAAACGCGGTGCGGCAGGGTAGCGCGGTGGACTAGTAACCGGAAGGTTCCAAGTTCAAACCCCCGAACTGACAAGGTACAAATCTGTCGTTCTGCCACTGAACAGGCAGTTATAACCAACTAGGCCGTCATTGAAAATAATAATTTGTTCTTAACTGATTTACCTAGGTAAATAAAAAAAACAGAGTTTTTAAACCCATCGCAAGACTGCCCGGAACCCCGACCAAACAGGTTTATAAGTCAATTAGATAAATGAAGGCACAACCTAGATTCGAGACATGTTATTTACCTCGTGAAAGTGTCAAACAGGATTTTCTAATTTTCTTCAAAAACAACATGCGCAGTTTGGCGTGTGACAATCGTGTCACGATATAGGCACGATGACGTGTTTCTATTAAGAGCCTTGCTCTGACGTCACCTACAAGTGTGATCGGGGATTTCTATTGGAGAAGCAGTTTTAGCCAATCTTCATACTTTACTGTCTGCTTGAATCTTCATTATTCTCATGCAAAGTCTGGTAAATAAGTTCATTTTATTTACACTAGATGTCAGCACCGGGTTAGTTTTGATATGAGGTCACAGAGAAACATTTCACTCTTTAAAATGTTTCCCAGTTGAGTTATAAAATGTTTGGACACATTTTCAAATGCATGATTTGATCATCACAGTGTTATTAAAAACTACTTATTGATTTTTATCTCAATAAATCTTAACTATCACATGTTCTAGGCTATGTCATAAATTGTATGTCTAGATGTTAATACATTTTGAATACATGGGTGTTTCAAAATACAATTCTTTGAGATTATGTCAGTTTTAATATCAGAACTCTTCTTGTCCTCACAGGCCAATACCTGGACATTCTGGCCATTTCCTGTGACAGCTTTGATGAGGACACGAACCAGACTATAGGCAGAGCCCAGGGCAGAAAGAGCCACCTTGACAACCTCATCAAAGTCCGGGAGTGGTGCCGGGACTACAAAGTGGCGTTCAAAATCAACTCTGTGATCAACACATTTAATGTGAATGAAGACATGAGAGAAAACATTTCTGAACTCAACCCTGTACGCTGGAAGGTAAGGGTGTTCCAATGCATTTACATTACTCACCAGTAATACTGTATCTGTGTTGTGAATAGTGGTTTCTTCTCCTACCATAGATGTAAGAAATTATTTGTATGGCCTTGACTTTGTGTGTGTGTGTGTGTCTACTGTGTCTAGGTGTTCCAGTGTCTACTGATCGATGGGGAGAATGCTGGGGAGAACAGTCTGAGGGAGGCAGAGAGGTTTGTCATCAGCGATCAGCAGTTTCAGGACTTCCTGGATAGACACAGCACCATCAGCTGCCTGGTACCTGAATCCAATCAGAAGGTATGGGACTGAACTGTTATTGATATTATGATGATTGAACAACTACTATTCCTTGTAGTTTCAGAACGCTATTAATGTGTAGAGTAGGCCTAGTGTAATCTACTAACTCAATTAATCACGTACAGAGCATTCGGAAAGTATTCAGACCCCTTGCCTTTTTCCACATTTTGTTAGGTTACGGCCTCATTCTAAAATGGATTCAATAATTTTTCCCCCTCACCTACACACAATTACCCATAATGACAAAACGAAAACAGGTTTTTAGAAAATAAATACCTTATTTACATAAGTATTCCGACCCTTTGCTATGAGACTCGAAATTGAGTTCAGGTGCATCCTGTTTCCATTGATCATCCTTGAGATGTTTCTTCAACTTGATTGGAGTCCATCTGTGGTAAATTTAATTGATTGAACATGATTTGGAAAGTCACACACCTGTCTATATAATGTCCCACGGTTGACAGTGCATGTCAGAGCAAAAACCAAGCCATGAGGTCAAAGGAACTGTCCTAGAGCTCAGAGACTGGATTGTGTCGAGGTACAGATCTGGGGAAGGGTACCAACAAATGTCTGCAGCATTGAAGGTCCCTAAGAATACAGTGCCTCCATCATTCTTGAATGGAAGAAGTTTGGAACCAACAAGACTCTTCTTAGAGCTGGCCGCCCGGCCAAACTGAGCAAACGGGGTAGAAGGGCCTTGGTCAGAGAGGTGACCAAGAACCCAATGGTCACTCTGACAGAGCTCCAGAGTTCCTCTGTAGAGATGGGAGAACCTTCCAGAAGGACAACCATCTCTGCAGCACTCAACCAATAAGGCCTTTATGGTAGAGTGGCCGGACGGAAACCACGCCTCAGTAAAAGGCACATGACAGCCTACTTGGAGTTTGCCAAAAGGCACCTAAAGACTCTCAGACCATGAGAAACAAGATTCAACTCTTTGGCCGGAATGCCAAGTGTCACGTCTGGAGGAAACCTGGCACCATCCCAACGATGAAGCATGGTGGTGGCAGCATCATGCTGTGAGGATATTTTTAGCGTCAAGGACTGGGAGACTAGTCAGGATTGAGGGAAAGATGAACGGAGTAAAGTACAGAGGGATCCTTGATGAAAACCTGCTCCAGAGGGCTCAGGACCTCAGACTAGGGCAAAGGTTCACCTTCCAACAGGACATCGACCCAAAGCACACAGCCAAGACAATGCAGGAGTGGCTTCGGGACAAGTCTCTAAATGTCCTTGAGTAGCCCAGCCAGTGCCATGACTTAAACCCAATCAAACATCTCTGGAGAGACCTGAAAACAGCTGTGACCCTCCCCATCCAATCTGACAGAGCTTGAGAGGATCTACTGAGAAGAATGGGAGAAACTCCCCAAATATCGGTGTGCCAAGCTTGTAGCGTAAGACACAAGAAGACTCAAGGAAGTAATCACTGCCAAAGCTGCTTCAACAAAGTCCTGAGTAAAGGGTCTGAAAACGTATATAAATGTGATGTTTCATTTCATTTTATAAATTTGCTAAATAATCTAAAAACCTGTTTTTGCATCATCATTACGGCATTTTGTGTGTAGATTGATGAGGATTGATTGAATCAATTTTAGAATAAGGCTGTAACGTAACAAAATGTGGAAAAAGTCAAGGGGTCTGAATACTTTCCGAATGCACTGTATATCAGACCTATCAGACGCAATATTGTCCACAAAAAAAAAACGATAGTCTGTGACAATATTGTACATAATACAGAATAGTTGTGACATTAACATGTTTCCTTGTTGTCTTATCTTGTCAGATGAGAGATTCCTACCTCATCCTGGATGAATATGTAAGTCCTTTTCATCAATCTGTTATTTTACGTGATACACACACTACCTTCCAAGTCTTAGCAAGCCCTTTAAAGTAGACAGTCCTTATCCATCCGTCCTCATCCATCAGTCCTCATCCATCAGAACTATTGAACAGCCATCTAAATGCTCTCATCGATTAAGATGTAAAGACATGCACCTTCCCATATTAAGTCCCAGAGTAGTCTAGGACTTCCCATATTAAGTCCCAGAGTAGTCTATGACTTCAATCTTTAATCAGGGGATTTACAGGCTTTGAGATGGGTGAAAGGAGATGTGGATTTGCAGATATTTATGTTAGTATTAGACATGAGGTTTCATAGTAGTGAATTACTTTGATAATGAACGACCGTGTTAAGATTCTCTTTTCTGAGCCGTTGGTAACACTTCATAATAACTTTCCTTAATAAGCCTTTATAAATGCTTATACATTCTTTATAAATGATTATACATTTTCTAAATGCTTATGAATTATATGTTTTGATGTGCTTTTTGTTTTAGATGCGTTTCCTGGATTGCAGAGAGGGGAGGAAGGATCCATCCAAGTCCATCCTTGATGTTGGCGTGGAGGAGGCCATTCAGTTCAGTGGCTTTGATGAGAAGATGTTCCTAAAGAGAGGAGGGAAATATGTGTGGAGCAAAGCTGACATGCGGCTGGAGTGGTGATCCACACATTGTAATCAATTCCACTTTTTGTTTGTACTTGTGTGTGTTTTTATTTGTTTAGACAGTTGTATTTAATGAATAACATAAATAGGAAAACAAATAAAATAATAACTGTAGGCTACACCAACATTAGTTTCCATTCATACAAAGTGTCAGGTAAATTGCCACAGTAGATTTGTAGTGGTAAGCCAGGAAATACTTGTATTCAATTGTATGGAATGCTTGTCAAATAGATAAATTGTCCTTAGTTCAAAAATGGACTACATTGTTCTGATGATAATACCAACCAGAGGGTGAACATATCTTTGTTTGCAAGCAGGACTAAGGTAGCACCAACATCGTTTAGGGAGTGGCAATAAGGTGACCAATAATGGTTGCAGTTGAGATCAGCTGTGTGGGCAAATTTAGAACATATTGATAGCTGGTGATAATCTAGTGACGTCGATGGTTGCAATAGACCCCTTGTTATTTGATTATATTCCAATACATTCTTTAGGCTATCCATTAGCCTATCCATTCTCACATAATGATAACAGTTTCCCTGGCTGAGCTAATGAGATCATTTGGGCCATCAGTTGATTGACAGCTAATTGAACAGCTTGTTGAACAGCTGATTTCACCATCCCCACTCCTGCAACTCGCTGCGATAATGATTTGGTCATTATCATTCAAGAATCTGGCACTTTGCCGCGACCAATGTGTTAAAGTTCAAATCTTCCTCCCACTGCTAAATGGCATATTATTAGGCCTATATCGTCATCATACTGAATCATACAGTACATATGATCATTATATTACACAAGCCTATTATTATTATTTATTAAATTGACAGTCTCACTCCTTTTGTATTTTTTTTTTGCTTTCATTGAATAGATAGAACAGTGTTGGGAAGATAGGGGGAGGCGGAGACAAAGGGCAGTGGGCCAGATTCCAACCCATGCCGACTCTGGCATGTGTCTGGACAACACAATCTCACACGCAAATATGTCCGAAAAGTATTTAATCAGATTTCATGCTTTTCTCTGTGGCTTAATTCTTGTGAAAATACACATTTTTGTGTGACTTAATTCATAGGAAAATACATTTTTGGCAGGCAAACTTCGGGAACAATCTTTTGAAAGCATTCTGTTTTTCAACATTGTGTTAGGTGTAATTACATGGATGTATCTAGTGAACAATGGATGAGCAACAATGGGAGTGAGGGATAGAAGTAGTCACGACAGGTGTAATCAAGCCTTACATCAAAGTTGCCTGAAGCTGAATGGAAAGTGCCATGCTCTGACCAGTTATTCAGAAGAAAATCCTCTGTGACTGTCTAATTCACATATGTTAGCTTACCAATTTGGACCCAAAACAAACACATTCTACACATTTACAAATGACCTGTTTAAAGTATTATTACAACCATGGTGTTATTTTGTTACTGAAGCTATCAGCAGAGCCTTGTCTGGCAGCGAAACAGTTCATTCAGCCTCATTTATTACCTTTAACCCTTGTGTGGTGTTTGTATCTGGGGGACCTATTTTCAATGTTTACTAAAAGAAAAGTGATACAATGAATTATTTTTTCAACCTGAGACTCATTGGCTCATTTTCTGTGAAGAACATGTAAAAGAACCCATTTTCATTGAGTGCACACTGTGCACCCTCCTACACATTTATATTACATATGTGGTGTTCTGGTCTTACTGAACCCGAGGGTAATGAAAGTGTGGAAAAGTGTGTGTGTGTGTGTGTGTGTGTGTGTGTGTGTGTAGGTGAAAACAAGTAAAATTGAAACAAAAAGGTTTGCTGTGTGCCTTCACTCTTGTCTTCCTCCTCCTTGGGCCTGCTGTTTCAACACAGCACCTGCCTGTCTCCCGCTTTTCTCACACTCTTTACCCTTTGTGGTGTGTGAAACTACACAATGTCTTACGGGAACCTGCACAATGTTATTACAATACATTATTACAATACATTATTTCGATACATTGTAAAAAATGCAGTATTTTCCCACACTACCCAAGCCAAATGCAAATTGGGGGAGGGACACAACAAATAAATAGCTTTGCATGTGTGGCTCCTTACCACAATCAATCAGTACGGCAAAAATAATCTCTACTCAGAGGGCCTTAGACATTTTTTTTGCAGAGAGAAGGTAGTGTGGTTTGAGCGTCTTCTATGTCAATTCGGAGTCTGACAGTGAAATGGAAGAGGAGGTTGAGATTGACCCTCAGCCAGCCCCAGGACCATCCCATCAGCAGCCAGCTCCAGGAAACTGCCAGAGAACTTTTCCGTGCAACAATGTCTCTGGAAAACTTCCACATTATTTCCAGGATTATCCGCTTCGATAACCGAGACACCAGACCAGCTCAGCGGCACAGAGGCAAGCTAGCTGCAATCAGGTCAGTGCAGAGAGACAAGCTAGCTGCAATCAGGTCAGTGTGGGACAAGTGGGTGGACCGCCTTCCCCTGTTTTACAACCCTGGGCCCAACGCTACTGTTGATGAGCAGCTTATGACATTTAGGGGCCTCTGCCGCTTCAGGCAGTACATACCGCAAAATATGGAATGAAGATCTGGGCTGCCTGTGATGATGCTTCATCATATGCGTGGAACTTGAAGTGTATACGGGGAAGCCAGAGGGAGAAGTCCGTGAGAAGAACCAAGGGATGCGGGTTGTCCTGGACTTGACACAAGAACTCTGTGGCCACAACATCACATGCGACAACTTTTTTGCTTCGCACAAGCTCGGACAGGAGCTCCTCAAGAGGAAGCTGACGATGGTAGGAACAGTACGAAAAAACAAGCCAGAGCTCCCACCTCAGCTGTTGAATTCCATATTCCTCTAAGTTTGTGTTCACGGCCGACACGTCCCTAGTGTCCTACGTGCCAAAGAAAGACAAAAATGTGGTACTCATGAGTACGCTGCATAGAGATAGGATAATCTGTGGCCAGGAACATCAAAAAATAGAAATCTAAATGGTTTACAGTGCCACAAAAGGAGGGGTGGACAATTTAGACAAGCTGGTGACTTGCTACAGCTGCAACAGAAGAACCCTACGCTGGCCACTTGGGATATTCTTCAACATCTTGGACATCTCGGTGAACAACGCGTTTGTCATCTGGATGGCATTGAACCCAGATTGGAAAAGAGGTAAGCTCCAGAGGAGACTGCTTTTTCTCGAGGAGCTGGGCAAAGCGTTGGTAAGACCTCAAATCCAGTGGAGGCAACATATCCCTAGGACCCCAGCTTCTGCAGCCATGGTGAGGAGGATTCAGGAGGAGAATGCTGGTGGCCCATCCGCCTGACCCACAGAAACAACAACTCCAATACCGGAAGCAAGTGTGTGTGATTTTGTTGCTTGTGTGTGTGTCTGACTCTCCTACCTTGGCCCGCTGTAACTAAATATGTGAGTGAGTGAGTTGTTAGTAAAATTCCTGATTGCAGCTGGTAGCAACAAGAAGAAGCGCTGCAATGTGTGTGGACCCAAGATGGAGGTAGCAGAGGTAAATATTAACCATGTACACTGTCTATATTGCTTGTAATTGAAGTCAACAACTAGGTATTAAGTATTTTTACGAAAATTGTTATGGCTGTATTGTTTTAAAAACCCAATAATGTGGTAGGTCCATCAGACCTGCGAACATTGGGTGAATAACAAAAACATGAACACCATACAAGGGTTAAAAAAAACATAGCTGATATGGCTGACTTGCTTAAACAAATGTGGTTTCTACTGACAATTGAGATGTACAAACCATGGCATAAGGGGACGACAGCGGATAAGACGCAATCTGTAATTTCGATTAAGACATTAATGAGCGAGATAGGACGGACGTAGTCAATATAACTATTTGTTCAGCACTTTTGAAATGAACAGCGACAGAATTCAGAACATGGGCCATTCTCACAGTATTCTCCCTGGACACCAAGTCAGAACCATAGGATAAATAAATGGGGCACATAAGCAGACAATGAAAGCTCTTACAATATTTGATGATAACATTTTCTCTAAAACAGGCTATAGGCTACATGTGCACCACCAAGTCAGAACAGTAGGCTAAGTTATGAAGGGGAAAGGGACCAAATTATTAGGGTGAGGTACATGGGCTACTAACAACTTACTACACAACATACACTTAGTATTACTTTCTTAGCTACAGAATGCATATCTCACTGGCATAGTACATCCTTTCTGCAGCAGCATACAATACATTTTTGGACTCACCTTGTTGTGAGGTGCTCACTGGTATTCTCTGGATTTATAGTGCTTTCAAGACAACTGGGAACTCAGAAAAAAATAAGGTTGAATCATGACGTCAGTGATTTCCCAACATGGAATTCCGAGTTGGATGACTGTTCAAAACGTTATTTTCCCAGTCGGAGCAAATTCTTTCCCGAGATCCCAGTTTTTCTGAACTCGCTGGAGTCTGAGATTTCCCAGTTCAGAGTTTACAGTTGTTTTGAAAGCCGCAGAAATCATGCTGGATTGACAGCATGGCCAGTGTATTCAACCTTTTCTGGCCCATGGTGTTGCATGTGATTGTTTACACTTTTAAGCTTGGAAAAGAGACTCTTAAACTCAGACCACACACCCTCTCCACTGAATAGCAGGCTAATGAGTGCTTTGCAATGCTTGCAGTTAAACACTGATTACCTCAAAACCCCTCATTGTTGAATTTGAGATTTCAAACTTGTTGCGTAAAGTTTATGTCCAATGGCCGATGAGCACTGATACGTCTTATTGGCCTTGGCATTTCTCTTCATATGACAAGGATTGAAAAGGATTTGCCAGTAGATTGTCGACTTGATTCATGATGATGACTGCTTCTCTAGCTTGCTAGCTATGATTTTGAAAGTATGATCATTCCAATCAAAGCTACTGTAGATATAACGTGATTTGACGTCTTTTTATCTGTGGCCAATGACAGGAAACCACTCACCCAGAGGCGGCTCTCCTAGTGGTCGGAGACTTTAATGCGGGAAACTTAAATCAGTTCTACCAAATCTCTATCAACATGTGCAACCAGAGGGAAAAAAAATTCTAGATCACCTGTACTCCACACACAGAGACCGTACAAAGCTCTCCCTCGCCCTCCATTTAGTTAATCTGACCACAACTCTAGCCTCCTGATTCCTGCTTACAAGCAAAAATTAAAGCAGGAAGCACCAGTGACTCGGTCTATAAAAAAATGGTCAGATGAAGCCGATGCTAAACTACAGGACTGCTTTGCTATCAGACTGGAACATGTTCCGGGATTCTTCCAATGACATTGAGGAATACACCACATCAGTCACTGGCTTTATCAATAAGTGCATTGAGGACGTCGTCCCCACAGTGACTGTACGTACATACCCCAACCAGAAGCCATGGATTGCAGGCAACATTCGCACTGAGCTAAAGGGTAGAGCTTCCGCTTTCAAGGTGCGGGACTCTAACCTGGAAGCTTACAAGAAATCCCGCTATGCCCTGAGATGAACCATCAATTGGGCAAAGCGTCAATACAGGGCTAAGATAGAATCATACTACACCAGCTCCGACGATCGTCGGATGTGGCAGAAATTGCAAACTATTACAGACTACAAAGGGAAGCACAGCCGCGAGCTGTCCAATGACACGAGCCTACCAGACGAGCTAAATCACTTCTATACTCGCTTCGAGGCAAGCAACACTGAGGCATGCATGAGAGCATCAGCTGTTCCGGACGACTGTGTGATCACACTCTCCGTAGCCGACATGAGTAAGACCTTTAAACAGGTCAACATGCACAAGGCTGCGGGGCCAGACGGATTACCAGAACGTGTGCCAAGAACACAAAGACAACCTGCCTAAATGACTACAGCCCCGTAGCACTCACGTCCGTAGCCATGAAGTGCTTTGAAAGGCTGGTAATGGCTCACATCAACACCATTATCCCAGAAACCCTAGACCCGCTCCAATTTGCATACCGCCCAAACAGATCCACAGATGATGCCATCTCTATTGCACTCCACACTGCCCTTTCCCACCTGGACAAAAGGAACACCTATGTGAGAATGCTATTCATTGACTACAGTTCAGCGTTCAACACCATAGTACCCTCAAAGCTCATCACCAAGCTAAGGATCCTGGGACTAAACACCTCCCTCTGCAACTGGATCCTGAACTTCCTGACAGGCCGGCCCCAGGTGTTGAGGATAGGTAGCATCACATCTGTCACGCTGATCCTCAACACTGGAGCTCCCCAGGGGTGCGTGCTCAGTCCCCTACTGTACTACCTGATCACCCACGACTGCATGGCCAGGCACGACTCCAACACCATCATTACATTTTCTGACGACACAACAGTGGTAGGCCTGATCACCGACAACAACGAGACAGTCAGAGACCTGGCCGGGTGGTGGCAGAATAATAACCCTATCCCTCGACGTAACCAAGACTAAGGAGATGATTGTGGACTACAGGAAAAGGAGTACCGAGCACGTCCCCATTCTCATCACCGGGGCTGTAGTGGAGCAGGTTGAGAGCTTCAAATTCCTTGGTGTCCACATCAACAACAAACTAGATCAAAGCCCTTCTTATATCAGCTGATGGCTGATATAACGGTGGCTAGGAAAAACTCCCTAGAAAGGCCAAAATCTAGGAAGAAACCTAGAGAGGAACCAGGCTATTCGGGGTGGCCAGTCCTCTTCTGGCTGTGCCGGGTTGAGATTATAACAGAACATGGCCAAGATGTTCAAATGTTCATAAATGACCAGCATGGTCAAATAATAATAATCACAGTAGTTGTTGAGGGTGCAGCAAGTCAGCACCTCAGGAGTAAATGTCAGTTGGCTTTTCATAGCCGATCATTAAGAGTATCTCTTCCGCTCCTGCTGTCTCTAGGGAGTTGAAAACAGCAGGTCTGGGACATGTAGCACGTCCGGTGAACAGGTCAGGGTTCCATAGCCGCAGGCAGAACAGTTTAAACTGGATCAGCAGCACGGCCAGGTGGACTGGGGACAGCAAGGAGTCATCATGCCAGGTAGTCCTGAGGCATGGTCCTAGGGCTCAGGTCCTCTGAGAGAGAGAAAGAAAGAGAGAATTAGAAAGAGCATACTTAAATTCACACAGGACACCGGATAAGTCAGGAGAAGTACTCTAGATATAACAAACTAACCCTAGCCCCTCGACACATAAACTACTGCAGCATAAATACTGGAGGCTGAGACAGGAGGGGTCAGGAGACACTGTGGCCCCATCCGATGATACCCCCGGACAGGGCCAAACAGGAAGAATATAACCCCACCCACTTTGCCAAAACACAGCCCCCACACCACTAGAGGGATATCTTCAACCCCTGTCTGGGGTCGCCACCTCAGACAGGAAGATCACGTCAGTGACTCAACCCACTCAAGTAACGCACCCCTCCTAGGGACGGCATGAAAGAGCACCAGTAAGCCAGTGACTCAGCCCCTGTAATAGGGTTACAGGCAGAGAATCCCAGTGGAGAGAGGGGAACCGGCCAGGCAGAGACAGCAAGGGCGGTTCGTTGCTCCAGAGCCTTTCCGTTCACCTTCATACTCCTGGGCCAGACTACACTCAATCATATGACCCACTTGTAACGGGTATAGTCTTCTGAAGAGGAGGAATCAGACCAAAGCGCAGCGTGGTAAGTGTTCATGACTTTTTATTAAAAAGAACACTGAAACAAAACTGACAAAGTGAATAAACGAAACCGAAACAGTCCTGTCAGGTACTAAACAGAAAACAACTACCCACAACACAATGGAGGGAAAAAGCTACCTAAGTATGGTTCCCAATCAGAGACAATGATAGTCAGCTGTCTCTGATTGAGAACCATACCCTACCAAAACAAAGATATACAAAACATAGAAAAAAGAACATAGAATGCCCACCCAAATCACACCCTGACCAAACCAAAATAGAGACATAAAAAGCTCTCTACGGTCAGGGCGTGACACCACTGAAGAGATGAGTCTTCAGTAAAGACTTAAAGGTTGAGACCGAGTCTGCATCTCTCACATGGGTAGGCAGACCATTCCATAAAAATGGAGCTCTATAGGAGAAAGCCCTGCCTCCAGCTGTTTGCTTAGAAATTCTAGGGACAATTAGGAGGCCTGCGTCTTGTGTACGTGTGGGTATGTACGGCAGGACCAAATCGGAAAGATAGGTAGGAGCAAGCCCATGTAATGCTTTGTAGGTTAGCAGTAAAACCTTGAAATCAGCCCTTGCCTTAACAGTAAGCCAGTGTAGGGAGGCTAGCACTGGAGTAATATGATCACATTTTTTGGTTCTAGTTAGGATTCTAGCAGCTGTAATTAGCACTAACTGAAGTTTATTTAGTGCTTTATCCGGGTAACCGGAAAGTAGAGCATTGCAGTAGTCTAACCTAGAAGTAACAAAAGCATGGATTAATTTTTCTGCATAATTTTTGGACAGAAATTTTCTGATTTTTGCAATGTTACATAGATGGAAAAAAGCTGTCCTTGAAACAGTCTTGATATACTCGTCAAAAGAGAGATCAGGGTCCAGAGTAACGCCGAGGTCCTTCACAGTTTTATTTGAGACGACTGTACAACCATCAAGATTGGGACATAGAACAAGCTTCCCTGTTTTCTCCGAGCTTAAAGTAGAAAGTTTGCAGCCATCCACTTCCTTATGTCTGAAACGCATGCTTCTAGCGAGGGCAATTTTGGGGCTTCACCATGTTTCATTGAAATGTACAGCTGTGTGTCATCCGCATAGCAGTGAAAGTTAACATTATGTTTTTGAATGACATCCCCAAGAGGTAAAATATATAGTGAAAAATAGTGGTCCTAAAACGGAACCTTGAGGAACACTGAAATTTACAGTTGCTTTGTCAGAGGACAAACCGTTCACAGAGACGATCTGATATCTTTCCGACAGATAAGATCTAAACCAGGCCAGAACTTGTCCGTGTAGACCAATTTGGGTTTCCAATCTCTCCAAAAGAATGTGGTGATCGATGGTATCAAAAGCAGCACTAAGGTCTAGGAGCACGAGAACAGATGCAGAGCCTCAGTCTGACGCCATTAAAAGGCCATTTACCATCTTCACAAGTGCAGCCTCAGTGCTATGATGGAGTCTAAAACCAGACAGATGCATTTCGTATACATTGTTTGTCTTCAGGACGGCAGTGAGTTGCTGTGCAACAGCTTTTTGAATATTTTAATATTCAATAAAATTTGAATATTATCTGCTATGACTACAAGGTCTGATAGGAATTCAGGGAACTCAGTGAGGAACGCTGTAAAGTGATTGAGTAGGCTGCATAGATTACATGGCTAGAAGCTCAAAAATTGAAATTTGCTAGCAAATAAATGTTAGCAACACCTCCACCTTTGCGGGATGCACGGGGTTATGGTCACTAGTGTAACCAGGATGTGAGGCCTCATTTAACACAGTAAATTCATCAGGCTTAAGCCATGTTTCAGTCAGGCCAATCACATCAAGATTATGATCCGTGATTAGTTCATTGACTATAACTGCCTTTGAAGTGAGGGATCTAACATTAAGTAGCCCTATTTTGAGATGTGAGGTATCACGATCTCTTTCAATAATGGCAGAAATGGAGGAGGTCTTTATCCTAGTGAGATTGCTAAGGCGAACACTGCCATGTTAAGTTTTGCCCAACCTAGGTCGAGGCACAGGCACGGTCTCAATGGGGATAGCTGAGCTGACTACACTGACTGTGCTAGTGGCAGACTCCACTAAGCTGGCAGGATGACTAACAGCCTGCTGTCTGGCCTGCACCCTATTTCATTGTGGAGCTAGAGCCCTGTCTATGTTGGTAGATAAGATGAGAGCACCCCTCCAGCTAGGATGGAGTCTGTCACTCCTCAGCAGGCCAGGCTTGGTCCCTGAAAGAGGGCCAATTATCTACAAATTCTATATTTTGTGAGGGGCAGAAAACAGTTTTCAACCAGCGATTGAGTTGTGAGACTCTGCTGTAGAGGTCATCACTCCCCTTAAAACTTCTTGCTCCTACTTGAGACGCAGATGTCTCAAGTAGACACCTGGAAATGCAAATGCACTACGCTAAATGCTAAATGTACTCGTTAAAACTCAAACCTTTATCAAAATTCACATGCAGGGTATTGAATTAAAGCTACACTCGTTGTGAACCTAGCCAACAAGTCAGATTTTTAAAATGCTTTTCGGCGAAAGCATGAGAAGCTATTATCTGATAGCATGCAACACCCCAAAATGCCTGAATGCGATGTAAACAAAGATATAGCGTAGCCGGCGCTACACAAAACGCATAAATAAAATATAAAACATTCATTACCTTTGACGAGCTTCTTTCTTGGCACTCCTATATGCCCCATAAACATCACTATTGGGTCTTTTTTTCGTTTAAATCGGTCCATATATACCCAAAATAGCTTTCTATGGAAGCTGTGTCATTCAGAAAAAAACATTGTTTTTAAACGCTGCGTCATTTTTTAAAATTAAAAAAGTCGACGATAAACTTTCACAAAACACTTCGAAATACTTTTGTAATCCAACTTTAGGTATTAGTAAACGTTTATAATCTATCAAAATGATTACAGGGCGATGTATATTCAATAGCTCCTCGTCTGCAAATCAATGGCTGCCAATGTGCACATTCAAAACATCCTGGTGGAGACCGGAAGAAACGGAATCCAGTTAGTTGGATTTTCCAAGAAAAAACTCAATTGAAAATGACGACAATGGCGACATCGTGTGGAATCTGTATGAATTGCATGCAGGTCGATAATAAATGTTGTGCCCTTTTAACAACCCATGAAAGTGACTTATGGAAATTATTTTTAGCTTTCAGAGAGCAGTTTTTCTTGCGTTTTTCAATGAAACACACGATCTGTTATAGTCACAGCCGTGATTTAACCAGTTTTAGAAACTTCAGAGTGTTTTCTATCCACACATACTAATCATATGCATATACTATATTCCTGGCATGAGTAGCAGGACGCTGAAAAGTTGCGCGATTTTTAACAGAATGTTCGAAAAAGGAAGGGGTAGACTTAAGAGGATTAACTGGGAGGGGGCCAGAGACAATTACTCGATGCTGACACATCTTTCTAGCTGAATTACACGCTGAAGCTATGTTGCGCTTGGTGACCTCTGACTGTTTCATCCTAACATCGTTGGTGCCGACGTGGATAACAATATCTCTATACTCTCTAAACTCGCCAGTTTTAGCTTTAGCCAGCACCATCTTCAGATTAGATTTAACGTGGGTAGCCCTGTCCCCTGGAAACAGTGTATGATTGCTGGATGATTCGTTTTAAATCTAATACTGCGGGTAATGGAGTCGCCAGTGACTAGGGTTTTCAATTTGTCAGAGCTAATGGTGGGAAGCTTCGGCGTCTCAGACCCCGTAAGGAGAGGAGAAGAGACAAGAGAAGGAGAGGAGTAGAGACAAGAGAAGGCGAGGAGTAGAGACAAGAGAAGGAGAGGAGTAGAGACAAGAGAATGAGAGGAGTAGAGACAAGAGAAGGAGAGGAGTAGAGACAAGAGAAGGAGAGGAGTAGAGACAAGAGAAGGAGAGGAGTAGAGACAAGAGAAGGAGAGGAGTAGAGACAAGAGAAGGAGAGGAGTAGAGACAAGAGAAGGAGAGGAGTAGAGACAAGAGAAGGAGAGGAGTAGAGACAAGAGAAGGAGAGGAGTAGAGACAAGAGAAGGCTGGGGAAAACCGGTAGAAAGTTTCTTTCGGCTGAATGAATGACACCGGTTGAGCATTCCTACAGCATTCCTACAGCATTTCCTTCCAGAAGCCATGAGAAAGTTGTCCGGCTGCGGGGGACCGTGCGAGGGGATTTATTCTAAAGTTCCTATCTGTACTTACTGGTGGCACAGACGCTGTTTCATCCTTTCCTACACTGAAATTACCCTTGCCTAACGATTGCGTCTGAAGCTGGGCTTGCAGCACAGCTATCCTCGCCGTAAGGCGATCGTTCTCCTGTATATTATGAGTAAAGTGACTGCAATTAGAAGGCATCATGTTAAAGTTACTACTTAGCTTCAGCTGTTGGAGGTCCTGACGAACCATGTCCAGATAAAGCGTCCGGAGTGAAAAAGTTGAATGAAAAATAAGTTGAGTGAGGGAAAAACTAAAAACATAAACGGTAATTAAAAAGTAAAAAACGTAAAGTTGTCAGGTAGCAAAGTAAGGTTGGCAACAAAACGCACAGCAAGACTTAAGCAAGTCTGCAAGTTGTCACCGGAAATGACAAGCAGTGTATTCTCTATATATTGGTCCAAACACACCAAGACAGTCGTGAAGAGGGCACGACAAAGCCTATTCCCCCTCAGAAAAATAAAAAGATTTGGCATGGGTCCTGAGATCCTCAAAAGGTTCTACAGCTGCAACATCGAGAGCATCCTAACCGGTTGCATCACTGCCTGGTATGGCAATTGCTTGGCCTCCGACTGCAAGGCACTTCAGAGGGTAGTGCATAAGGCCCAGTACATCAATGGGGCAAAGCTGCCTGCCATCCAGGACCTCTACACCAGGCGGTGTCAGAGGAAGGCCCTTAAAATGGTCAAAGACCCCAGTCACCCCAGTCATAGACTGTTCTCTCTACTACCGCATGGCAAGCGGTACAGGAGTGCCAAGTCTAGGACAAAAAGGCTTCTCAACAGTTTTTACCCCCAAGCCATAAGACTCCTGAACAGGTAACCAAATGGTTACCTGGACTATTTGCATTGTGTGCCCCCCCAACCCCTCTTTTACACTGCTTCTACTCTGTTTACCTTATATGCATAGTCACTTTAACTATACATTAATGTACATACTACCTAAATTGGCCCGACCAACCAGTGCTCCCGCACATTGGCTACATGGGCTATTTGCATTGTGTCCCACCACCCGCCAACCCCTCTTTTTACGCTTCTGCTACTCTCTGTTCATCATATATGCATAGTCATTTTAATGATACCTACATGTACATACTACCTCAATAAGCCTGACTAACAGGTGTCTGTATAGAGCCTTGCTACTCTTTTTTCAAATGTCTTTTTACTGTTGTTTTATTTCTTTACTTACCTACACACACACATACCTTTTTTCCTCTTTTTCCCCGCACCATTGGTTAGAGCCTGTAAGTAAGCATTTCACTGTAAGGTCTACAGCTGTTGTATTCGGCGCACGTGACAAACAGCAAAAAGGAGACCATGTTTATATGCAGCTTTATTAGCACAAAGATAATTTGTTTCTCCATTGTTTGCAAACTGGTATGTGACATATATTAATGCCTGGGGTGTATTCATTCTGCCAATTCTGTTTAAAACCTTTCTTAAACGGGAGCAAACGGAACGAAATGGGGATAAACAATTTATCCAATAGAAACTCTTGTTTGCAACTGTTGGACTAATGATTATACCCTAGATCAGCTAGATGCAGGCAAGATTGTGCAAGGCGGTATTGAATGTGTTAATGTCTGTCACCTTGATTACTCAAATTTCTCCCGAACTGTGCACCTACGTTGTAAACTTTCATTCATAAGCTAGGTTGTATTAACCTCACGATGGGTATAGGGGAAAATGTTGTATCATGTAGTAGCCTAAACCTATCGATGTTACATTGAGCTGGATGAATGGAATATGAATTACATCTAATTTGCTGTAATAGAAATAAGGCCACCCTCATAGAATGAATTATCGTCCTCCCTCATCTTAAACAGCAGCGACCCCAGTCTGAGGTCCTGAGCAGGTTTTCATCAAGGAACTGTACTTTGTTCCGTTCATCTTTCCCTCGATCCTGACTAGTTTCCCAGTCCCTGCCGCTGAAAAACATTCCCACAGCGTGATGCTGCCACCACGCTTCACCGTAGTGATGGTGCCAGGTTTCCTCCAGATGTGACACTTGGCATTCAGGCCAAAGAGTTCAATCTTGGTTTCATCAGACCAGAGAATGTTGTTTAGGTGCTTTTTGGCAAACTCCAAGCAGGCTGTCATGTGCCTTTTATGGGGGAGTGGCGTCCATCTGACCATTCTACCATAAAGGGCTGATTGGTTGAGTGCTGCAGAGATGGTTGTCTTTCTGGAAGGTTCTCCCATAACCAGAGAGAAACCTTGGAACTCTGTTAGAGTGAGCATCTGGTTCTTGGTCACCTCCCTGACCAAGGTCCTTTCCCCCCGATTGCTCAGTTTAGCTGTGCGGCTAGCTCTAAGAAGAGTCTTGGTGGTTCCAAACTTCTTCCATTTAAGAATGATGGAGGCCGCTGTGTTCTTGGGGACCGTCAATGCTGCAGACATTATTTGGTACTCTTCCCCAGATCTGTGCTTCGACACAATCCTGTCTCGGATCTCTACGGACAATTCCTTCAACCTAGAAGCTTGGTTTTTGCTCTGACATGCTCTGTCAACTAAAATGGATTACACATCTCCACAGCATAATGCTGCCACCACCATGTTAGTAATCCATTTTAGAATAAGACTAACTTAACAAAATGTGGAAAATGTCAAGGGGTCTGAATACTTTCCGAATGCACTGTATAGGTGTGTGCATGAGTGAGTACATGTGTGCTAAGGTGCAGAGTCAGTGCAGGTGGTCAGTACAGTTCAAATGTTTACCAGTCTGATGGCCTGTAGATAGAAACGGTCTCTGAGCCTGTTGGTAGCTGTAAATGTGCAGTAAATGTGTAATGGGCTCACTCCAATCCCCACTCCAAAAAGGATTGTTCCCAGGAGCCCTATGACGAGGGGTTCCCTTGGATCTGACATAAATTCTATGTTTCCTACAGTATATTGTCATCATCTCGATCTTTGTCTCATTAGATCTGGAGATCGTCAATAGGCCAATAGTCAGTCCCCTGATAAAGCATCTTATATAAAGCAGACTTATATGCCTACATATGTTGCTACTGAAGCTGAATATGTATCAAGTAAAGCCAACATAGAAAACACAGAAGAAAATGAAAGCTAATACATACGCCTTGCTTGGTAGTACTATTCTGACCTGTTTATTTGCCTGTGGTGCAAAGCTGTCAAACTTTGTGCTTTTCTACAGTAAACAATCATTTTCCATTTATTGATATTGGGCCATAATGTCAATAAACAAATGTACAATTGTGAAATGCATCTCCTTAATTACAAAGGAATTGAACACAGTTAATGCTTGGATACATTTGTATAGACATGTAATAGGCCTATTGCCTTAAAGCTTTGTCTGTAATGGCATTAATATGAAATGTAATTTAGCCTTTGTCCTTGCTGAACTTGCATAATATAAATAGTTAATTTCCGACCAGGCCATTGATAAGTGCACATTTGATAGCGAATGTTCACTCATAGTACCCCCTTACAGTAGGAGGCAGTAATACACATTATGGGTGTAAACTCCCAAAAAGCCTTAAAGAAGAAGAATAAGAAGAAGGCGGCGCATAACACAACAAAATCGTTCGCTGACAAATGGCGTCTCTCCAGTGCGTCGCGCGGAGCAGCTGATTTTCCCCGTGTAGTTGCTAGGCATTTTCAAGGTAGGCACATCACCTTGGGATATTTACAACGTTATGCAGATGTAAGCTCGGTTTGTGTCTTGTGAATCACCGGTTTCGAGGCGGGTGAAAGGGACGTTGCTTAGTTGCAAAGGAGTCCTCAGACATTATTTTCATGATTTCCTCATGCAGCTAACGTTACTGTAACGGTCATTCGATACTGCTTGTCAGCTGTGGTTTTAATTCGCCTGCTTTCGTTATCCACGTAGTCGTATTTATATTGCATTGAATATCCTCTTCGTTTATTTCCAGGTGATACATGGTCGAATGTTTTAGCCTCTTCGTTTTGGACGGATACGTTTAAAGTCACTACCAAAAACAATCTGTAACCACGGGTGTAATCATTAGTCCAAACAGTTGCAAAACGGACTGAAACGAGAGTTTCTAGTTGACAAATTCAGGTTGGTCCCTCCCCGTTTCGTTCAGTTTGCTTCCCTTTAAGAAACGTTTTGCAACATAATAGGCGTAATGAATATACACCTATAACGATACTCTGTCTGTCACAATGCCTCTCGAGTAGCAGCAATCAGCCACCTACATTTTATCCAGTTGATAACCTTCTGAAGTTCTGCTTTCATCGCTCCTGAGGTTATTTTATAACCAAGAACACGGCGCTGTCACAAAACGCCAGGTAATTTGGTTTATTTCCAATATGTGCACCACCGAGTCGTTCACATGATAGTTCTGTCTGAGAACCTTAACACTAACTGCGTTTCCCATACAGTCGAGGCTACACTGTTGCTATAACGTTGTTGTATGTTGTTTTAAGCTGAGAAGGACAATTAGAACGGATTTGCTTTGTGAAATACAGGCTGATATTGTCAGCTGCCCTCCAGTCAGGTGCAAGATGTCACAATTTCAGATGAACCAAACCTCACTCTTTACATTGTACAGGTAGGCTGCTGTGACACTTTTTGGTGCAGGAAAATAGTGTTGCGGCCTACTGTAGGCTTTTTGTTACAATATTAGGCCTACTGAAAATTACATGAGGCATTATAGGAGGGTGCCAACATGATTGGCTGTAGTTCTGGAATTACCTGTTGTCAGTAGCAAGCTGTTTTGCATTTTGTCGTTTTCATGTCTAGTTGATACTCCGAGTTCTCCAAATTGTTTTGCCAAGACTATATGTTCATCAACTCAGGTGTACAACAGTGTTGATTTCATGAACTGCTGCTATTTGTGTTGCTGACACTGCAACCACATTATCATTATTCAAGAATAGTGGCTCTTCAGCAACCATGGGACTGATGCAGTGCTGATGTCAGATAGGCTGCTAGTGTTAATGTTGGATATATGATACACAGCAAGGTGACACCCAGAAACATTGAGAGTTGATTATTCCCCTAGGCTACTGTTCTAGTGAGTCATCAACCAGAATAAGGGAAATGTAAACGCTATGTAGTGATACTATACATATGAATATCAAAGATTCCAGGTCATGTGAATCCATGACATTCATCAAGGAAAACATATTGCAACAAAACAAAAGATGATACACCGTATAATACATGAGTACATCTCAATATTCATTTCAACCTGTTTGGACTGGTTGACTGCTCTCTCTCTGAGCTCTTAAATGTCATATGGTACCTTGCCATGGCATTTCCATTTGAAGCAGCCTCCCCCCAGGTAAAGTTTAGGCCTAGACATGAACAAAGAGCATGTCTGCACAGTCACCGTCAAAGCTGAGGACCCATGTAGTGATGCATACATACCCATTCTCTGTCGCATCACCACTTACTCATCTTGCCCATACTGTACAATTTGATTCTGTTTCGCTGAACTACATGTGAGCTGTAATAGCGTGCTGGGAAGATCTCACACTTGAAAGGTGAATAGAGCCTGGCAGGCAGTCAGACAGGCATGCAGTAGGGATGGAGTTTCAAGGGATGAGGCAGGCATTATTCCCATTAGGGAACAAAACAAAACATATCCTACTCTAGCTATACATGGCCAAAAGATTGTTCTGTGAAAATCGGTTGCATTGAAATGAATTCACAGAGTGACAAGCCACTCTCAGGGGAAATGGACCTGGATTTGCATGAGGGGAATAATGTTTTTCAATGGATGTGATATGCTGGTAATGAGAGGCAGGCTGGGAACACAGTGTACCTGCCAGCCTCTTGGGAACACAATTCCACATTACACTCCACAATCCCTCAGAACTGTGAGTCCTGCTCAAACATCCACCTGTACCATCAGAAAGCCCCAGTGAATAATACTGACTGACTGCAGCCTTGAGTATTTCTTTTAATTTAAACAGGCATTGAATGTACCTGGGTGTAGGAGTGTGTATTGTGGTGGCGTCAAACACCACCATCCCCCTTTTCAGTAATAAATACTTTGGCATTTCGCAATGTGCCTCTAAGCATTTTGTTTTTTGGGGCGTGGCTTGGCAACATGAACTGCTGTGGTTTTTAATACTGCTATTGAATGAAAAGTTGCTTGGATTTGAGAAAGGAACCTCCTAATTAGTGGTCGACCGATTAATCGGAATGGCCGATTTAATTAGGGCCGATTTCAAGTTTTCATAACAATTGGAAATCGGTATTTTTGGGCTCTGATTTAGCCGATTTTAATTTTTTAAGAACACATTCTTATTTTCAATGACGGCCTAGGAACAGTGGGTTAACTGCCTTGTTCAGGGGCATAACGACAGAGTTTCACCTTGTCAGCTCGGGGGACCCAATCTTGCAACCTTACAGTTAACTAGTCCAACGCTCTAACCACCTGCCTCTCATTGCACTCCACGAGGAGCCTGCCTGTTACGCGAATACATTAGAAGCCAAGGTAAGTTGCTAGCTAGCATTAAACTTATCTTATAAAAATCAATCAATCACTAGTTATAACACATTGTTGATGATATTACTTGTTTATCTAGCGTGTCCTGCGTTGCATATAATCGATGCAACGCTGGGGGATGATTTAACAAAGCGCATTTGCGAAAAAAGCACAATCGTTGGACGACTGTACCTAACCATAAACACCAATGCCTTTCTTAAAATCAATACATAGAAGTATATATTTTTAAACCTGCATATTTAGCTAAAAGAAATCCAGGTTAGCAGGCAATATTAACCAGGTGAAATTGTCACTTCTCTTACGTTCATTGCACGCAGAGTCAGGGTATATGCAACAGTTTAGGCCGCCTGGCTCATTGTGAACTTATTTGCCAGAATTGTATGTAATTATGACAACATTGAAGGTTGTGCAATGTAACAAGAATATTTAGACTTAAGGATGCCACCCGTTAGATAAAATACAGAACGGTTCCGTTTTTCACTGAAATAATAAATGTTTTGTTTTCGAAGTGATCGTTTCCAGATTCAACCATATTAATGACCAAAGGCTAATATTTATGTGTGTTATGTTATAATTAAGTCTATGATTTGATAGAGCATTCTGACAGAATTGTATGCATTTATTTAAACAGCACTTTCGTGCGCTTTGCCAGCAGCTCTTCGCAAGCACAGTGCTGTTTATGACTTCAAGCCTAATGACTATCAGCCTAATGACTGGTGTAACCGATGTGAAATAGCTAGCTAGTTAGCGGGGTGCGCACTAATAGCGTTTCAAACGTCACTCGCTCTGAGACTTGGAGTAGTTATTCCCCTTGCACTGCAAGGGCCGCGCCTTTTATGGAGCGATGGGTAACGCTGCTTCGAGTGTGGCTGTTGTCGATGTGTTCCTGGTTCGAGCCCAGGTAGGGGCGAGGAGAGTGACGGAAGCTATACTGTTACACTGGCAATACTATAGTGCCTATAAGAACATCCAATAGTCAGAGGTATATGAAATGCAAATGGTATAGAGAGAAATAGTCCTATAGATACTATATCAACTACAACTTAAAACCTCTTACCTTGGAATATTGAAGTCTCATGTTAAAAGAAACCACCAGCTTTCATATGTTCTCATGTTCTGAGCAAGGAACTCAAATGTTAGCTTTTTTTTTTTACATGGCACATATTGCACTTTTACTTCTCCAGCACTTTGTTTTTGCATTATTTCAACCAAATTGAACATGTTTCATTATTTATTTGAGGCTAAATTGATTTTATTGTTGTATTATATTAAATTAAAATAAGTGTTCATTCAGTATTGTGGTAATTGTCATTATTACAAATGAATACATTTAAAAAATCAGCCTATTTTTAAATCGGTATCGGCTTTTTTGGTCCTCCAATAATCGGTCTCAGCGTTGAAAAATCATAATTGGTCGACCTCTACTCCTAATGGTATTTTATTGAATGAAGGGATTCTTGGCTGCTGTACATTTAGGCTACTCAATCATAATGTATTGATCATTGTCACTAAATAAACATTAGGGCCAACTTTGCCATCTCCTCTGGTAGGCTAGTTCTATAAAGATATGCCATGTTGATGTTATACATGACTGGGCAATTCCAGCATGTTGAAATTGTTGGTAAGCTTATGCCATGCACTGCCCTACCCTAAGTCGTTTTTAAGGTTGCCACATTCGATCACAATGTAATCGCACAAGTATGGAGGTGGGAGTAACTTAAAAACACTGCTCACGCCTTGACACCGTTAATCCTTGCTCACTTTGGCAGTTTGAAGTGACTCAAATATATATATTTTTTTATCTGACTCGAATATGTTCTTTTTCCTACAGTCTAAACAGCCAAAAAGCACACAGAATCAGATATTGCAAGCAACATTTCACATTCGCAGATGGTTTGTAATCCGATACAAATGAGATTCCTGGCCATGTGACTTGTCTGAATGGTCAAATCTGATTTATTTGCCCTCAAGTAGTTTTAGACTGTTATTTGGCATATCCTGTTTCTTGTTACTCTGACATTTTTGACAAGAACATGTGTAGCTAACTAGCTTTTTAATTATTATTATTATTATTTTTTTACAAATGAATGAATGTGCTAGAAAGCCAAACAGCTAGCTAGATTGTTGTGGCTTGCCAAAAAGGAATTGTGATTTTGAACATTCAAAGCAACTGGTAAATGTCGTTGGCAGGCATTGTTGTCTCCTTAGCTTGCTACATAACTTCTGAGTGATAGGAAGCATGAGCACCACCACCAATCAACCTACACCACTGTATACACACCTATCGTTACTATGACAACTAGCGTAGCCAGATCAGCAAAATGACTGCTGTCTGAACGACTTGGTCACTTCTAACTTGCTGTTTGGACAGTCAGTATTCCAAAACTGATTTGACCATTAAGGCCTGCAGTGTGAACAAGGCTTTAGAATGCAATGAATCTGTCTAGCGCCATTGAACTTGTTAAACATGACAAGTTACTCATGTAAGTAGCTCAGGCTGCTTGTGACTGCATGACCATGCCAGAAATGTAACACCCATTCAGTTTAAACAGAAGCACTTACCCTGTTAATGAATGCCTACTCATTACCTTTTAAATCCAGTTAGGCTAGCTTCTCAGGGATGCGTATGTGACTCTCAAAGTCTGTGTTTTGCTGCATTGGAAATGTGGAGAAAATCTATTGTCACTCCTGGCTAGATGTTATAATAATTTGCAGTTATATGACTCTGTGGTGGGGTTAAAATTGTTTGTTCAAGTTGTATGAGGTTAGGTTACCTAATCGTTTTCAGTGTCATTCGCATTCAGCAGACTGCCGGGCCCAAGTGGTGGGGATCGTGGCGCGAGTCGGGAAACAAATGATTGAGTGTTTGAATGGTTCCTGAAATGTTTATTGCTCCAAGGGACGCTTTGCCTAATGGCCAGCATCCAGCCCAACAATCATAACAGGCATCCTTAATGGTATTGTACTGTAATAACTTTTTTCGACAGAGCTCGCTCGCTCACAGAGCTCGCTCCTCGCTCACAGAGCTCGCTCTGCATTTTGGAGTGCATGGCTCCCTCGGCTGTAGCTTGCTCGTCAGACAGGTTAGCCTTTGTGAAGTCAAGCAAGACTCATGCAATGAATGCAGTAAATGTATCATGATCCACAAAAGACTAGCATCTCTAGGTTTGTGTTTTAAATAGAGAACATAGTATGCAGTGCCATGAACACCCTCCAGGCCTAACTCTATAGCACATCGATAGTATGTTTACTCCCTGATCAAATTGTGCTCTGCAAAGGTTATACATTAATCTCTGTCAATAAGCCTCGGGCAGGCCTGACAAACACTGCAGCAGTGTAGTGTAAAGTAATAGTACCTCTTCAAATGGATACACGCTTTACACGTATGATCAGTAGAACTATAAACCCAGACCTTTAGAACATGATAGCCATATAGGCTTTGATTCTTGTGATTTGAGGCAAAAGGTCATAGGCCTGCAGCTCTGTAGGCTGGGTAATGATAAAGACCCATTAAGGGGTTCAGTGAACCTGTAGTGAGCAGCATACTGTACACTTATGTAATTTCACTGAAGAAAAGGGTGAAAATACTTTAAGTGCATGCATTAGTCATTAACTGGTCTTAAAGGCCATACTCGCTTCCTATTAAGCCAGTCCCCATGGTGTTTTGTCTCTCCTTTTTGACATGTTAAGTCGCATACCTTACTCGTTAGTGTTCTTTACCGTAAGTGGGTTCTTTACCGTAAGTGGGTTCTATCTAGTCTAGGGCCTCACTTTTCAGTGCATCAAACAAAGCAGGACGTGATTGTTTTCCTAGGTACACTACATGACCAAACGTTTGACAAGCAGGTGTCCACATACATCTCATTCCAAAATCATAGGCATTAATATGGAGTTGGTCTCCCCCCCCCCCTTTGTTGGGCTGTTTTTTCCCAAGATGACGTAGCAGTTCAGACGTCTTGCCGTGTCCCATGTATAGATCTTTTTTCTTCATGTATATATTTAGTATATTTATATAATTTTTTTAGCCTCAATTTCAACATACTCTCCTGCAACCTGCCTCACCCAATGTGGTATGGATCTGCTATTTTCTATACTTTAGAACCGGAACCCCTAACAGAAGCTAGCCAGCTAGTAGTCAGTTAGCCACTGCTAGCGGTCATCAGCTAACCTTAGCCTGTCAACTGCCAGTCTTCCCAGCGCGATTCAACCCAGAGCATATCCGACTGCTTTTTCTCCACCAAATCTCCACATCTCGGGATTCCTACCGCAAGCTCTGAACCTTTTCACCTGGGTCATCGCAGCTAGCTAGCTACTATCCGAGTGGCTACTCCTGGCTAACGTCTCTGTCCCGACGCAAGCACCAGTTAGCCTGGAACTAGCCTCGTGCTAGGCCCATCTCCCGGCTAGCTGAAGTGGTCCATCAGCCACTCCTTGGGCTACAATACCTATTTTGCCAATTGGCCTGGACCCCTTTTATTGCCGACACGGAGACCCGCCGATCCATCACGACTGGTCTACCGACGTAATCTGGCCGAGGGGGTTTCAACAGGCTCCTCCGTCGCAATGTCCCCTGAAGGCCCATCTGCTAGCCTGCTAGCCACTAGAGCTAGCTAGCTGTCTAGAGCATATCGGACTGTTAGCTGAATAGGTCCATCAGCCAATTTCTTGGGCTACAATACCTATTTTGCCAATTGGCCTGGACCCCTTTTACTGCCGACACGGAGCCCTGCCGATCCATCACGACTGGTCTGCCAACATAACCGTCCGAGGGGGCTACAACTGACTCTTCCATCGTGACATCCCCCTAAGGCCCTTCTGCTAGCCCCGGCCTGATAGCTGTCTGAATCGCAGTGTCTCCAGCTCGCCTAGTTACTCACTGGTCCCTATGATCACTCGGCTATGCATGCGTCTCCCTGATGTCAATATGCCTTGTCCATTGCAGTTTTGGTTAGTGATTGTCTTATTTCACTGTAGAGCTTTTGTTCCACCTCCCACACATGCGGTGACCTCACCTGTTTTAAATGTTGTCTCTAGAGACAAAACCTCTCATTGTCACTCAATGCCTAGGTTTAGCTCCACTTTATTCCCATCCTACCATACCCTTGCCTGGACAGTATGCCTTGAATCTATTCTTCTGCGCCCAGAAACGTGCTCCTTTTACTCTCTGTTCCGAACGCACTACACGACCAGTTCTTAAAGCCTTTAGCTGTACCCTTATCCTACTCCTCTTCTGTTCTTCTGGTGATGTAGAGGTTAATCCAGGCCCTGCAGCGCCTAGCTCCACTCATATTTCCCAGGCGCTCTCATTTGTTGACTTCTGTAAATCAAAGTTTGTCACGTGCCCCAAATACAACAGGTGTAGGTAGACCTTACAGTGAAACGCTTACTTACAGGCTCTAACCAATAGTGCAAAAAAGGTATTAGGTGAACAATAGGTAAGTAAAGAAAAAAAAACAGTAAAAAGACAGGCTATATACAGTAGCTAGGATACATACAGACACCGGTTAGTCAGGCTGATTTGAAGTAGTATGTGCATGTAGATATGGTTTAAGTGACTATGCATATATGATGAACAGAGAGGAGCAGTAGCATAAAAGAGGGGTTGGTGGGTGGCGGGACACAATGCAGATAGCCCGGTTAGCCAATGTGCGGGAGCACTGGTTGGTCGGCCCAATTGAGGTAGTAAGTACATTAATGTATAGTTAAAATGACTATGCATATGATAAACAGAGTAGCATCAGCGTTAAAGAGGGGTTGGGTTGGGGGGACACACAATGCAAATAGTCTGGGTAGCCATTTGATTACCTGTTCTGGAGTCTTATGGCTTGGGGGTAAAAACTGGAATAATGGTGTTGACCTGAGCCATTACCAACCTTTCAATGCACATCATGGCTACGGACGTGAGTGCTACGCGTCTGTAGTCATTTAGGCAGGTTGCCTTTGTGTTCTTGGGCACAGGGACTATGGTGGTCTGCTTGAAACATGTTGGTAATACAGTCTCAATCAGGGACATGTAACCTTAAAAGCCTTGGTTTCATGCATGTTAACATTAGAATCCTCCTCCCTAAGTTTGTTTTATTCACTGCTTTAGCACACTCTGCCAACCTGGATGTCCTAGCCTTGTCTGAATCCTGGCTTAGGAAGGCCACACAAAATCCTGCAATTTCCATCCCTAACTAACATTTTCCAACAAGATAGAACTGCCAAAGGCGGTGGAGTTAGCCTGCAGAGTTCTGTCATACTATCTAGGTCTGTGCCCAAACAATTCAAGCTTCTACTTCTAAGAATTCACCTTTCCAGAAAGAAGTCTTTCACTGTTGCCGCTTGTTATAGACCACCTTTCGCCCCCAGCTGTGCCCTGGACACCATATGTGAAGTGATTTCCCCCATCTATCTTCAGAGCTCATACTGTTAGGTGACCTAACTGGGACATGCTTAACACCCCGGCCATCCTACAATCTAAGGTAGATCCCCTCATTCTCACACAAATTATCAATGAACCTACCAGGTACAACCCCAAATCTGTAAACATTGGCACCCTCATAGATGTCATCCTGACCAACCTAACCTCTAAATACACCTCTGCTGTTTTCAACCAGGATCTCAGCGATCACTGCCTCGTTGCCAGCGTCCGTAATGGGTCTGCGGTCAGACCCACCTCATCACTGTCACACGCTCCCTAAAACACTTCAGTGAGCAGGCCTTTCTTATCGACCTGGTCCGGGTGTCCTGGAAGGATATTGACCTCATTCCGTCAGTAGAGGATGCCTGGTTGCTCTTTAAAAGTGCTTTCCTCGTCTTAAATAAGCATGCCCCATTCAAAAAATGGAGAACCAGGAACAAATATAGCCCTTGGTTCACTCCAGACCTGACTGCCCTTGACCAGCATAAAAACATCCTGTGGTGTACTGCATTAGCATTGACTAGCCCCCACGATATGCAACTTTTCAGGGAATTTAGGAACCAATATACACAGGCAGTTAGGAAAGCAAAGGCTAGCTTTTTCAAGCAGAAATTTGCATCCTGTAGCACAAACTCCCATTTCTCCTTCACACAAATCCAGATAGCTGATGTTGTGAAAGTTGCATAATCCGGACCCTGACAAATCAGCTGGGCTAGACAATCTGGACCCTCTATTTCTAAAATCATCCACCTCAATTGTTGCAACCCCTATTTACTAGTCTGTTCAACCTCTTTGGTATTGTGTGAGATCCCCAAAGATTGGAAAGCTGCCGCGGTCATCGCCCTCCTCAAAGGGGGAGACACTCTAGACTAGAGGTCGACCGATTAATCGGAATGGCCCATTTAATTAGGGCCGATTTCAGGTTTTCATAACAATCGGAAATCTGTATTTTTGGGCGCCCATTTGCCGATTTAAAAATATATATATATATTTTTTTTTATATACCTTTATTTATCTTGGCAAGTCAGTTATGAACACATTCTTATTTTCAATGACCTAGGAACGGTGGGTTAACTGCCTCGTTCAGGGGCAGAACGACAGATTTTCACATTGTCAGCTCGGGGGATCCAATCTTGCAACCTTACAGTTAACTTGTCCAACACAATAACGACCGGCCTCTCTCTCGTTGCACTCCACAAGGAGACTGCCTGTTAGGCGAATGCAGTAAGCCAAGGTAAGTTGCTAGCTAGCATTTAACTTATCTGAAAAAACAATCAATCATAATCACTAGTTAATTACACATGGTTGATGATATTACTAGATATTATCTAGCACGTCCTGCGTTGCATATAATCTGACTGAGCATACAAGTAAGCATTCATTCAAACAGCACTTTCGTGCGTTTTGCCAGCAGCTCTTTGTTGTGCGTCAAGCATTGCGCTGTTTATGACTTCAAGCCTATCAACTCCCGAGATGAGGCTGGTGTAACCAAAGTGAAATGGCTAGCTAGTTAGCGCGCACTAATAGCGTTTCGTAGTTGTTCCCCTTGCTCTGCATGGGTAACGCTGCTTCGAGGGTGGCTGCTGTCGTTGTGTTGCTTGTTCGAGCCCAGGGAGGAGCGAGGAGAGGGACGGAAGCTATACTGTCGTTACTGGCAATACTAAAGTGCCTATAAGAACATCCAATAGTCAAAGGTTAATGAAATACAAATGGTATAGAGGGAAATAGTCCGAAATTCCTATAATAACTACAACTTAAAACTTCTTACCTGGGAATATTGAAGACTCATGTTGAAAGGAACCACCAGCTTTCATATGTTCTCATGTTCTGAGCAAGGAACTGAAACGTTAGCTTTCTTACATAGCACATATTGCACTTTTACTTCTCCAACACTTTGTTTTTGCATTATTTAAACCAAATTGAACATGTTTCATTATTTACTTGAGGCTAAATTGATTTTATTGTTGTATTATATTAAGTTAAAATAAGTGTTCATTCAGTATTGTTGTAATTGTCATTATTACAAATAAATAAATACAAATCGGCCCATTAATCGGTATCGGCTTTTTTGGTCCTCCAATAATCGGTATCTGTGTTGAAAAATGATAATCGGTTGACCTCTACTCTAGACCTAAACTGTTACAGACCTATTTCGATCCTACCCTGCCTTTCTAAAGTCTTCGAAAGCCAAGTTAACAGATCACCGACCATTTCGAATACCACCGTACCTTCTCCGCTATGCAATCTGTTTTCCGAGCTGGTCATGGGTGCACCTCAGCCACACTCAATGTCCTAAATGATATCATAACCGCCATCGATAAAATACAATACTGTGCAGCCGTATTCATTGACCTGGCCAAGGCTTTCGACTCTGTCAATCACCACATTCTTATCGGCAGACTCGACAGCCTTGATTTCTCAAATGACTGCCTCGCCTGGTTCACCAACTACTTCTCTGATAGAGTTCAGTGTGTCAAATCAGAGGGCCTGTTTTCCTGACCTCTGGCAGTCTCCATGGGGGTGCCACAGGGTTCAATTCTCGGGTCGACTCTTTTCTCTGTATACAGCAATGATGTCACTCTTGCTGCTGGTGATTCTCTGATCCACCTCTATGCATACGAGACCATTGTGTATACTTCTGGCCCTTTGGACACTGTGTTAACTAACCTTCAGACGCGCTTCAATGCCATACAACTTCTTCCGTGGCCTCCAACTGCTCTTAAATGCAAGTAAAACTAAATGCATGCTCTTCAACTGATCGCTGCCCGCACCTGCCCACCCATCCAGCATCGCTTCTCTGGATGGTTCTGACTTAGAATATGTGGACAACTACAAACACCCAGGTGTCTGGTTAGACCCTAAACTCTCCAAACTTCAATCCAAAATAAAATCTAGAATTGGCTTCCTGTTTTGTAACAAAGCATCTTTCACTGCCAAACACCCTTGTAAAACTGACTATCCTACCGATCCTTGACTTCGGCGATTGTCATTTACAAAATAGCCTCCAACACTACTCAACACATTGGATGCTGTCTATCATAGTGCCATCCGTTTTGTCACCAAACCCCCATATACTACCCACCACTGCGACCTGTATGCTCTCGTTGTCTGGCCCTCACTTCATATTCGTCGCCAAACCCACTGGCTCCAGGTCATCTACAAGTCTTTGCTAGGTAAAGCCCCGCCTTATCTCAGCTCACTGGTCACCGTAGCAGCACCCACCCGTAGCATGCGCTCCAGCAGGTATGTTTCACTGGTCACCACCAAAGCCAATTCCTCCTTTGGCCGCCTTTCCTTCCAGTTCTCTGCTGCCAATGACTGGAACGAACTGCAAAAATCACTAAAGCTGGAGACTCATACCTCCCTCACTTAAAGCATCAGCTGTGAGAGCAGCTCACAGATCACTGCACCTGTACATAGCCCATCTGTAAATAGCTCATCTGTAAATAGCCCATCCAACTACCTCATCCCCATATTGTTATTTATTTTATTGCTCCTTTGCACCCCAATATCCCTATTTGCACATTCATCTTCTGCACATCTATCACTCCAGTGTTTAATTGCTAAATTGTAATTACTTCTCCACTACGGCCTATTTATTGCCTTTCCTCCCTAATCTTATTTGCACACACTGTATATAGATTTTTTATATTGTGTTATTGACTGTTTGTTTATTCCACGTGTAACTCTGTTTCTCTCATTGCTTTGCTTTATCTTGGCCAGGTCACAGTTGTAAATGAGAACTTGTTCTCAACTGGCCTACCTGGTTAAATAAAGGTGAAATAAAAAATAAATATAACAGCCTCCACTCTTCTGGGAAGGCTTTCCACTATATGTTGGAACATTGCTGGGGGATGTGCCCCCATTCAGTCACGAGCATTAGTGAGGTCGGGCACTGATGTTGGGCAATTAGGCTTTGCTTGCAGTCGGGACTGTGCAGGCCATTCAAGTTTTACCGTACCGATCTGGACAACTTATTTTTGTATGGACCTTGCTTTGTGCACAGGGGCATTGACATGATGAAACAGGAAAGCGTTGCCACAAAGTTGGAAGCACAGAATCATCTACAATGTTAGCGTATGTTGTAGCGTTTTTGATTTCCCTTCAGTGGAACCAAGGGGCCTAGCCCGAACCATGAAAAACAGCCCCAGACCCTTATTCCTCCTCCACCGAACTTTACAGTTAGCAGTAGGCATTGGGGCAGGTAGCGTTCTCCTGAAGTCTGCAACACCCAGATTCATCTGTTGGACTGCCAGATGGTGAAGCTTGATTCATCACTCCAAAGAATGCGTTTCCACTGCTCCAAATCAAATGTTATTTGTTACATGCCGAATGCAACCGAATACAACCTTACAGTGAAATGCTTACTTACAAGTTCTTAACTAACAATGCCGTTTTAACCTCTATAGCAGGTATTCCCAATCTGGGGTACATGCCATGCCGTCGAGGGTGCGCCCCCAAAAAATGTGATTCGCATAAGAAATACACTGCTCAAAAAAATAAAGGGAACACTTAAACAACACAATGTAACTCCAAGTCAATCACACTTCTGTGAAATCAAACTGTCCACTTAGGATGCAACACTGATTGACAATAAATTTCACATGCTGTTGTGCAAATGGAATAGACAACAGGTGGAAATTATAGGCAATTAGCAAGACACCCCCAATAAAGGAGTGGTTCTGCAGGTGGTGACCACAGACCACTTCTCAGTTCCTATGCTTCCTGGCTGATGTTTTGGTCACTTTTGAATGCTGGCGGTGCTTTCACTCTAGTGGTAGCATGAGACGGAGTCTACAACCCACACAAGTGGCTCAGGTAGTGCAGCTCATCCAGGATGGCACATCAATGCGTGCTGTGGCAAGAAGGTTTGCTGTATCTGTCAGCGTAGTGTCCAGAGCATGGAGGCGCTACCAGGAGACAGGCCAGTACATCAGGAGACATGGAGGAGGCCGTAGGAGGGCAACAACCCAGCAGCAGGACCGTTACCTCCGCCTTTGTGCAAGGAGGGGCACTGCCAGAGCCCTGCAAAATGACCTCCAGCAGTCCACAAATGTGCATGTGTCTGTTTCTGACCGTTTGAGCAGACTCCATGAGGGTGGTATGAGGGCCCGACGTCCACAGGTGGGGGTTGTGCTTACAGCCCAACACCGTGCAGGACGTTTGGCATTTGCCAGAGGACACCAAGATTGGCAAATTCGCCACTGGCGCCCTGTGCTCTTCACAGATGAAAGCAGGTTCACACTGAGCACATGTGACAGACGTGACAGAGTCTGGAGACTTTGTGGAGAACGTTCTGCTGCCTGCAACATCCTCCAGCATGACCGGTTTGGCGGTGGGTCAGTCATGGTGTAGGGTGGCATTTCTTTGGGGGGCCGCACAGCCCTCCATGTGCTCGCCAGAGGTAGCCTGACTGCCATTAGGTACCGAGATGAGATCCTCAGACCCCTTGTGAGACCATATGCTGGTGCGGTTGGCCCTGGGTTCCTCCTAATGCAAGACGATGCTAGACCTCATGTGGCTGTAGTGTGTTAGCAGTTCCTGCAAGAGGACGGCATTGATGCTATGGACTGGCCCGCCCGTTCCCCGGACCTGAATCCAATTGAGCACATCTGGGACATCATGTCTCGCTCCATCCACCAACGCCACGTTGCACCACAGACTGTCCGGGAGTTGGCGGATGCTTTAGTCCAGGTCTGGGAGGAGATCCCTCAGGAGACCATCCGCCACCTCATCAAGAGCATGCCCAGGCATTGTAGGGAGGTCATACAGGCATGTGGTGGCCACACACACTACTGAGCCTCATTATGACTTTGTTTTAAGGACATTACATCAAAGTTGGATCAGCCTGTAGTGTGGTTTTCCACTTTAATTTTCAGTGTGACTCCAAATCCAGACTTTCATGGGTTGGAAATTTGATTTCCATTGATAATTTGTGTGATTTTGTTGTCAGCACATTCAACTATGTAAAGAAAAAACTATTGAAAAAAATAAAAAATCTTCACATATTCAAACAGTCCATTAAGTAAGGCCCGCGTCCATAGAGCCGCGTACAAGCTCTTCTGGTAGTAGTGCTACTACCAGCAGTACTGCACCTGTCGACGACACAAGTTGCTTCTCTCCCTCGGTGCGCACTGTCACTGTCTTTTTCCATCTTGTCCAGCTGTGTCTAACATTTCATGTAACCCTGTTTCTTGTCTGCATCGAAGTAGCGGTCCTTGTACCTAGCATCGAGCATGGTTGCGGCACCGTAGAGGCTCATCGAGAATGCCACTGAATCGCTTGTTCACGGCCTCTACTAGAGTTGTTTTCCAAGTTAACCCCACGGTCTGTGTTGGCATTGAAACACCTGCTCAACTAAAATGCCATGACAGGTTATCACGTCTGCTGCAGATGCAGTTGAGCGGAACCCCTCGACAACATTCCGCTGAATAGGCAGCGCGCAAAATTCAAAAATATTTTTTTGAAATATGTAACTTTCACACATTAACAAGTCCAATACAGCAAATGAAAGAAACATCTTGTTAACTTCTTAATGCACCCATCCCGTTAGCGGGATCATTTGTCAACATCCACTGAATTGCAGAGCACCAAATTCAAATAAAATTACTAAAAATATTTAATTTTCATGAAATCACAAGTGCAATAAAGCAAAACACAGCTTAGCTTTTTGTTAATCCTCCTGGCGTGTCAGATAAAAAAATTTAAAAAAGCTTTTCAGTGAAAGTATACCAAGCGTTTATGTAAGGACATCTGTCTCAGCAGACAAAACATTACAAATAGCTAGCAGCCAAGTAGATTGGTCACACAAGGCAGAAAAGCAATAAAATGAATCGCTTACCTTTGATCTTCAGATGTTTGCACTCACGAGACTCCCAGTTACACAAATGTTCCTTTTGTTCCGTAAAGGTTATTTTATATCCAAAATACCTCCATTTGGTTGGTGCGTTATGTTCAGAAATCCACAGGCTCCAGCGGTCACGACCGGGCAGACGAACATTCCAAATAGTATCCGTAAAGTTTGCGGAAACATGTCAAACATTTTTTTTAATAATCACTCCTCAGGTTTTTACAATATATAATCGATAATATTTCAACCGGACTGTAGCTTCTTCAATAGGAGAGATAGAGAAAATGTCTGCTCCAAGCTGTTGCGCATGTAAAACGCTGCTGGCACCCAGCCATCCAATGACGCAATCTGATCTTTCTCGCTCATTTTTTTAAATAAAAGCCTGAAATGTCTAAAGACTGTTCACACCATGTGGAAGCCATAGGAAAAGGAATCTGGTTGATATCCCTTTAAATGGAGCATAGGCAGGCAATGGAACAGAGAGCATTCGGGAAAAACAGCACTTCTGGGTTGAATTTTCCTCAGGTTTTCGCCTGCAATATCAGTTCTGTTATACTCAGACAATATTTTGACAGTTTTGGAAACTTTAGTGTTTTCTATCCTAATCTGACAATTCTATGCATATTCTGGGCCTGAGAAATAGGCAGTTTCATTTGGGTACGTTTTTCATCCAAACATCAAAATACTGCCCCCTACACTCAACAGCTTAATCTACCCATCGTGTCCAATTTCAAAAATGCTTTACAACGAAAGCACCACATTTGATTGTTAGGTCATAGCCAAGTTGAAAAAACACCAACATTTTTCCAGTCAAAGAAAGGAGTCAAAAGCAGAAATATAGATACAATGAATCACTAACCTTTTAATGATCTTCATCAGATAACTCATATGTTACACATTACATGGATGGTTTGTTCGATAATGTGCATATTTATATCAAAAAATTCTGTTTACATTGGCGCGTTACGTGCAGTAATGTTTTGATTCCAAAACATCCGGTGATTTTGCAGAAATACTCATAATAAACATTGGTAAAAGATACAAGTGTTATTAACATAATTAAAGATACTTCTCCTTAATACAACCGCTGTGTCAGATTTCAAAAAATCTTCACGGAAAAAGCATAATCTGAGAACGGCGCTCAGAACCCGAAACAGCCAGAGGAATATCAGCCATTTTGGAGTCAACAAAGTTAGAAACAACACCATAAATATTCACTTACCTTTTGATGATCTTCACCAGAAGGCACTCCCAGGAATCCCAGTTCGACAATAAATGACTTTGTTCCATAAAGTCCCTAATTTATGTCCAAATAGCCACTTGCTGTTAGCGTGTTCAGCCCAATAATCCATCTTCATGAGGCGCAGGCACTTCGTCCAGACAAAAACTTGAAAAGTTCTGTTAGTCCTTTAGAAACAAGTCAAACGACGTATGGAATCAATCTTTAGGATGTTTTTAACATAAAACATCAATGTTCCAACCGGATAATTCCTTTGTCTTCAGAAAAGCACTGGAATGAGAGGTAACTCGGTCGTGAGTGCGCGTCATGAGACCAAGGCACTCTTCCAGACCACTGACACAGAGGTCTCATGAGCCCTTCCTTTATAGTAGAATCCTCATTCAAGTTTCTAAAGACGGTTGACATCTAGTGGAAGCCTTAAGAAGTCAACTTTGTCCATATCTCAATGTGTGGTAGGCCAAGCTTTGAAAAACTACAAACCTCAGATGTCCCACTTCCTGGCTGGATTTTTCTCAGGTTTTCGCCTGCCATATGAGTTCTGTTGTACTCCAAAATATCCGGAGTAATTACAGAGAGCCACGTCATATAACAGAAATACTCATCATAACTTTGATGAAAGATGTTTTACATATGATTGATTAAAGATACACTTGTTCTTAATGTAACCGCTGTGTCAGATTTTTTAGAAACTTTACGGAAAAAGCATACCATGCAATAATCTGAGACGGCGCTCAGAGGTACACAATATTTCTCCGCCATGTTGGAGTCAACAGAAATATGAAATTACATCATAAATATTCCCTTACCTTTGAAGATCTTTCATCAGAATGCAGTGCCAGGAATCCTAGTTCCGCAATAAATTGTTGTTTTGTTCGATAATGTCCATTACTAGTGCCCAATTAGCTGCTTTCGCTAGCACATGTCCAAATGCTGGTGGCAGTCCAGGCGAACTCGGACGAAAACTTCAAAAAGTTATATTCCAGGTCAAATTAAGTAGAGAATAAATCTTCAGGATGTTGTTATCATATATATCCAATAATGTTCCAACCGGAGCACTCGTTTTTGTCTACAGAGTAATGGAACGCATGGCGATATCATGAGAAATGCGCCTGACCAGGAACTGGCATTCTGCCAGACCACTGACTCAAATAGCTGCCATCCGATCACACTAGAGGATTCATTCAACGTTCTACTGACTTGACATCTAGTGGAAGGCGTAGGAAGTGCGAACAGATCCATATCTTACTGGGATGTGAATAGGCGATGAGTTGAAATTCAACCAGCCATAGAATTTCCACTTCCTGTTTGTAAGTTTGCCTGCCATACGAGTTCTGTTATACTCAGACATAATTCAAACAGTTTTAGAAACTTCAGTGTTTTCAATCCAATAGTAATAATAATATGCATATATTAGCATCTGGGATAGAGTAGGAGGCAGTTCACTATGGGCACGCAATCTATCCAAAGTGAAAATGCTGCCCCCTATCCCTAAAAAGTTAACTAATTATGTGACTTCTGAAGGTGATTGGTTGCACCAGATCTTATTTAGGGGCTTCATAGCAAGAAGAGTGAATACATATGCACGCACCACTTTTCCGTTTTAAATTTTGTAAGTAATTTTTTTTCACTTCACCAATTTGGACTATTTTGTGTGTCCTTTGAATGAAATCCAAATAAAATCCATTAAAATTACAGGTTGTAATGCAACAAAATAGTAAAAATGCTAAGGGGGATGAATACTTATGCAAGTAGTTCAGTGGTTCTCAAACTTTTTGACCCGCGATCCCCGCACATGCGTGCGCGCAAAATTGCTGCGTAAATGTAACCTGTCATTACAGCCATAAACAGTGAAGCATTTTCAAAACACACCACACAGAAATTAACTGTTTTACACCTGCATTTTGAGATGAAATTCATTCATGTTAGCAGGCAATGTCATGTCACATTGTCACTTCTCTGGAGTTGAGAGCAAGCAGGATAATACCTACCCTACCTGTATGCAGAGGTTGTTGCAGGAGATAAATGGAAAGCATGGTCTGTCACCACGCTGTCTGCCTGCAGAATGCTTGTTGCCAACTGGGTAGACCCTTTTTTCCTCACAAATATCGTAACATATTCTTGCTAATGTATTACCTTATCCCATAATATTGAAGAGCTCCAGACATGTGTGACCTGTTTCTGGAAACTAGGTGTATGTCGCGGGTCACTACTTCACAGGAGAGCTGTTTGAACGTAACCTTTTTTCTAAATCAAAATGCTTTTGTTTGGCAGAAATGCCTTCTCGAACATGTGGACTTTCATGTGCCTTAATAACAAACTTGTATGCCATCTGTAAATACAAATGAAATTGTTAAATTACGAGCCTAGTTGGTTTAGCCACAGAAAAAGCCAGCAACCTTCCCGCTAGCCATGATTGGTTGGTTAGCTACCTGCAGATTCAAGAGGGGTAGTAACATAATGAGTTGGAATTATGGTTCATTGTTTAGCTAGCGATCTACAAGTCTGAACAAAAGACTCCACTATGCAAGTATCCATTTCAATAGAATGTCACTGTGACAACTGTTGATATACGTTGGTTAGATACCTGCAGATTCATGCAGTGTAGTAACATGAGTTGTTGTTCATTATTTAGCTACCTAGCTACATGTCCTAACAGAATACTCTACTTATGTAAGTAACCATTTTGGGGTGCGTTAGTAAAATCAGTCTGACCATCCACTACGATTTCAGAGCACTCTCGTCTGAGTGTTCCAGAGCGCAGAATAACTGATTCACGTCGGCAAAAAAACGCGATTAAATTGTTGCCAGCAGTACAGTTAGTCACCAATGCTTTGGATAACATAACATCCTAAGCAGTCTGCTAGGGTGAGTAATGTTCCGTGATCTGTTCTCTCATTTGTGTCTGGAAGTATCTAGCAAGTTAGCTTGGGTGCTTGACTGTTATTTTTATTTTTTTATTATTATATACAAACAAGAGTACATAAACCTAACAGACTGGGTATTACATATCGAGATACATGTTCAATTTGGCAAAGTCTTATGGTACGTATTGCTGCTTTGTTTTAGCACTTTCTGATAATTTCAAAATAATGTCTTAACCCCTCTTCACGTTGTTTAAGAAATAATTTTGTTCTCCACCATCTTCATTTTATGGATTAAGAATCTGCAATGAAAAATAAAAAATGTAACAAGTTAAATCAGGGTCCATATAATTTTGATCAAAATAAGTCTTTCAAATTAACATTAGTAGTTTAAAAGAAAATAAATCTATTATCTCGCTCCAATCGGACATAAGAACAGTCCCAAAATCAATGGGCAAGAGTCTCGGTCACATCCACAAATACAGATTTGTTAAGAATCGCTATTTTGAATCTGTGTATAATAAAGGTCTTTACAGGAGTGCTTGACTGCTGCTGTTAGTACAGAATGCTTGGATCAACCCTTAAAGAGATGATGGGTCGGTCTAAAGCTTAAGAAGGTGTGAACGATGCTGAATGGGTGTAGAAGGGCTCTCCAGTAGTAGTACCAAAACATTCAAAGGCCATTTTCTCAAGTGAGTTTACAAGTTAATCAACTTTCAAAGCAAAAATGACTTTCCCATTGTTCCTCAAATGCAGTGTTTGATATACCATTTTGTAGCTCTGAGTCCCTACTTTTATCCAATGTAAAAAAAACTATTTTGCTACACAAGACCGAATTTGTATTTTATTTAGTTTTTTTGAGCCGGTCGGTCACATATAGCCAGTAGTCCTACTTTGGGTGCCTATCTGAAATATATGTAAATGATCAAAGAACTTGCCAGGTAGCCTAACCTTATTGTTTTGGCAAAGATTAGTCTGTAGTAGACTGCAAAACTGTATGTATGGATAATATAAAAGTAGGCATACTCTTATCAGGAAAAACCATAGAAAATTAAATGAGTGCTTTCTGGATATGCTCGCTCGCCTTTGCGAGACAACTGGTCACTGGTCACCAACAAGACATGCAACTTTTTGATCTGAAGCACGGATTAGGTTTTTTAGACAATTTGTTGCAATACCTTAGGTCTATGTTAGAAACCAGATCAAATAGACAAAGGTAGAAATATATAAAATACAAATGGTATGCATATGTAGTCAAGTAAATGTATTAAAAAGTATATTTTTCCTATTCAGTTTCATACTCCTTTTATTCTCCACTTTAAGAACGGCCCAACTCTGACCTTACCCCATTTGAAGGTGATATTTAAAATTGGTAAGGTAAGGGTTTAGGATTCCGTATAGAACTAACACTTTGGGAAATACTGCACCAGCTTACCGGACCTGTGATTGACAGTTTGCTGATCCAATCAGAGGGCAGAGTGTGCATTTCACTAGCCAATCCATTGCAAGTTTTTTTCTTTGCATGTGTGCTGCTGCTTGCGGCTTCTCTCTGTCTGCTTGGTGAGTAATCTATGGAGAATCTGCCACAAAATGAGTGATAAAACGTCTTGAGGCTCCAAGTCCAAATCAACTCAAGTTTTATTTTCTATTAAGTCGAGTCTCGAGTCCTCACATTTGTGAATCGAGTCAGACTCGAATCCGAGTCACATGACTCGGAGTCCGCACCTCTGCTACATACTATCTAAAAGACCTTTTACTTTCCCGTTGTTTATTGTGTTGCTGACCAGAACTGCTAAGTAGTTCTTGACTTGATGGCCTGGTGTGGCCTTGCTGGATCTTATTCAGACCACGTGGATGTGTTTAGCAGAAGGGACAGCTCAGTCAGACTCTGCCCATAGTCTGTCTGCACACTGATTATCCCTCAAGTGCTGCTGCAGGGATTTAGAAAATGCCTTAAGTGGCGGGCCCTTGTGCCGGGATGACACAATAGACGTCTATATGGAGGGACTGTGTCCTTTGTTTAAGAGGGATTTCAATGTCACTGCAGTTCTAGAAGTTAGAAATCTTCAAATTCTTGTCAATTTACTAAACTGCGTTACACTCGAGGAAATAACCCTGTGCCATGCCCTTCAGATTAGACTCTGTCAGTGTCTGTCAGTAACCCTCCCTCCCTCAGTGGCCATGGCCATTGTCCAGAGCTTTATGTGCAGTCAGGGTAGTCCTCTAGGTTAATTAGTGCTCTGATCTGAGTCAGTGATCTCTCACCCACTCCCCCCTCCTTCTCACACTCTCTCCCCTCCTCTCACCCCCCCCCCCCCCCCTATTGCTTTGGCTCCGTCTCCCCCCTATCGCTCTGGCCCCGTCTTCCCCCCCCCCTCTATTGCTCTGGCCCCGTCTCCCCCTCTATCGCTCTGGCGATGATAAAATAGCATAGTGCCTGCCTGCCCGGGTACTTCCTTCAGCCCTGCACCAGAACAGCTAGCTCAGTGTTCCGGGCAGTCAGGCACCTGTGGAATCCAGGTGTTGATGATGTAACCAGTTCTGTCCCTGTCTTGGTCTCTGAGCCTTGGCATGATGAGAGCCTCTCTCTCGGGACCCCGTTGAGAAGCTAGGCCAGAGAGATTTGGTTGTATGTATGCAAATTTCTAGCTGGCAAAATGCTAAGTAATCTGCAGCACCACATGACAAATTGGTGTAAGAAAAAACAAGTTACATTTGACATACACTATGCATCTCAAATACAGAGATTCTGAACTCTGGACCTAGTATGGCTATTTCTGGACTTTGTATCTTGATCCAATTGCCTTAATCCAATGTGTTTTGCTCTTGTAGATCCAGTCTCATCCAGCACTTTTCTCTAGCATCAGCATGTGGCCTAGCGTAGCATATTGGCTTTTCCAGCCTCAGAGGACACCGAGTCTGGAGGCAGAGATGATAGTTTTTTTATTGTAATAAAATCATCACATTTACATAAGTATTCAAACCCTTTACTCACTACTTTGTTGAAGCACCTTTTGTCAGCAATTATTGCCTTGTCGTCTTGGGTATGACGCTACAATCTTGGCACACCTGCTGTATTTAGAGTTTTTCCCCTTCTCTGCAGGATGCTCTGTCAGGTTAAATTGGGAGCATCGCCGCACAGCTATTTTCAGGTGTCTCCAGAGATGTTCGTCCAGGCCACTAAAGGACATTCCGAGACTTGTCCTGAAGCCACTCGTGCATGGTCTTGTCTTTGTCCTTAGGGTCATTGTCTGAATGCTCTGGAGCAGGTTTTCATCTTTCCTTCAATCCTGATTAGTCTCCCAGTCCCTGCTGCTGAAAACATCCCCACATGCTTCACAGTAGGGATGATGCCAGATTTGTTCCAGATGTGATGCTTGGCATTCAGGCTAAAGAGTTCAATCTTGGTTTCATCAGACCAGAGAATCTTGTTTCTCATGGTCTGAGAGTCCTTGAGGTGCCTTTTGGCAAACTCCAAGTGGGCTGTCACATGTCTTTTACTGAGGAGTGGCCTCCATCTGGCCACTCTACCATAAAGGCCTGATTGGTGTAGGGATACAGAGATGGTTGTCCTTCTGGAAGGTTCTCCCATCTCCACAGAAGCTCTGTCAGAGTGACCATCGGGTTCCTGGTCACCTCACTTACCAAGGCCCTTTTCCCCGATTGCTCAGTTTGGCCATTTGGCCAGCTCTAGGAAGAGTCTTGGTGGTTCCAAACGTCTTCCATTTAAGAATGATGGAGGCCACTGTGTTCTTGGAGCTTCAGTGCTGCAGAAATGTTTTGGTACCCTTTCCCAGATCTGTGCCTCGACACAATCCTGTCTCACACAATTCCTTCGACATCATGGCTTGGTTTTTGCTCTGACATGCACTGTCAACTGTGGGATCTTTTTATAAACAGGTGTGTGCCTTTTACAAATAATTTGCAATCAATTTAATTTACCACTGGTGGACTCCAAGTTGTAGAAACTTCTCAAAATGATCAATGGAAACAGGATGCACCTGAGCTCAATTTTGAGTCTCATAGCAAAGTTTCTGCTACTTATGTAAATACATTTGCAACCATTTATAAACCTGTTTTTGCTTTGTCTTTATGGGGTATTGTGTGTAGAAAAAATAATTTAATAAATTTGAGATTAAGGCTGTAACGAAATGTAGAAAAGGGAAGGGGTCTAAATACTTTCTGAATGTGCTGTATATACAGTACCAGTCAAGTTGACACACCTACTCATTCCAGGGTTTTTCTTTATTTGTACTATTTTTGACATTGTAGAATAATAGTGAAGACATCATGAAACAACACATGGAATCATGTAGTAACCAAAAAAGTGTTAAACAAATCAAAATATATTTTATAATTGAGATTTTTCAAAGTAGCCACCCTTTGCCTTGATGACAGCTTTGCACACTCTTGGCATTCTCCCAATCAGCTTCATGAGGTAGTCACCTGGAATACATCTCAATTAACAGTTGTGCCTTGTTAATTTGTGGAATTACTTTCCTCAATGTGTTTGAGCCAATCAGTTGTTGTGACATGGTAGGGGTGGGTATACAGAAGATGGCCATCTTTGCTAAAAGACCAAGTCCATAATATGGCAAGAACAGCTCAAATAAGCAAAGAGAAACGACAGTCCCGATTACTTTAAGACTTGAAGGTCAGTCAATCTGGAACATTTTAAGAACTTTGAAAGTTTCTTCAAGTGCAGTCGCAAAACCATCAAGCGCTATGGTGAAACTGGCTCTCATGAGGACCACCACAGGAAAGGAAGACCCAGAGTTACCTCTGCTGCAGAGGATAAGTTCATTAGAGTTAACTGCACCTCAGATTGCAGCCCAAATAAATACTTCATAGGGTTCAAGTAACAGACACATCTCAACATCAACTGTTCAGAGGAGACTCAGTGAATCAGGCCTTCATGGTCGAATTGCTGCAAAGAAACCACTTCTAAAAAAACACCAATAATAAAAAGAGATTTGCTTGGGCCAAGCAACACGAGCAATGGACATTACACCGGTGGAAATCTGAGATTTTTGCTTCCAACCACCATGTCTTTGTGAAACGCAGAGTAGGTGAACGGATGATCTCTGAATGTGTGGTTCCCATCGTGAAGCATGGAGGAGGAGGTATGCCGTTTTAAGGGTGCTTTGCTGGTGACATTGTCAGTGATTTATTTACAATTCAAGGCCAAGAGTGCGAAGCTGTCATCAAGGCTACTTTGAAGAATATAAAATATATTTTCATTTGTTTATCACATTTTTGGTTGCTACATGGTTTGATGTCTTTACTATTCTACAATTTAGCAAATAGAACAAATAACAAACAACCCTGGAATGAGTAGGTGTCAACTTTTGATTGGTTCTGTATGTGTGTAATAATGTATGTATGTGTGTAATGTATCATTGAAGTGTTTTAGAAAAGCTTTTTCAATGCATAGAAGTCTCCTAGCATTACAGTGAAATGTAAAGTTTCTACTATAAAAAGAACGGAAACCCCATTTTTAAAAAGTTATTCTCTGTCAGAGCAAATAGATGTGATTGTGATGCAGCTTGAGCAGTTTTGAGAAGTAGAGCTCAGAGCATTGAGAGACAACAGACTGTCAGCACAGTCAACCCTGGGCCCTTGCGCTCTGCAGCTGTCAATAAGGATATGCACATTGGAGTGCACACTCCGTCTCGTTTCTTCAGACACCAATATGTGCAAAGAGACTGGGGGGGACATCTAATGCTCGGTTTTAAGAGTATGGATTTTTTAAAATATTTTTTATTTATTTTACATTAAAAAAAAATCCTTCTCAAAATCAAAACAACCCAAGCCTTTGTTTGGTCTATGGTTGTCATTATCTCTAAGGCTGTGTGATGTTGTTTGGAATTCTCAAACCAGCACTAGTAGGTGTACAGCATCCAAAATGTCTCTATGGCAATCTGACTGTTGTTGACGTAGCAGTATGGATGAGTAAAAAAAAAGAGATATTACTGACGGTAACGCGTCCGTCTAGTTGAGGGTGTGCGCACTCGAGGTCGACTGATTAAAAAAAAAAATATATATATATATATTTTTTTTTATTATTAAAAAAATTAAATCAACGCCAATACCGATTTATTGGAGGACCAAAAAAAGCCGATACCGATTAATCGGAAAATAAAAATAAACATTTTTTGTTGAATTTGGTTTAAATAATGCAAAAACAAGTGTTGGAGAAGAAAGTAAAAGTGCAATATGTGCCATGAAAGAAAGCTAACGTTTCAGTTCCTTGCTCAGAACATGAGAACATATGAAAGCTGGTGGTTCCTTTTTAACATGAGACTTCAATATTCCAAGGTAAGAGGTTGTAGTTGATATAGTATCTATTTCTCTCTCTACCATTTGTATTTCATATACCTTTGACTATTGGATGTGTTCTTATAGGCACTTTAGTATTGCCAGTGTAACAGTATAGCTTCCGTCCCTCTCCTCGCCCCATCTGGGCTCGAACCAGGAACACATCGACAACAGCCACCCTCAAAGCATTGTTACCCATCGCTCCACAAAAGCCACGGCCCTTGCAGAGTAAGGGGAACAACTACTCCAAGTCTCAGTGAGTGACGATTCAAACGCTATTAGCGTGCACCCCGCAAACTGTCTAGCCATTTCACATCTGTTACACCAGCCTAATCTTGGGAGTTGATAGGCTTGAACAGCGCAATGCTTGAAGCACAGCGACGAGCTGCTGGAAAAACGCACTAAAGTGCTGTTTGAATGAATGCTTACGAGCCTGCTGGTGCCTACCATCGCTCAGTAAGACTGCTCATAGACTTAGTTATAAGTCTAAATATTGCTGTTACATTGTACAACCTTCAATGTTATGTCATAATTACGTAAAATTATGGCAAAATAGTTCGCAACGAGCCAGGCGGCCCAAATTGTTGCATATACCCTGACTCTGCGTGCAATGATTGCAAGAGAAGTGACACAATTTCACCTGGTTGATATTGCCTGCTAACCTGGATTTTGTTTAGCTAAATATGCAGGTTTAAAAATATATTATTCTCTGTATTGATTTTAAGAAAGGCATTGGTGTTTATGATTAGGTACAGTTGTGCAACGATTGTGCTTTTTTCGCAAATGCGCTTTTGTTAAATCATCCCCCTTTTGGCACAGTTGGCTGTCTTTGTTAGGAAGAAATAGTCTTCACACAGTTCACAACGAGCCAGGCGGACCAAACTGCTGCATATACTAGAGGTCGATTATGATTTTTCAACACCGATACCGACTATTGGAGGACAAAAAAAGCTGATACCGATTTAATCGGACGATTTAATATTATTTTTTTATAATAATAAAAATAATTGAAAAAAATATTTGTAATAATGGCAATTACAACAATACTGAATGAACGCTTATTTTAACTTAATACATCAATAATCATTTTAGCCTCAAATAAATACTGAAACATGTTCAATTTAGTTTAAATAATGCAAAAACAAAGTGTTGGAGAAGAAAGTAAAAGTGCAATATGTGCCATGGAAGAACTAACGTTTATGTTACTTGCTCAGAACATGAGAACATATGAAAGCTGGTGGTTCCTTTTAACACGAGTCTTCAATATTCCCAGGTAAGAAGTTTTAGGTTGTAGTTATTATAGGAATTATAGGACTTTCTCTCTCTACCATTTTGTATTTCATTAACCTTTGACTATTGGATGTTCTTATAGGCACTTTAGTATTGCCAGTGTAACAGTATAGCTTCCGTACCTCTCCTCACTCCTACCTGGGCTCGAACCAGGAACACAACGACAACAGCCACCCTCGAAGCAGCGTTACCCATGCAGAGCAAGGGGAACAACTACTCCAAGTCTCAGAGCGAGTGACTTTGAAACGCTAGCTAGCCATGTCACATCACATCGTTACACCAGCCTAATCTCGGGAGTTGATAGGCTTGAAGTCATAAACCGCAGAGCTGCTGGCAAAACGCACGAAAGTGCTGTTTGAATGAATGCTTACGAGCCTGCTGCTGCCTACCATCGCTCAGTCAGACTGCTCTATCAAATCTTAGACTTAATTATAACATAACACACAGAAATGCGAGCCTTATGTCATTAAATGGTTGAATCCGGAAACTATCATCTCGAAAACAAGACGTTTATTCTTTCAGTGAAATACGGAACTGTTCCGCATTTTATCTAACGGGTGGCATCCTTAAGTCTAAATATTCTTGTTACATTGCACAACCTTCAATGTTATGTCATAATTACGTAAAAATCTGGCAAATTAGTTCGCAATGAGCCAGGCGGCCCAAACTGTTGCATATACCCTGACTCTGCGTGCAATGAACGCAAGAGAAGTGACACAATTTCACCTGGTTAATATTGCCTGCTATCCTTCTTTTAGCTAAATATGCAGGTTTAAAAATATATTCTTCTGTGTATTGATTTTAAGAAATGCATTGTTTATGGTTAGGTACACGTTGGAGCAACGACAGTCCTTTTTTTGCGAATGCGCACTGCATCGATTATATGCAACGCAGGACACGCAACATTCATTACCAGCTCCTCTCCTCCCCCTTGTCTCGAGAATAGAGAAAAACGGCACCATGACTGCTCTGCAGAGGGATGGCGACGTGCCCAATAGGCATGAGACAGGCTTCATGCCCGGGTAACAAGGACAAAACCAATCTGACTGCCTCCATCCCAAACAGCACAACACTTAGCTTAGTCTACCCTTCTATCAAAGCTACAACTACATCTAGAGGGTGGTCTGTCTGTACAGCCATGTCTGTACAGCCATACCTTTACTGTCACACTTAACTAATCATCCAGTTCAGTCCCTCCACAGCATTAAAGGAAAAAATCCACCCAAAACCAGTCATTCATTTTAATTATATAGTTTAAAATAACTGAGAGAAGCATGGAAAATCTGCAGTTTAAGTCGACTACAAAATCCACAATGCAATGTGCTCTATGGTTTTGATTCTAAAACATCTGGTGATTTTGCAGAAATACTCATTAACATTGATAAAATATACAAGTGTTATTCACAGAATTAAAATGACTTCTCCTTAATGTCTCAGATTTTTTTTTTTTACTTTACGGAAAAAGCATAATCTGAGTATGGTCTTCAGCCCAATCCAGTCAAAGAAATATCCACCATGTTGGAGTCAACAGAGAAATAGTTAGAAATAAAAATTATAAATATTCACTTACCTTTTGATGATCTTCATCAGAAGGCACTCCCAGGAATCCCAGTTCAACAATAAATGACTGATTTGTTCCATAAAGTCCATAATTTATGTCCAAATAGCCACTGTCAGCCCAGTAATCCGTCTTCATGAGGCGCGAGCACTTCGTCCAGGCAAAAACTCAAAGTTCCGTTACAAGTCGTAGAAACAAGTCAAACGATGTATGGAATCAATCTTTAGGATGTTTTTAACATAAATCATCAATAAGGTTCCAACCTGAGAATTTCATTGTCAGAAGAAAAGCACTGGAAAGAGAGCGAACTCTGTCGGGATCGCGCGTCACGAGCCTGAGACACTGCCAGACCCATGACACTCAGCTCCCATTCCCCCTCCTTTATAGCAGAAACCTGAAACAAGTTTCTAAAGACGGTTGACACCTAGTGGAAGCCGTAGGAAGTGCAACTTGACCCCATAGACACTGTATTCGGTAGGCCAAGCTTTGAAAAACTACAAACCTCAGATTTCCCACTTCCTGGTTGGATTTTTCTCAGGTTTTCACCTGCCATATGAGTTCTGTTATACTCAGACGTCATTCAAACAGTTTTAGAAAACACTGAAGTTTCTATCTAATACTAATAATAATATGCATATATTAGCATCTGGGACATAGCAGTTCTCTCTGGGCACACTATTCATCCAAAAGTGAAAATGCTGCCCCCTATCCCAAAATTAGTTAAATTACACATTTCTCGTGGTAGGAATATCTGCAAAATATTATTCATTTTGTCTCATTTGAGAGAATACATCCTCCTGAGTTATGAGTTTGGCCAGTATTGAAAACTGTTTATGATGTTTTTTGTGATCTAAAAGTTGTATTCCTATTATCTTCCAGTGTAGTGAGAGTGACTTCATCACGGTGCTACATCATACCAGCCTGGTTTTCTGCCTGCTTGAACGCCAATAACTCAGAGAATTGATAGAACATCACTCAGAGATAAACAAAAACAATATATCATTCAAAGTGGGTGAACCTTTCCTTGTAAGGACAGAACCAATTGTTTGAGGCCTGGCCCGCCCTTCACTATACTACACTACACTCGGCATGTCACTTCAGATCCTCATTGAGGGGAAAGAAAGTGTGCCCCAAATAAAGGACCTCTGGATCCCTCTGGGTTATGAATTTAGGTCAGTTGGCTGGGGCAGAAGAGAACTGGAGAGCGGTGAAGAAGTGTGGCCTCCTGAGATCACTGGCTCTATATTACAGAAACGTTGGTGACGGTGGAATGGAAACCAATGTCCTACATTCTAAATTTGTGACCGGTGAGGCAGACGTTCGTAATATGCAGCTTTTCAGTCACAGCATTTTGTTTCGATAACGGCCGGGCCTGGCACAAACGTATTATTTGCATGGGTCACCAGCAGCAACAGTGTTCCATTCTTTGGATTATCTTATTGCTTTCATAATGTTGTGTTGAATCATTTGTGCCATATTTGAATCTTGAGCTAATATTTTGGTGTGTGCATGTTGGGGGGAGATGGGTAGAGAAATCAAGTAATCACTCTTGATTTACCTGAAAATAGTTAGAACAATACTGTCAGTGTTACTGTCGCACATTGCAACGTGCTTTTCACCTGCTCCTAGTCACGGTTTCCCACTCATCCAGAAACGGTGATTGCATGACTTCCATGGCAACCAGAAGTTCATGAATCATTGTGTTCTTGGCACAGGGCCAGGGGTGACCTTCACAGAGAGAGAGACTTCACAGAGAGAGAGAGAGAGAGACAGATTAGGAGTTGTTTGACACCACGCTGAGTCCACCAGGCCGGTGGCCCTTGTCCCTCAGAACAGCCTGGCGCACAGACACATGAATGGACACTATCATGCACACGGCCAAACATGCAGGCTGCATGAGAATGAGGCCTCTAGGTTATGGTGCATTTGATGAACTCAATCAGGAGAATATTCCTTCTTCATCTGCTCGTGTTGAGTAACTACTGCAAGCGTGGACAGCATTTAGCACGGTTAGTAAACATATGTGAATATATTGTTAATTAATTTCCTTTGTGAATAGGCTTGCAGCCTACAGTAGGTGGTTCCTGTCAGAATGTATTATGGTTAATTGTAGTTGAGGGAAAACACAAGATGACATCCTTTCTTTTGTAGTACGCCCAGGCTAGAAATGAAGCAACGTTTCTCAGGTCTTCGTGTTGTAGCTGGGATGTCTCCATTTGGGATTAGGATGTTTTTAAATCCTTGCATACAAAACATTCCTTGGCTAAGACGATGAAATAGCATTGACTTGTCCTCTGTCTAGCTTGCAACATCAAGGATATCACACTCTGACTGCCTCTCAGAGAAGTCGTTGTTCTACTTCAATCTGTCAACGCTGCTGTCATCTTGTTCTTTTATGATTCCAAGACATTGCAGTTGGGCACGTTCCTTTTTATGGCAATGTCAGTTTTGTAAATAACGGAAAAGCACTTGTCATTTGAAAATGTTCACAGCCATATGTCAAAGAACATGCAGGCTTCAAATCAACTGTTAGAAATATAATAGTGTCTGTCTTGTTGTTTGAAGGGCTTGACTGCTAACGGGTATACGTGTGCTCCGTCTGTCGTACAGCGTATGTCCAGTGGGAGCTACACAGCAAGGTGACAAACGGCAGCGCTGCCAAAAACCAGGTGACTCAGGAGACTGAGGATATTGGCAGATGGCCACGGTGTGACGGAAACACTGGACGCCGAGGAGACATGACACAAATGAGTGCCGAAGCCTCTCTTAATTACCTGTCTAGAGCAAGGAGTGCAGCGAGGGAGGAACATGATGATGGCAGGCCCACAAAGCACGTCCATTAGAGGCCTTGATCAGACTAATCACCCTGTGGACAAAATAGTGTTGTGATTGTTAGCCTAGCCTTTTAGCCTCAATTACCCTGGTAGCCTAGTCGGTTAACCTAGCTTTGCCTATTAGCATTGTGACTTTTGTTTTGTGGTTTGGACTTTTGAACTTCTATTAGGTTAAGATCAGTCTGTGTGTGTCATTTTGAGGAACTTACAGTAAGTGAAAGCTTAAGGAGGCTAAACGTTCAATGAGATTAGTGTGGCAGCTTTTGGTTGGCCAGCATGTGGTTTGATTGACTCAGCAGTCAGCCTCTCTGGTCGTCTTAGAGCTTCATTGATACGGTCCTTGAGCTTTGCATTTGCATAGAGAGCTAAAAAAACTTCTTATGATTTCACTGTAGGAATATTTATGTGAAACCATTTCCCTGAAGGTTAGGTCTTCACCATGGTTCCAACCATTTCAACTGCCATTCATTTCTCTTCTGACTGAATGCACACCAACGTTGAGTTGCCTCTTCACCATCCCCTCCGCAGTGGAAGTCAATGAAACACTCCCCTCAGAATGACAGCTTTCCTCACAGGATTAGATGCATCTTACATGCGTTGCTCCAGTGTTCACTTTAGTAGGCAGCACTTCCAGCAGCAATTGTATCACATCTCTGACCCATTTTTTTTCCCCCTTTTCTATTTTTGTTTCTTCAAAAAAGCTTTCAAACTTTCAAAGGTTGAATTGACCAGGGACAAGTCATCAGTTGTTTGACAGCGCTTTTGTCTCTTTGAGAAAGGTAAACCCTTTCCACCATCACAGCCCCTGCATTTTGCACTAACACACAAGGACGACTCGTGGTTTGGCCGCTTCACAAAAGGGAACCTGTGTTTTGGAGTGTGGAAAACAGAATGTAGAGATGGGCATTTTACATTTATTTACTATTCAAATAGACATTTTGTCCGAAAATTAATTGGTTGAGAGTAAATAGCAGAATGTCCGCTGTTAACCTCTACCATGTGTATTTGCGTCATTCTGATTGCTTTTTCTCTGGTAGCAACAGCAAAAGAAGACATTTTTGCCATGATAGGACTGATTCTGTTACAAAAAATACTTTCTGGGGACTTTTTGCATTTGTGTCGTATTGTGGAACTCTGTTAGATGAGCATCTGTAATTGCTATTTAAAGTAGGGAGAAATAGCATACCGATGTCAAGGCCGCCAAAAGGGCTAAATGTGCACCAGTAGCTTAACTCAACGTTATAAAAACTACATTCAAAAGTTGGTTTTATTAAATTAAGAATTTCAAATGTCACAAGGATCATTTAATTGAAAGTTTTTTTCATTGTTAAAATCGGCCTAAAAAAAATCAAACACTAACGTCTGTTTGGCTATCCAAATATTTGTTTAACCTTGCCCATCCCTAGTAGAGTGCATCCGCTCCGAGAGGAGCTTTGGTAGACTATAAATAGGTCTTACGTAATCAAGTTTGATATGACATTATGTAATTACAGAGAGCGCTGCTAGACCAGGTTCAAATGAGAGCCGTTCTTGACCAGAGTCTCTGTCTGCATCGTAGCCCAGGAGGTGTTGAATGTTGATATTAACGAGTGATGGCAGTGCTTATCACAGCGATTTAATGCAGGGCTCGGCTATGGTGTCATTTGAGCGGTAGGGTGCAGTGACAGACGGGGAGAGGGAAGGGAGGCTTGTCTAGGCCTTTATGATGACGAGTGGGACTGGGAATTGCCAGGGACCTCAATATGATATTGTCACGATACTTACAGTGCTTTCGGAAAGTATTCAGACCCCTTCCCCTTTTCCACATTTTGTTACGTTACAGCCTTATTCTAAAATGGATTAAATAAATACAAGTACACACAATACCCCATAATGACAAAGTGAAATGTTTGCAAATATATAAATTAATTGATACATTATTTACATAAGTATTCAGACCCTTTGCTATGAGACACTACATTGAGCTCCGGTGCATCCTGTTTCCATTGATCATTCTTGATGTTTCTACAACTTGGAGTCCACCGGTGGTAAATTCTATTGATTGGACATGATTTGGAAAGGCGCGAGCACACACCTGTCTATATAAGGTCCCACAGTTGACAGTCCATGTCAGAGCAAAAAACAATGCCATGAGGTCGAAGGAATTGTCCGTAACGCTGCACGACAGGGTTGTGTTGAGGCACAGATCTGGGGGAACGGTACCAAATGTCTGCAGCATTGGAGGTCCACAAGAACACAGTGGCCTCCATAGTCAATTTCTGCTTTTTTATTTTTACCCATCAACCAATAGGTGCCCTTCTTTGTGAGGCCTTGGAAAACCTCCCTGGTCTTTGGTTGAATCATTGTTTGAAATTCACTGCTTGACTGAGGGACCTTACAGATATTTGTATGTGTGGGGTACATACAGTAGATGAGTTAATCATTCAAAAATCATATTAAACACTTTTGCACACAGTGAGTCCATGCAACTTATGTGATTTATTCAGATTTTTTTTTACTTAGGCTTGCCTTAAAGGGGTTGAATACTTCTTGACTCAAGACATTTCAGATTTTCATTTTTAATTAGTCAAATGTTCTAAATGTTCTTTGACATTATGAGGTAGTGTGTAGGCCAGTGGCACAGAATATCAATGTAATCTTTTTAAAATTCCGGCTGTAACAAAACAAAATGTGGAAAAAGTCAAGGAGTGTGAATACTTTCTGAATGAGCTGTATATTTCTGCGTATCATAGTCCGGGTTATGGACTATACATGTGAAGATTACCCATTTCCTCTGATGGAAGATGAATTATGTAGAGATCCTGTAGTATACAGGATATGTCCATTTATAGTTACTTGGCTAGCTCCTCAAAGTACCACTGCCCCACTTTCTATACAGCCCTACTCTCTACTGTACACTTTCACTATCTAGGTTGCTCACGTAATGTGTTATGGAATAGTTCAATGTTGTACATTCATAGATGGATGTATACATTCTGTGCAGTTATAGCAATATAATTCTAGAACTGCTCTCAAATCCCCCAGGATACTACACAATGTGTACACACACACACACACACACACACACACACACACACACACACACACACACACACACACACACAAAGTGTTTTCTGACACCATTTACATATATTTGTATTATTATTGACAGGCTCTAACCCTGTATGTTGTCGGGAGCTTAGACTGCAAATCCGGAAGGCCAGACTCCGGCACTTATTTGTTAGTTAATCTATAAGATAAGAATGCAAACTTCCTTGTCTGTAGCCGTGGTTAACCACGTTGACTTACGGCCTCCAGCATATTGATTGCTGCCGTAATGTGTCGTGCCAGACATGGAGTAGGTCTATTTTTAAAAGCAGGGAGCCGAGATCATGCATTGTGTGTGTGTGTGTGTGTGTGTGTGTGTGTGTGTGTCACTGAGCGAAAATGGACCACCTGGTAAATAATGCAGTGACGGGAGAGCACCCTTTTGAGTTGCACCACCTTTTGTCATGAGAACTCTGCTCTCTCCTCTCCTCCGGCTCGCCTTAGAGAATCTCTAATTTGTCTTTGATTCTTATTTACCCCAGCCTAACCAATCCACAATACATAGAGGGAGCTTTATAGTGTACACGGTCTGTATTATGGCGGTCTATCCACCTTGTACTACACCTTGTACTACTAAATCTCAACATCTTCAATGAGGCTCTTGTTGTAAAGACAGCCGTATAATGCATATACCATTTCAACAATCATATGGCGATCTATAGTGCTAATGTGATTCCACTTGCTGCTGTGATGGCTGGTCCTGGCAGATTTTCACTCGGCAGCCAGTGAGTCTTGTCTTGGCACGTTTGATTGGTGTAGAGTAGACAGGCTTGTAGCGCTCTTGGCTAGCCTCCCACTGCTTGGCTTGATGAAAGCATGCCCAGTGTACTACACTAATGGATAGGAGGCTCTCCTCTCGCCCTCTCTCGCTCCCTCTTCCCCCCTCTCTCTCATTCTGCCTCTCTCGCGTCCCCTCAACCTGCCTACCTCCACTGAAGAGCTGAAGTCCACAAATCAAGGGGAATCACTTAATAGTCAGGAGGTGCCCATTTCAGTTGCTTTGTCACTAGATTAATAATTTACCACATCTGATTCCCAGGACTTCTCCCTGTCTTTTTGACACAGGTTGGTTTTGGTGACTCCCCATGCAGCACGTTGACCTTGACACAACCAGACAAACTACACTGTAAACGACTCACACTGACCAGTGTGTTGTCAGCTTGGCAGCCTTAGCACAGGTCAGGACATGTTCTCTCCCTGCAGCATGTGTAGACAGCATTGACTCATTCTCTGTCCCTATAGCAGCCCCTCCTTTTTTTTTTTTAGGGGGTAGATCAGCTTTAATATTGCAGATTGTGGGTTCTATCTATGTAATTGTCTGCATTATTTCCAATCCCCCATATGTTTTTCTTATTTTCCCCTGACCCTACCATCCCTCCCCTAATTGAAATAAACTAATGGACAACAACGCTTAGGCTTCTACTTCCAGCTTATACATTTTACAGACACAGTACATTTTACATTAGTTAACTAGCCACTCATCCTTTCTGCCTCCTTCCACTTTTTGGTCTCTGAGAGGGAAGCTATTGTGTTAGTGCTCACTGCTCAGACAAGTGAAAGCTATGTATCTGCCCGGCCCCTCCTTTTCTCCCTCGTCTCTCCCCAGTTGCCTAGCAGCGATGGGAGAGTTTGACAGTGTTGACATTTCCTGCACGGGGGCAGTTCCTGTAAACACTCAGAGACATTAAGTGACTGCTGTCTCTTCCTCTCCGGTCTCAGCCAGGGTGGATGAAAGGCAGTCAAAATCAGAGTTGAGAAGGCCCAAAATAAACCCTTTTCTCAGAAATTGAAGAGAGGAGATGACGGCGGAGGGAAAGTATTCTTTTAATACGACTGCTTTTATCTCCGGGCAAAAAGCAACAAGACGCTCGCTGCAGGATTAGAGATGTATTTATTCTGTCTGAGAGCATCCAGAAGGGAAGTGATTGTTACTGACAAGGTGCGTTTAGGCAACGAGCTGGTGTCACACTGCCTTTCTGACCAATGCAGAATGACACAGCAAATAACTGCATGTCTGGGACATGAGGACAGATCATGTAGATGCTCATTACTGAGCTATCTTCATTCACACATTGTGAATCTCATATCAGTTTTCCTTTGTCTGTGAAATGACAAACATTAGACATTCTGCGTCGTAAACCTATCATTAAAAATACCAGTTGCAGAGCTGGAAGAGCATCAAATTCTCGGATTCATCTCAGGAAATGTTTTTAACCAGGGCTCCTCTCTCTTGCTCTCAGCTCTGTGCCAGGCAAGATGACCACAGCCAGGTATCGGCCCACCTGGGACCTGGCACTGGACCCGCTGGTCTCCTGCAAATTGTGCCTTGGAGAGTTTCCCCTGGAGCAGATGACCACCATCACTCAGTGTCAATGTGTCTTCTGTACACTGGTGAGTGCACTTAAATCGTCTGTTCCCTATCTTGTCAATATGTCCTCTGTGTGCACCGTAGTGTGTATGTGTTGTGTTTTACACCGTCCTTGTCAATATGTCCTCTATGAAAGAGCCGTATCCGTGTTGCACATGTTAACGTCCTGAAGAATAGTGTTTGTTCACCCACGATGTCATGTGCTTTCTTCCTCCATATGTGGATAGTAAAGTACTTGCAGTGAATACTATGCAATTGTTTCTTCCATATAGATCCAGTGTTTACCACTGCCTTTGAATGCACAGATCAATGTAACAATATAACTGTCAACAAAGTGAAAGGAATTCTTACATGGCTGGAGGTTGTGAGCACATGCATCGCATACCTAGATCTAGGAGTGAGCAACTCCTATACATGTCAGTCCATGGTATTCCTCTACCTGGGTCAAACACTGAAACCTCAATGAGACCAACTCCCTTCTTGATCTTGTAATTTTGTTTGTAATGTATCTACAGAAATACAATACTGGTCGTAATTTAACTTAACAAATGTATCCTACAGTCATTGTGGACTGCTGTCCAGTTGCTTGAATTCACAGAGGAGAGGCACATTGACTTTTGACCTCTCCACAAGCTGGGACCACGGCCACGACTTTTCCAGCATGTGAAAGCCCGAAGATGCTTAAATTAAGCAGCATCCAACCCTGTTATCCCCTTCTTTCTTTTTAATCCCGCCATTTGACTCGCCCCTCAGTATATTTGGAGTGAGAGAAAGTCAAAACATGACTAACGATTTGTTTGCCGAACCATAGAAAATTATGCATTAAAAGTAAATAACTGACAAATATCTTAGTTATGACTTAAGGTGTCTTCCAGTCAGTGGGCCTACATCAAATGTATTGTGTTTTGTCTAATTGACATATTGAATATAAACTCAGTAGCAAGAGTCTGAATGTACTGTAATGGTTTGGTAGGGGATCTCTCAAACCAATCTGCTATCATTTATACTTTTGAACAGTGGGAACAACTGTCTGGCTGTCTTAGGGATGCACGATATATCGGTGAACATATCAATGTCAAGTTTAATGGTGATGTTAAAAACCGATGTCAAAGCTACCGTGCATACCTACAGTTGAAGTCGGAAGTTTACATACACTTAGGTTGGAGTCATTAAAACTTGTTTTTCAACCACTCCACACATTTATTTTTAATAAACTATAGTTTTGGCAAGTTGGTTAGGACATCTACTTTGTGCATGACACAAGTAATTAAAAAAAAAATGGTATACCGACGGATTATTTCACTTATTATTCACTGTATCACAATTCTAGTGGGTTAGATGTTAACATACACTAAGTTGACTGTGCCTATAAACAGCTTCGAAAATTACAGAAAATGATGGCTATTGAAGCTTCTGATACGGCTAATTGACGTAATTTGAGTCAATTGGAGGTGTACTTGTGGATGTATTTCAAGGCCTACCTTCAAACTCAGTGCCTCTTTGCTTGACATCATGGTAAAGTCAAAAGGAATCAGCCAAGACCTCAGAAAAACAGTTGTAGACATCCACAAGTCTGGTTCATCCTTGGGAGCAATTTCCAAAAGCCTGAAGGTACCACGTTCATCTGTACAAACAATAGTACACAAGTATAAACACCATGGGACCACGCAGCCGTCATACCGCTCAGGAAGGAGACGCATTCTGTCTCCTAGACATGAACGTACTTTGGTGCGAAAAGTGCAAATCAATCCCAGAACAACAGCAAAGGACCTTGTGAAGATGCTGGAGGAAACAGTTACAAAGTCTATATCCACAGTAAAACGAGTCCTATATCAACATAACCTGAAAGGCCGCTCAGCAAGGAAGAAGCCACGGCTCCAAAACCGCCATAAAAACTCCAGACTACGGTTTGCAACTGCACACAAAGATCGTACTTTTTGGAGAAATGTCTCTGGTTTGATTAAAGAAAAATATAACTGTTTGGCCATAATGACCATCATTATGTTTGGAGGAGAAAGGGGGAGGCTTGCAAGCCGAAGAACACCATCCAAACCGTGAAGCACAGGGGTGGCAACATGTTGTGGGGGTGCTTTGCTGCAGGAGGGACTGGTGCACTTCACAAAATAGATGGCATCATGAGGAAGGAAAATTGTGTGGATATATTGAGGCAACATCTCAAGACATCAGTCAGGAAGTTAAGTCTTGGTCGCAAATGGGTTTTCCAAATGGACAATGACCCCAAGCACACTTCCAAAGTTGTGGCAAAATGGCTTTCCCTCTCTAGGGTACGTTGGACGGTAGCGTCAGCCAGTGAAACTGTAGGGTGCCAAATTCAAAACAACAGAAATCCCATAATTAAAATTCCTCAAACATACATGTATTTTACACCATTTTAAAGATACACTTGTTGTAAATCCAGCCACAGTGTCCGATATCAAAAAGGCTTTACGACGAAAGCAAATCAAACGATTGTTAGGTCAGAGCCAAGTCACAGAAAAACAGCCATTTTTCCAGCCAAAGAGAAGAGTCACAAAAAGCAGAAATATAGATCAAATTAATCACTAACCTTTGATCTTCATCAGATGACACTCATAGGACTTCATGTTACACAATACATGTATGTTTTGTTCGGTAAAGTTTATTTATATCCAAAAATCTGAGTTTACATTGGCGTGTTATGTTCAGTAGTTCCAAAACATCCAGTGATTTTGCAGAGCGCCACATCAATTTACAGAAATACTCATAATAAACATTGATAAATGATACAAGTGTTATTCACAGAATTAAAGAGTTTATTCTCCTTAATGCAACTGCTGTGTCAGATTTCAAAAAAACTTTACAGAATAAGCAAACCATGCAATCTGAGTACGGTGCTCAGACGACAAATCACGCCAAATTGATATCCGCCATGTTGGAGTCAACCAAAGTCAGAAATAACATTATAAATATTCACTTACCTTTGATCTTCATCAGAATGCACTCCCAGGAATCCCAGTTCCACAATAAATGTTTTTTGTTCGATAATGTCCATAATTTATGTCCAAATTCCTCGTTGTTAGCGTGTTCAGCCCAGTAATCCAACTTCATGACGCACGAGCAGACAAAGTCCAAAAGTTCCGTTACAGTCCGTAGAAACATGTCAAACGATGTATAGAATCGATCTTTAGGATGTTTTTAACATAAATCTTCAATCATGTTCCAACCGGAGAATTCCTTTGTCTTCAGAAATGCAATGGAACGCAGGTAGCTCTCACGTGAACGTGCGAGACTGAGCTCGTGGCTGCTGGCAGACCTATGACTCATTCCCCTCTCATTCGTTCACAGTAGAAGCCTCAAACAACATTCTAAAGACTGAGGACATCTAGTGGAAGCCTTAGGAAGTGCAACATGACCCCATACACTGTGTATTCGATAGGGCAAGAGTCAAAACTACAAACCTCAGATTTCCCACTTCCTGGTTGGATTTTTTCTCAGGTTTTTTCCTGCCACAGGCAAAGTGGGTTCTGTTATACACAGACATCATTCAAACCTTTTTAGAAACTTCAGTGTTTTTTTTATCCAAATCTACTAATATATGCATATTCTAGCTTTTATGGCTGAGTAGCAAGCAGTTTCATTTGGGCACGCTTTTCATCCAAAATTCCCAATGCTGCCCCCTACCCTAGAGAAGTTAAGGACCACAAAGTCAAGTTATTGGAGTGGCCATCACAAAGCCCTGACCTCAATCCTATAGTTAATTTGCAGGCAGAACTGAATGAGCGTGTGTGAGCAAGGAGGCCTACAAACCTGACTCAGTTACACCAGCTCTGTCAGGAAGAATGGGCCAACATTCACCCAACTTATTGTGGGAAGCTTGTGGATGGCTACCTGAAACGTTTGACCCAAGTTACAAAATGTAAAGGCAATGCTACCAAATACTAATTGAGTGCATGTAAACTTCTGACCCACTGGGAATGTGATGAAAGAAATAAAAGCTGAAATATATAATTCTCTCTACTATTATTCTGACATTTCACATTCTTAAAATAAAGTGGTGATCCTAACTGACCTAAGACAGGGAATTTTTTATAGGATTAAATGTCAGGAATTGTGAAAAACTGAGTTAACTGTAAAATGTAGGTACATGACATAACACCACGTAAAATTGTGCGCTACACGTGCAACACGTCATTCCTAACCTAGCCCACACAATTTCTGCTGTGTGGATCGAGCATTCAACAAGTCAAGCAGTCATTTGAAAGATTAAGAACATTTCAGCGAGACAACTCAAAGGCGAAATCCATTAAAGCCAAGATAATGAAATTCATTGCCTTTGACAATCTACCGTTCTCTGTCGTTGGTGATGTTGGCTTTCACCAACTGGTCGAGCACCGGTACCCACTACCAAGTGCGCTATTTTTCAGATTTGCCCTACCGGAGTTACACAGTAATAGCGTCACTGCTATTAGCTTCACGACATGCATACTATGGAACGCCATTTGAGTTTTTGCGTGTCACAAAAGATACATTAGCACAGTCAAAGCTGTACAAAAAAGTCTGCAAACACCGGCCACGAACTATGTGTTTACAATACCGCGTTGGTAATAAAGTATCATTTGTTTGACCGCAACTTCTGGGGTAGCTAGCTTTAGCTTGGTGCCTAGCTAGCATCAATACAAACAGCCTGAAAACAATGACCAATAGAAACTGCAGTCATTTTCAGTTTTTCTTAGGACTGATTTAGGAATCATTGTGAGTAAGTATTATCTAGGTTGCCACTTGTTGTTTGCCTATTGTAATTGAACTTCAGATCATGAAAATAAATAGCTAGCCAGCTACTTAACCCTGTTGCCCAAGCAAACGTTTTAAGCAGCCAGCTAGCCTCATCTGGCTAGTGAGGCTCGACCGGATCGGGTTATGTGTTGTAAAGCTAGCCACAATAAGGATTAGGCACAGTAGTGGAATTTGCGGTTTGCTTTCAAAATAAAAGTATGCCATTGACAGTGATACAAATAGTCGAATTATGCATACTTTTATTTTGAGGGCTAACCGCAAAGTCCACTATTGGGGCCGACCACCATTAATCCGATAAGAACTGTTTTATAAATGAGGGTTATTTTAGATGATGACACCTAGCTATATAGTTATCTAGCTAACGAAACAGATTGTCGTTATTTGACACGTCAAATAGTGTTATTTGACATATACCTTTCTTGACATGCAAAGACCAAACTGCGTTCAATAGAAATCGTAGTTGAGAATGAAACAACTGAACAAATGAACAACAAAACAGCACAGCAAGTAAGTGAAAGAAATAGGTTTTGATTATGTTTTACCGGTAATGGGGACATGCATAAATGCCAACAAAATAACTTTTTGTGTGTGTGCATGTACTTTATTTAACTAGGCAAGTCGGTTAAGAACAAATTCTTATTCACAATGATGGCCCGACGACGCTGGCCCAATTGTGTGCTCCCCTATGGGACTCTCAATCACGGCCGAATGTGAGTCTGGATTCGAACCAGGGACTGTAGTGACGCCTCTTGCACTGAGATGCAGTGCCTTAGTCTGCTGCGTGTGTGTGTGTATTAACTATTTAATGTGTGTGTGTGTGTGTTTGTGTGTGTATTACAAGTCGGTCGTCGGTGGAGCTCAATCAGAGCTATGAAAGAGCAGTGGCTTTTAGTTTGGTAATGAACTCATGTTTACTGCAGTTGCTAATAGGGAATTGGCTGGATTTGTAGCACTATGCAATATTACATCTTGTAGCTGTGAAGAGCCTTTGTTTAGAAGGCCCTCTCACTGTCTCATTAGTTGAAAATAGTTTCATTGGGATGTTGTGGTTAGCATGCTTCTCTTCAGCTAACCAGACACAATCAAGAAACTTCTACTACGGGGTTCAAAGAGGGAGAGGCACATTGATTGTCGCACCATACAGTATGCCAGGGATGGGTAACTCCAGTCCTCGGGGGTCCTGATTGGTGTCGCACTTTTGCCCTGAGGACTGGAGTTGCCCATCCCTGCAGTATGCCTGCACATTTTCTGATTGACTGCATGGCCAAGGAGTGAGGTCAATTTCATACTCTTGGTTTTTATTTCAGTGCCTGAAGCAGTATGTGGAACTCCTTATCAAAGAGGGGCTCGAAACTGCTATTAGCTGTCCAGACTCTGCCTGTCCAGAAAGAGGACACTTACTGGAAAATGAGGTATTATTTACAAAAATGTTTAATTGTATAATTTGTTTCAGGGACATATGCAATTCAGATATTGAAGGGGCCAGAGCCTAATGTATTGTACCATCTTTTAGCTTGTACTTTTCAGTGTACAGTTGCTTACTTTTAAGAATATGATATTACATCTACACACACACACACACACCAGAATTCATGTGAGTGAATTCATGATCACAAAGTTGTGGTAAGTTGATAATGCCATTTGATTTTACTGGACTTGTTGCTTGCTGTTTTCAGCAAAACAGAATAAATGCAGAATTGACAGAAGTATCTTAAGTAAAATGTGTTCATATCAAGAAGACAAAAGGTAGGTTACACAGACATAACACAACTCAGTCGTGATGGTTGATGGGGAAACTAGACGGAATGGCAGTCTGTTTATGCTATCATTCCAGTGTGAGGCTAAAGTGAGGCTAAATGCATTGCATGCATACTATCAGATCATCAAGGAAGTCCAAAACACAAATTCCTATTATTAACCGTGTTAAATAGCACTATGTGAAACCGATTTATTTGGTTTTTGTGAACAAATGTTATAAGGACAAAATGAAAAGAGATTGGTAGAAATCTTTTTGGGAAATCTGTTGCAGCTCAAGTCTACTACAAAACCCGCAATGCAATGTTCTCGATCTCCCTCTCTGGGCTAGGTAGCTAGCTAGAAACTTAGCAACATACAATAATACCAAAGTGATCTGGTGCGCTGGTAATTGTTTTAGAAGCTTTATGATTTGTGATTGTCTGTGACGAGTTATATAAAGTGCATTTGGAAAGTATTCAGATCCCTTGAATTTTTCCACATTTTGTTACGTTACAGCCTTAGTCTAAAATGGGATAAATTAGTTTCTTCCCCCTCAAGCTATACACAATACCCTGTAATGACCAAACAATGTTTTTTGTAGTTTTTTTTTTTACATTTTTCAAATGTACAGTACCAGATAAAAGTTTGGACACTTACTCATTAAAAAAAAATGTAAACTATTTTCTAGATTTGACATCAAAACTATGAAATAACCCATATGGAATCATGTAGTAACCAAAAAATTGTTAAACAAATCAAAACATAGAATTTTGAAGAATATTTGAGATTCTTCAAAGTAGATACCCTTTGCCTTGATGACAGCTTTGCACATTCTTGGCATTCTCTCAACCAGCTTCACCTGGAATTATTTTCCAACAGTCTTGAAGGAGTCTCCATGTATGGTGAGCACTTGTTGGCTGCCTTTCCATCACTCCGCGGTCCAACTCATCCCAAACCATCTCAATTGGGTTGTGGTCGGGTGATTGCGAAGGCCAGGTCAACAGATGCGCCCAGGCTCTGTCGCAGCCAGCCGCGACCGGGAAAATTACAGGCCTCATCTTTTTAAGTGGGAGAACTTGCACAATTGGTGGCTGACTAAATACTTTTTTGCCCCACTGTAAGATGAGACATTCCTATCAATTTACTAGAAAACCAGTTTGGATTTAAGTGTAACTTTTGTATGACTGATGCCTTTAGTGAAAGGTCTAATGCTTTAATTTAATATTGAATAACTTCTGCCCTCCGAATTCATATTCGTTATAAATAGGCCCTTTTGATTTTCTCTGGCTTACCATTCCAAATAAAATTGAATATTTTTTTTTTCATATAATTTGAAAAGCAGGTCACTAGGTGTAGCACAGCTATTTTCAGGTCTCTCCAGAGAAGTCGATCGGGTTCAAGTCTGGGCTCTGGCTGGGCCACTTAAGGTCTTGTCCCGAAGCCACTCCTGCGTTGTCTTGGCTGTGTGCTTAGGTTCATTGTTCTGTTGGAAGGTGAACCTTCGCCCCAGTTTGAGGTCCTTAGCGCTCTGGAGCAGGTTTTCGTCAAGGATTTCTGCTCCGTTCAGCTTTCCTGACTAATCTTCCAGTCCCTGTTGCTCAAAAGCATTGCCACAGCATGATGCTGCCACCACAATGCTTCACCGTTGGGATGGTGCCACGTTTTCTCCAGCTCCATTAGCATGGTATTCAGGCCAAAGAATTCAATATTGGTTTCATCAGACCAGAGAATCTTGTTTCTCATGGTCAGAGTCCTTTAGGTGCTTTTTTGGCAAACTCCAAGTGTGCTTTCATGTGCCTTTTACTGAGGAGTGGCTTTTTGTTTTTACATAGGAGTGGCTTTTTGTTTTTACATAGGATCTGGCCAATTTACCATAAAGGCCTGATTGGTGGAGGTCTGCAGAGATGGTTGTCCTTCTAGAAGGTTCTCCCATCTCCACAGAGGAACTCTTGTCAGTGACCATCGGGTTCTTGGCCACCTCCCTGACCAACGCCCTTCTCCTCCGATTGCTCAGTTTGGCCGGGCAACCAGCACCAGCCAATCTTAGTGGTTCCAAACTTCTTCCATTTATAAGTGATGGGGGCCACAGTGCTCTTGGGGACCTTCACTGCTGCAGAAATGTTTTGGTACCCTTCCCCAGATCTGTGCCTCGACACAATCCTGTCTCGGAGCTCTACAGACAATTCCTTCGACCCAATGGCCTGCTTTTTGCTTTGACATGCACTGTCAACTGTGGGACCTTATACACGTGTGTGCCTTTACAAATCAAGTCAAGTTGAAGATACATGTCAATTATGATCAATGGAAACAGGATGCACCTGAGCTCAATTTCGAGTCTCTACAGAGTGTGAATACTTAGGTACATAAACTATTTTAAAAAAAATTTAAAAACAATTATACATTTGCCAAAATTTCGAAACCGGTTTTCACTTTGTCATTGTGGGGTATTGTGTGTAGATTGAGAAGGGATTATAAAAGTAAAAAAATATATATTTTAGAATAAGGCTGTAACGTAACAAAATGTGGAAAACGTCAAGCTGTCTGAATACTTTCTGAATGCACTTTGACACATTCCTACGCGATTTCCAGATTTTCACAGATGGCCCACGTAGAAGTTAAATCATGGGGGAGATTTTTATTTACCCTCTGATAGAAAATAGGCTTTCACAAGTTTCATTATTATTTTTTCTGGGGGTGGACTATCCCTTTAAGGCAGAGTAATGGCCAAAGAAGAGGATGTCCTGGGTGTTGTGTTGGATTAAGAACAGAAAGGGGTAGTCCGCTTTGAAGGTGTGTTTTTAGGGTTGCAAAAAGGAGCAGATAAAGTCATATTCTGCAAGCGTGGTGGGGGTAGCTGCCTCGGTGCCCATCTCCTGCACCTCTATAAAGGCCTTGGGAAAATCCAAGTTGTTGTTGGGCGACATGCCTGAGAAATCGCTCCTGGATGAGTTTAAGTTTCTTAAAGTTTCTTCTTCAGCTTCTCAACCCCAGTGGTGAAACTCCAGCTTTTTCAGCCCTCATCAGAGAGCATAATGAGCATGCCCTATGATGGGAATGATCTGAGAATCTTCAGAGTCTGGCAGTTGGCCTCAGGGATGACTGCCAATTGGAAATTGTACATTGAGTGTGCCGTGGAAATGATAACAATCTTGCTCACTTTGAACTGAGCTTCTCTGGTTTTGGCCTACTCAAATTCCTCTTTCCGCTGGCCCTTGAAGTAGATGGCACTCACCAACACTATTTGTGTTAGTTTACAGTTCCCTCCCACCATGTTATTGATTTTCCCCTCTGTTTCTCCACCTAGCTGTTTAAGTTCACCCTAGCAGTCTCTGCACTGGACTTGAAGGTGACAGACTCCAACTCTGCACCGTTGTACTACTTGGTTTCACTGAGAAATGCCTCAGCAAACTTGTAAGACTGGTCTCCTTGCAGGCGTTAAGCCAGGCTCAGTGCATATGGGGCTCCCTCCTTTGTTCAGCACAGACAAGAGTTTTCTGAACCTGTGATGGATGTCACCCTCAACTTTGAAAAGATCCAAGGAAAACATTTTTTGCCACAGACAGAGATGACATCCTTACTCTTGAGGCAGGAATGATTATGGCCTAATGGGGAACTGCATTTCGATTTATAAAGCAGGAAGTGGGAGGGGAATTCCAGCAAAGATGATTGCCACATGCACCGAGTACGTTGGCACAGATAAAAATGTACGCAATAAAAATAAAGTAACAAAGCACAATATAAGCATGCAGGTACATTAAATACAAATATATGCATTTATAAATAATGTTTCTTAGATACCGATCACTCATTCACATAGTTAATGTCTCTGTACCTTGACACTTAGCCTGTGGGCAAGCAACTTTAATTCACGTTTCAGATTTTTCAGTACTTAGCTCCTGCTAACAACTGCTGATATTAGCATTGATCAAACACAATGGAAGTGAAGGTGGTGTCTTGGATGTGAAGGGGACAGGTTTTAAAATGTCACTGAAATTGTTTTCTTTCATGGCCCAACTTTTATTGATATTTAGTCCTTTGGAACAACACTTACTATTAACATAGATAAGTATGTGAGTTGTTTGGATTAATTACATTTGTTCACATGTCTTTCAAAGATCTCCACATCCATTCCTAAGATCTGAAGCTGCAGAAGGACTGTTTAATTTGTTTTTCCTGCTGAGCAGACATTAGCCTTCCCCCAAGCTGTCTCCACACAGCAATCTGTCCTAGCTCTGGCTGCCTCTCCACACGGCAATCTGTCCTAGCTCCGGCTCCCTCTCACCACAGCAATCATCTACCCTAGCTCCGGCTCCCTCTCACCACAGCAATCATCTACCCTAGCTCCGGCTCCCTCGCACCACAGCAATCATCTGGCCTAGCTCTTGCTCCCCCTCTAAACGTGTCATCGTGCTTATACAAAGTGGATGGGCTCTGCTCTCCTGCATCTCTCTCCAATTTGAGGTCAATCCAAGGGCACCGCTCCTCGCCTCTCCAGGTCGTTTGCTTGATGGACTCACTCTCTCTCTGTCTCGGAGGTTTGTGGCACGGCTGTATGTTTCCAATCAATCAAAGTCACTGGCCCTTTAATAGAACCTGGCTTGTAACTCAAGTCAGACGGTGTACTCATCCAGCTGCTATGACAGCTACGTCTTTGATAACCCCCACAACCAAATGTTCTTTTCATCGTCTTGTAATGACCACATTTAACTCTCCGTATAGCTAGCCAGTATGCATATATTCCTCTCTTTAAAACAGGTGGGCTAGTTCTAATGATGCTGGAATTGAGTGGGGTTTAGTAATTGATAATATTGTGGTTTAACTGAAAGCATCCTGTCCGATATTCGCTTGGTAAGCTATCAAAAGCACGTGTTCCTAACTGTTCCTCTTCTCTTCCTCATTCAGATCGAGTGCATGGTGGCTTCAGAGGTTATGCAGAGACACAAGAAGCTACAGTTTGAAAGGGGTGAGTGGGAGAGGAAACGATCTGTGACCGCCTCACTACTCATAGCCTGATGTGTGTGTGTGTGTGCGTCCGTGTGTGTGCGTCCGTGTGTGTGCGTCCGTGTGTGTGCGTCCGTGTGTGTGCGTCCGTGTGTGTGCGTCCGTGTGTGTGCGTCCGTGTGTGTGCGTCCGTGTGTGTGCGTCCGTGTGTGTGCGTCCGTGTGTGTGCGTCCGTGTGTGTGCGTCCGTGTGTGTGCGTCCGTGTGTGTGCGTCCGTGTGTGTGCGTCCGTGTGTGTGTGTGTGTGGGTCCGTGTGCGTCCGTGTGTGCGTCCGTGTGTGCGTGTGTGCGTGTGTGTGTGTGTGTGTGTGTGTGTGTGTGCCGTGTGTGTGTGTGCCGTGTGTGTGTGCCGTGTGTGTGTGCCGTGTGTGTGTGCCGTGTGTGTGTGTGCCGTGTGTGTGTGCCGTGTGTGTGTGCCGTGTGCGTGCGTCCGTGTGCCGTGTGTGTGTCTCGCTCGCGCGTCCGTGTGTGTCTCGCTCGCGCGTCCGTGTGTGTCTCGCTCGCGCGTCCGTGTGTGTCTCGCTCGCGCCTGTCCGTGTGTGTGTGTGTCTCGCGCCTGTCCGTGTGTGCGTCCGTGTGTGTGTGCGTCCGTGTGTGTGTGCGCGTCCGTGTGTGTGCGTCCGTGTGCCGTGTGTGTGTCTCGCTCGCGCGTCCGTGTGTGTGTCTCGCTCGCGCGTCCGTGTCTCGCTCGCGCGTCCGTGTGTGTCTCGCTCGCGCGTCCGTGTGTGTCTCGCTCGCGCGTCCGTGTGTGTCTCGCTCGCGCGTTCGTGTGTCTCGCGCCTGTCCGTGTGTGTGTGTCTCTCGCCTGTCCGTGTGTGTGTGTCTCTCGCTCGCCCGTGTGTGTCTCGCTCGCCCGTGTGTGTCTCGCTCGCCCGTGTGTGTCTCGTGCCCGTCCGTAGGTGTCTCGTGCCCGTCCGTAGGTGTCTCGTGCCCGTCCGTAGGTGTCTCGTGCCCGTCCGTAGGTGTCTACTCTGGTCACAGGAGCCCCACCTGTGTCCCTTGTCTCCCCACACCATTTTAAAGTGATCTGGAGGACAATGACAACCCTCTACCTTGTCATTTATGTACAGCCTTTTTCCACTCTCTCTACAACATCTCTCATTCTTTACCTGGACTCTCACAGTCTCCAGTCCAGGATTATCAGAAGTGTCATCCCCGAATCAGAATGTTTGTCCTGTTGACCTATCGTGTCCTGGCTTCGAGCCTGTCTCTGTCCCAATCAAATTTGAACACAAGTCGCTATCAAAGAGAGGAAAGAGGGCTACAGTGCTTTCGGAAAGTATTCAGACCTCTTTCCTTTTTCCACGTTTTGTTATGTTACAGTAGGACTGGGCGACATATCAATAATTATAGAGGTAATTACATCCCTCTAACGATATAAAAACGTTTAGATTCATTTTTCGATAATGTCGATATAGAATAATTAGGTACAGCAGTCCATTTCACCTCTGACGCAGCAGGAACGTGCGGCGGAGAAGTGACAATATGCACGTGGAGAGGTATATGCCGACTTAAAACCACTTAGCACCTCGGGTGATGGAGTAGCCACTATTAACCACGAAAAATGTGTGATGTAGTCACAAACAGTGGCAGTGATAGCCATGGAGAAGGAACAGCTTCCAACATAGAAATTATTGATAAAAAGGGTTCAACTGTTTCAGTTATTTGGAAGTGGTTGGGCTTTTTGAAGTCCGACAAAGAGCAGAGCAATGTGCAAATTCTGCCGTACACAGGTGGCCAAGTCACCATCTGAAGAAAAATCACTATTTGGCACATGCAGAAAGTTTGAGTTTGCACCTCGGATTGATAAACTCCCCTCAAGAATCAGCCAATCTAGGGATGTTCGTCCGAAGCAGTCAACACTGACAGCGTTTATGCCCTACGAGCAAACATCTAAAAGACACAAGGACATCGCAAAATATCTTATGCATTGCATTGCCAAGGACATGCGACCAATTAGCGCAGTCGAAAAGGAAGGTTTCAAGAGACTTATCAATTTAATGGACCCAAGGTACGTGCCCCCTGACCGCAAACATTTCTCTCACACAGCACTGGAATCTTCCAAATAAATGCCTTCAAACATCATACTTTCCCAACGACCACACGGGTAAAGCAATAGCAGAGTGGCTCATTGACGGGGCTCATATAGCAGAGGGTACTCAGTCAAGACAGACAGGTCTGCATTACAACGGATAGTGGTGCGAACGTGGTGAAGGCCGCTCACATCAACAAATGGACCCGACTGCAATGTTTTGGACATCGTCTGCACTTGGCCATTCCTAAGTAACCTTGTCAATTGTGTATATTGACGTGATTGGTTAGATGAAGTTAAATGAGTTAAAATGCATATTGACTTGCAGTATTTTTTTCTTTCTTTCTCAAGACTTGTAAGGGTTTACAGCTTAAAAAAAAAGTGGAGTTAAAATGTTACTTGTGAGTTCTACTTCTGACAATAAATAAGAAACATTAAAGCCTTTGGTTTGTTCAGGCATTCTTGAGTCTGAAGCAGATATGAACCTTTTTTAAACATTATTTGATTATTGTGATAATTATCGTTATCGAATTAAAAAATATATATATATTGTGATGATTTATTTTCCATATCGTCCAGTCCTACGTTACAGCCTTATTCTATAATGTATTAAATAAAAAAATCTTCCTCATCAATCTACACACAATACCCCATAATGACTAAGTGAAAAGTTTTTTTGACTATTTTTTTTACAAATGTATGTGCTGCAGAGGGACAAGAGAGACATGTGAAAATGAGTTTTGATCAGTCATCAAAATAAAAGTGCTATAAACAAGTTGGCTGAAAAAACGTATGAATGAAAAAAAACTGTAGTTTTTGTGCAGGTACAGCCAACTAGCGCAAAAACATATTGTCAGGGACTGGGAGATTAGTCCAGATTAAGGGAAAGATGAACAGAACAAAGTAAATGTTTTATTTTATTTTTTTACAATTACATAAGTCCTCCATTGCTTTGGAATGACACGTCCGGTTTTGTCTGGAAATACTTGGGAGAAAAGGGATTTTTTTCTCAGGATGGAACGCTTTGTAAAATGTCAGGAGAATATTCAACCCTAGTGTGCATGCTTACACATACAAGAACACACACAAAATATGGTGACCGTGGCCACATTAGATCCCCATAAATGGGTAAAAATATTTAAGAAAAGCCAGGGAGAAGAGTGGGTAAAGGCAGTCAGCCATCTCATCAACGTTCCAGGCCAGCGAATCAGAATAGTGTCTGAAACTGTTCCATATTTGGCAGAGCCCAAGACTGCATGTGGAATTGTGTGCAAGCAAGAGGCTGTTGCATTGGACACAAGCATTGTGTGTTTTTGATTGGGACAGGATGATCAGGTTTGTTTTGTAGCGACAGACCAAACATTGAGCATCTGCCAGTTTTGTTCGGTTGATGCTAATTTAAATAGAGAAAAATAGAAGTGCATTTAGCTGCCCTGTTATGGACCAACTGAAGGTGATTTTGTGTATGTCAAATTAGACATGATTGGGAGTTTGTTTACGTCAGTCACAATTGCGATTTGGTTTGGTACACATACAATCTCACTATACACACAGACATGAAAGATGACAGTCAATAATAAAATAGTAAAAAAATACATGGAATTATTGTATTTGGATTGTTTTTGCTATCATTAATATCACTAATTTCTGCAAAAAGTAATTGCGTTGAAAGTGTGTTACCACATGTAACGACATAGGCACTACAATCACTTATGAACTCAGGTCACTATGCCACTACCACACAGGCAGGCTGGGGTTACAGTACAGTCTTTTGGTGACACCTTGTTTTGTGCCACCACAGAGGTGCTTCTGGACCCGTGTCTGATGTGGTGCCCGTCGTCGTCGTGCCAGGCAGTGTGCCAGCTGAAGGAGACTGAGGTGGCGCTGCCCCAGCTGGTGCAGTGTGCCGTGTGCACCCTGGAGTTCTGCTCTGCCTGCAAGGCTAACTGGCACCCCGGGCAGGCCTGCCCACCACCGGAGAACAACCTGCCCATCACCGCCTTCCTACCTGGAGAGACCAGGTATGGAACTAGACGGGAAGTTTTTACAATTGTCAATACCGTTTATTAAACGATTTATTTTGAAGTTTTTTTTAAATAAATGGGTATTTTTGCTGCTTTTTAAGTAAATACATGATGTCAACTTGTGCAATATGTTCGGAGATAAAGAACAGCGAGTTCTTCATTTCACCCGTCACATTGTTATGAAGCTTATGGTAGACCCCAGTCACGTGGCGCCTGTTTACAAGCACACAACGACGGTAGACCAGAGCCTTGTGAGTCATTCGTTGTTGTGCGGCATGCACCAGGTGATCTAGTTAAGGTATGGAATTCACAACTAAATGTTTGCCAGCTAGAAATCTTTAACTATTTTAAGTTAACTGTCTAAAATGTGATAAATGCTCTGCAGCTGTGCGTTTGGTTTGCTAATTTAGTAGGTAGTTAGCTATCTAGCTAACGTTAAGTGCTTAGCTTCTTCCAAAATTAAGCATTCGCTTGGTAACCGCAGAGAATCCCCTCCTTGATCAGGAGCCTTGCAGGCTAATATTTGTTTTGTGCGTGCTGAAAACTGTGAGTATAATTTCTTTGTTACTTGTTTAGGTCAGAAACTGCACAGTGTTTGCAATGTGTTTGTTAGCATGTAGTTAACATGTGCTTGTTAGCATTGCTAAACTTTTGGATTACAGAGTATCAGTGAACCTTGTGTTCAGTGCCGGTATTCCTGAATATCCCAGTATGGAACAAAGTCTGTATGAAGGTATGACCATCTAGATACCACCCAAGAGTCTTCTTTTTTTTTCTTCGTCTCAATCACTTCCTATCCTCCCGGACACATCCTTCCTACCCGTAAGAGACCAGGTATAGAGCTGGAGTTTTGTCCTCTTCCTCCTCCTGTCTTCACCATCTTTAAGATGCCCTCCAGCCATCTTAACTTTTTACTGTTGAAAAGCGATATCCCAAGTATAAATATATTAGAGAACATACACTAAAGGGTAAAAAAAAAAATCTGTTTTGAGCAAAAAGTTTACTGCAGACTTCAAGGTGTATAGGGCATTCAAGCCAGAGTTGGTCTGATGGCATGTCGTGATGTCATCAGCCTCCCCCTTGTTTGAGGGGCAATAGAGAACAAAAGAGGGAAGGCTTGCCACTTTAACACACTCTCCTTCCCATCACCTCAAACTAGTTGAATAGGGTTACACTCGTGACAACTGAATGACATTTCATCCCAAAAAGCAGCACATGGGGCCTTATTCAATCAACCTGCTTAACTGGCTTTCCCCAATAAATGACACTGTAAGCATTGTTTTGTTGAGAGCATAAACATACATTTGTTCTTATTTTGGAAACCCTGGTGCAGTGATCCACGTACATACATGCATTGTATTTAGCTGTCATTGTTTCCTTCTCATGTTGATCTGTCCTCTACCTAGGACACAGCCTCTGTCCTCTCTACTGAAGACACTGTGAGGACACAACCTCTGGTCCCTGTGGGAACCTGTATTTACAATCCAGCCAGCTCTCTGTTTCTGGATACCAGCCTAGCTACTGCTATCTCAAGGCCATCAGACTGTTAAACAGCCACCAGTAACACTGAGTGGCTGCTGCCAACACACTGACACTGACTCAACTCCAGCCACTTTAATAATGGGAATTGATGGGAAATGATGTAAATATATCACTAGCCACTTTAAACAATGCTACCTTATATAATGTTACTTACCCTACATTATTCATCTCATATGCATACGTATATACTGTACTCTATATCCTTATGTAATACATGTATCACTAGCCACTTTAAACTATGCCACTTTGTTTACATACTCATCTCATTTGTACATACTGTACTCGATACCATCTACTGTATCTTGCCTATGCTGCTCTGTACCATCACTCATTCATATATCCTTATGTACATATTCTTTATCCCCTTACACTGTGTACAAGACAGTAGTTTTGGAATTGTTAGTTAGATTACTTGTTATTACTGCATTGTCGGAGCTAGAAGCACAAGCATTTCGCTACACTCGCATTAACATCTGCTAACCATGTGTATGTGACAAATAAAATTTGATTTGATTTGATGGTTCCAGGAAGCCTGCTGCTCTCATGCGTAACACTATGGCATGAATCATGTAGTAGTCTCTAGTCATCTAGTACATTTTTGTGGATATTTAATATGACCGAGTGTATTGGCTGGAGCAGATTGCCTGACGGTAGTGCTGAGACCCATGGGGTCAGTTAAGGCTACCCGGGGTTGACTAAAGTCATCTGATGAAAGTTGTACCGGGAGCAAGTAGATCAATTTATGATCGTAACTCATAGCCAATTTGGATGAGTTGTCTACTTAAAATTATAGAATATGGTGGCCCAGTATTAAAGCCATCTGAAAGTAGAGTGAAGGGGAGAGTTGTTGAGTTGTCCTCAGATGTCACGAAAGGCACCAGTGTTAAAGGGACTGTTCAGGATTTTACAACTTCAGTAGTCTGTGGGCCAGGAGAAACTGATCCATGGTTCGGTTTTCTCTTAACAGCCACAACAAACTTTCACCATGGCCAAATCAATTCTCATCAACTCCACATTTAGTTGCTACTTAAACATCATTTCCCCATACAATAAAAAATCAAAAACATGCCCCATCACTTCCATTGATTGTTAGCTAGTGGTGGCTAAAGTTAATGTTTTTTTTTAATTCTTCTTAGGGGTGGATCAGCTCAATATTGCGGGAAGATTGTTGCTTCCATCAATGTAATTGTCTGCATCATCTCCAATCCCCCATATATATTTTTGGGGTAAATATATCCATATACAGCTGTGGCCAAAAGTTGAGAATGACACACATTAATTTTCAGTCTGCTGCCTCAGTTTGTATGAAGGCAATTTGCATATACTGCAGAATGTTATGAATAGTGATCAGGTGAATTGCAATTAATTGCTAAGTCCCTCTTTGCCATGCAAATGAACTGAATCCCCCAAAAACATTTCCACTGCATTTCAGCCCTGCCACAAAAGGTCCAGCTGACATCATGTCAGTGATTCTCTCGTTAACACAGGTGTGAGTGTTGACGAGGACAAGGCTGGAGATCACTCTGTCATGCTGATTGAGTTCGAATAACAGACTGGAAGCTTCAAAAGGAGGGTGGTGCTTGGAATCATTGTTCTTCCTCTGTCAATCATGGTTACCTGCAAGGAAACAAGTGCCGTCATCATTGCTTTGCACAAAAAGGGCTTCACAGGCAAGGATATTGCTGCCAGTAAGATTGCACCAAAATCAAACATTAATCGGATCATCAAGAACTTCAAGTAGAGCGGTTCAATTGTTGTGAAGAAGGCTTCAGGGCACCCAAGAAAGTCCAGCAAGCACCAGGACCGTCTCCTAAAGTCGATTCCGCTGCAGTATCGGGGCACCACCAGTACAGGGCTTGCTCGGGAATGGCAGCAGGCAGGTGTGAGTGCATCTGCACGCACAGTGAGGTGAAGAATTTTGGAGGATGGCCTGCTGTCAAGAAGGGCAGCAAAGAAGCCACTTCTCTCCAGGAAAAACATCAGGGACATACTGATATTCTGCAAAAGGTACAGGGATTGGATTGCTGAGAACTGGGGTAAAGTAATTTTCGCTGAATCCCCTTTCCGGTTGTTTGGGGCAACCTGGAAAAAAGCTTGTCCGTAGAAGACAAGTTGAGAGCTACCATCAGTCCTGTGTCATGCCAACAGTAAAGCATCCTGAGACCATTCATGTGTGGGGTTGCTTCTCAGCCAAGGGAGTGGGCTCACTCACAATTTTGCCTAAGAACACAGCCATGAATAAAGAATGGTACCAACACATCCTCTGAGAGCAACTTCTCCCAACCATCCAGGACCAGTTTGGTGAAGAACAATGCCTTTTCCAGCATGATGGAGCACTTTGCCATAAGGCAAAAGTGATAACTAAGTGGCTCGGGAACAAAACATCGATATTTTGGGTCCATGGCCAGGAAACTCCCCAGACCTTAATCCCATTGAGAACTTGTGATCAATCCTCAAGAGGCGGGTGGACAAACAAAAACCCACAAATTCTCCAAGCATTGATTATGCAAGAATTGGCTGCCATCAGTCAGGATGTGGCCCAAAAGTTAATTGACAGCATGCCAGGGCGGATTGCAGAGGTCTTGAAAAAAGGGGTCAACACTGCAAATATTGACTCTTTGCATCAACTTCATGTAATTGTCAATAAAAATCCTTTGACACTTATGAAATGCTTGTAATTATACTTCAGTATTCCATAGTAACATCTGACAAAAATATCTAAAGACACTGAAGCAGCAAACTTTGTTGAAATGAATTTGTCATTCTAAAAACTTTTGGCCACGACTGTACATACACTTACATACATATGCATACATAAACACATACCTATATACAGTGGGGCAAAAAAGTATTTAGTCAGCCACCAATTGTGCAAGTTCTCCCACTTAAAAAGATGAGAGGCCTGTAATTTTCATCATAGGTACACTTCAACTATGACAGACAAAATGAGAAAAACAAATCCAGAAAATCACATTGTAGGATTTTTAATGAATTTATTTGCAAATTATGGTGGAAAATAAGTATTTGGTCACCGACAAACAAGCAAGATTTCTGGCTCTCACAGACCTGTAACTTCTTCTTTAAGAGGCTCATCTGTCCTCCACTCGTTACCTGTATTAATGGCACCTGTTTGAACTTATCAGTATAAAAGACACCTGTCCACAACCTCAAACAGTCACAGTCCAAACTCCACTATGGCCAAGACCAAAGAGCTGTCAAAGGACACCAGAAACAAAATTGTAGACCTGCACCAGGCTGGGAAGACTGAATCTGCAATAGGTAAGCAGCTTGGTTTGAAGAAATCAACTGTGGGTGCAATTATTAGGAGATGGAAGATATACAAGACCACTGATAATCACGTGGATTTCAATTTGACATATTTTTTTAAATGTGATGTTTCACAAAAGTACTGAACCTTTCTATTCTCATAGCTTCTGCAGATTGTAAATTAAAATGTTTGCTAAAATAATTATTATATTATTTATTGATTGATTGACTATGGCTTTTTAAATCACCCAGTATTGCTATCTGCAGCGTTAGTTCTAGGCGAATGTTGCAATGCTTCAACCATTCCTGGAACATTCTATTGGTTGTAATTTAAATAGAAAAATTTGACGTTTTGAATCCGGCATTGTTTTGTGTGTCAATTCATTAACCATGTGCCATGGAATGGGTACAACGAAAATCTCTTCCCAACTATTTTGCAATTTATACAGCTGTCAGTTTTTTTGGTCCTTAAATGAAATTGATACGTTTTATTTGCCACACTTTTCTTTAACCATTTGTTAGCTTGTCAGCTAATGGTTGTATTGTTTGTATTGTCTGTTTAAGGAAAACCATGGATTACAGTTTCCCATGGACTAACTTCAGGATGAGGAACCAACTAACACCCAGTTGTAAAATCCTGAACAATTCATATTTTAACGCGGCAATCAGCTGTTGAATAATACCAAATCGTACTTCCCGCCTCTGTTTGGGTAAAAAGCTGAGGAATGGGGCTGGAGACCTGTAGCCACTATAATATTCATAGACAGAGCTATGGATGCAAGGATTGACCATCCATGATTTCCAAATGGAAATTTTAACAACGTTTTGAGGCTTTACATTGTTTACAAACAGGGTAAAACAGGCATATTTTGGTTTCTCATGGGGTACTAATTTCATGAGGCATTTATAATTCAAATTACTCAAGGGGTACATATAATTCATTTTTACGTCCCAAAATGGATGTAGGAGCTGCAGATTGCCCTTTTACTACTACTCTCTCCCCACTGTCAAGACTTCAATTATGGCTTGTATGGCTCTTACTGTGATGCTTCAGTTGTCTCAACAGTGAGCTCTGGAGTACATTCTTCCTTCTCTCTCTCCTTGAAGAGGGGAGGGGAAATTAGTCTCCTTATTTGAATGGCCTCCTCTTACACTATTAGCCCGTTCTGCAACCAGCTGACATATGAAGGCATTATCACAAAGGGCAAATGTTATCCTCAGTGGACCGATCCCATTTTGCACGGAGCTTTCTGCCTTTCACTGATATTTGTTTTAGTTTCTCTCTGTTGCCATTGCTCATATGAAACAGACACTCTCCTCAAACCTCACAGTGATCCATGTATTTTACCTTCTGATCTTGAAGCTGTATTACATTACATTCAGGCCTCCATCACTTTCCTTCCAAAGTAGATGCTAGAATCAAGTCATTTTTTGTTACAAAATTGCTGTCAGGGTATCAAATTAAGGAGGAAGTAAGAGGTGTGCCTTAATTCACTCTGGCTGTATGTGATCAATAGCTGGATAATTGGCTCAAGAAATTAACATGCTTGTTCTGTGTCCAGTTTATTGCAAGCTTGGGTCTATTGTGCACTTAGAAAGGCTATAACAGCTCTGTGGCATGATAAGCTGTATGGGTGGAAAATCTCTGGGTCTCTGATGTATCGTGGTCTTTGTAAGCATAATTCAGAATAAACGCTTGTTTCAAACAGAATTTGTTTAAGAAACGTAACACACACTGAACGTTGCTCTCTCACTGTCTCCTCAGCTCCTTTTACAAGAGTGACGACGATGACGGTCCCATCAAGCGCTGTCCCAAGTGTAAGGTGTACATCGAGAGAGACGAGGGCTGTGCCCAGATGATGTGCAAGAACTGCAAACATGCCTTCTGCTGGTACTGCCTGGAGTCACTGGACGTGAGTAGAGAACCCTGTCTCACTCACACACACACGTCTTTCTGCTGGTACTGCCTGGAGTCACTGGACGTGAGTAGAGAACCCTGTCTCTCTCTCTCTCACACATACACATGCCTTTCTGCTGGTACTTTCTAGAGTTCCTGGACTTGAGAAGAACGTTGTCTCAATGTTTGCCTGAAACACCTCTGCTCGCATGCTGCTACAACATGCTGATGTTCCTATAGAATAATGCACACGTATCTTTGCCAAGGATTTTTAAATTCGCTGTACAGAGAATGTTGCACCTGACTGCAATACAGCAGTCTGAAATCTGTATAGAATTCACTCCGTCTGGTGTTAGCAGTGATTCAATGTGTTACATGGGGAGTAATAGCACTACAGGAGGAGTGATAAAGGCTGCAGGCCAATGTCTTTCCAAATCCATGACGTTTGATACAAGGCAATGGAACTGAAACAACCGTTTTTATTTATTTGTCATCTGTGCTTGTAGGAAGCTTTACTGGCAGTTTCTTAAGTAAATCCTAATTTCAGACCACAGGCAATTTAGACTGCACTGGTAATTTAAAAGCAATTTTCTCTTTCTTTCTGAGTACTAATGATAGATCATTATTCTCTCTCTCTGGTGTGTGTGTGTGTGTGTGACAGGATGACTTCCTCCTGATCCACTTTGACAAAGGACCCTGTCGAAACAAACTAGGCCACTCCAGGTCGTCTGTCATCTGGCACAGAACACAGGTGAGTTACAGTATGTTAGCACACTCACTGTTCTCCTTCATAACTTTCTGTCTCTCGCTCTCTTTCACACACTGGACTTCGTGTTCAACATGAATACACATGGACGGTGCTATGTAAAAACACTGGTCGGTAGGAGAGCACAGGTTGGTTCATGTGCTCTAGATGTTGGCCCATTGTTGGTGAGAACATGTCTGACATTGCTATCTTCTAGGTAATGTCCTTTGTATGTGTACATTTACTAGTCAATGGGTAATGGTACATCTTTTAGTTTGGCACAAATGTGACCGGCTGCTCAATATCTTGCGTTACAACATGCATAACCATGTTGTAACTGACTGGCGCAGTGATCTAAGGCACTGCATCTCAGTGCTTGAGGCGTCACTACAGACACCCTGGTTCGAATCCAGTCTGTATTAGAACCCGCCGTGATCGGGTGTCCCATAGGGCGGTGCACAATTGGCCTGGTTTGTCTGGTCAGTCGTCCGGGTTTGACTGGTGTAGGCCATCATTGTAAATAAGAATTTGTTCTTAACTGACCTGCCTCGTTAAAGGTTCAAACATAACACTTGCCATACATTGGGAAATCAAATGAAAGTCCATGTGTCCTTTAGAATTGTTATTTTAATATTCATTTAATGCAACAACAAAACAATTTCATCTTACATCACCAAGTCATTTTTCAGCTATAAGTACAGTAACTTCGAGCACATATCTATTCATAGACAAGCACGTTTCCCGTGTTTTAATAGTGTTGTGACTGCTAGCTTACACACTGGCATCTGTTGCCCAATGGGACAGGCTGAGTCATTTGAGCATGGTTACAGCTCGTGTACTGCACCTCCTGTACCCAGCCCGTACAACCTCGCTGCTTCCTACCCAGCCCGTACAACCTCGCTGCTTCCTACCCAGCCCGTACAACCTCGCTGCTTCCTACCCAGCCCGTACAACCTCGCTGCTTCCTACCCAGCCCGTACAACCTCGCTGCTTCCTACGCAGCCCGTACAACCTCGCTGCTTCCTACCCAGCCCGTACAACCTCACTGCTTCCTACGCAGCCCGTACAACCTCACTGCTTCCTACGCAGCCCGTACAACCTCACTGCTTCCTACGCAGCCCGTACAACCTCACTGCTTCCTACGCAGCCCGTACAACCTCACTGCTTCCTACGCAGCCCGTACAACCTCACTGCTTCCTACGCAGCCCGTACAACCTCACTGCTTCCTACGCAGCCCGTACAACCTCACTGCTTCCTACGCAGCCCGTACAACCTCACTGCTTCCTACGCAGCCCGTACAACCTCACTGCTTCCTACGCAGCCCGTACAACCTCACTGCTTCCTACGCAGCCCGTACAACCTCACTGCTTCCTACGCAGCCCGTACAACCTCACTGCTTCCTACGCAGCCCGTACAACCTCACTGCTTCCTACGCAGCCCGTACAACCTCACTGCTTCCTACGCAGCCCGTACAACCTCACTGCTTCCTACGCAGCCCGTACAACCTCACTGCTTCCTACGCAACCCGTACAACCTCACTGCTCCCTACTCAGCCCGTACAACCTCACTGCGTCCTACGCAGCCTGTACAACCTCACTGCTTCCAAGGACCTTGTCGCTCTCTCAAACTCCTCACGAACACCTAACACATGGCCCTTATTCACAAAAGGGGTGCTGATCTTGGGATCTAAAAGGCTAAACTGATCATAGATCAGCACTTTTTATGAATAAAGGCCCTGATTTGATAGGGCAAATCCTGCCTTGATGAAAGCTCAGCCTCTGTCTGACTTCAGATCAGTTATTGGATTGTGTCCACTAGGGATGCTATAAGAGGAATGAAGGTCACCTCTCCAGGCTTACTGTTCTCAGACCAGACATGGTATATTCTATACGATAGCATTGTCGGGGTTTGTTCTTATGGGCACACAGGATATCATGTTAATACAGGTATACCGGCACAACTAAAGGTTAATGTGGTGCTCGTCTGGGGAATTCATGTAAATATTAATACCTCCACAAGAGGAACTGAAACACCCAAGAGTGGATCTCAACTATGATATTTACCCATGCTTGGTGATCTTTAATTAAAATGTTTTTGTCAAAGGATATTATGTTAAACCATCTAGCTGACTGTCAAAATGGTCTGTTTGCAGTTATTTTTAGATAACTATATCTCACTCTCTGCCGTCTTGTCCTTCACAGACCTACCCTGAGGTGATCCCCAAAATTACTCTTGCTCTGAAACTGGCAGAATTGCATTATGTTATTTTCCCTGTAAATGCATGTTTTGTATGCCATTTTGTTGCTGAGGAGATGTTGGGCTGGAATCAGATGCCACCATGTGGTGGGATAGGTGACTTGCACAACAAAGATTGAAAATAAAAGGGATGCCCAGCACTCACAAGGGTTTATGTTCAATAAGGCCAAACGAGAAAATGATTTGAGAAGAAAAGTGGAAATAGCTTGGAGTCTAATTATCATGTTAAGGGATTTCGCAGATGCTAGTCCTCTTTAAAGTGGTTTCTCTATAGTGTGGCATGTGTTGTCCTTTTGATATGTTTGCTATGTATCTAAACAAACAGTGTCTTCTCTCCTGGTGCTTCGGTCTTGTTGCAGTCTCTCACCCTCTTACTTTCTCTCATCCCGTCTCCCCCTCTCTCTCCCTCCTCTCTACTTTCTCTCCCCCTCTCTACTTTCTCTCCCCCTCTCTCTCCCTCTCTACTTTCTCTCTCCCTCTCTACTTTCTCTCTCCCTCTCTACTTTCTCTCCCCCTCTCTACTTTCTCTCCTCCCCTCTCTCTCCCTCTCTACTTTCTCTCCTCCCCTCTCTCTCCCTCTCTACTTTCTCTCCTCCCCTCTCTCTCCCTCTCTACTTTCTCTCCTCCCCTCTCTCCCTCCTCTCTACTTTTTCTCCTCCCCTCTCTCCCTCTCTACTTTCTCTCCTCCCCTCTCTCCCTCCTCTTCTTTCTCTCCCCCCCTCTCTCCCCCTCTCTCTCCCTCTCTACTTTCTCTCCTCCCCTCTCTCTCCCTCTCTACTTTCTCTCCTCCCCTCTCTCCCTCCTCTCTACTTTCCCCCCCCCCTCTCTCTCTCCCTCTCTACTTTCTCTCTCCTCCCCTCTCTCTCCCTCTCTCTTCTTTCTCTTGCTCTCACTCTCTCCAGGTGGTGGGGATCTTCGCTGGCTTTGGCCTGCTCCTGCTGGTGGCCTCTCCCTTCCTCCTCCTGGCCACACCATTCATCCTCTGCTGCAAGTGCAAGTGCAGCAAAGGAGATGATGACCCCTTTCCCACCTAAACCTCACCCCACCAACACAGGCGGGTGAAGAGTCCGCCCCCCCCTCCCCCGCCATGGACCATTTTTTTCCTTGTTTTCCCCTATTGCCTCCCTCCAACCTTGGAGTGCTGCTTTATTTAATGGGACTTGGGCCTAGCCACTTCCCAATCATCACTCCACAGTGTCATGGTGGGAGTGGAGAAGGAGGAGTTGACCCCATGCCCACTGGCCTGGTAGATGAGGTCAAAGGTCACGGGTCAGACTTTGAGGAGGACAATGATGCCCCTCTGTGTGGATTTGGGGGCTTGTGTAACTATACTGTAGCAGGGCCACTCTGAGGCCTCGGCTGTGCTTCAGGCAGTACAAGACAAGAGGAGGGTGTTTTATCAAGATGAAGGATAAACACATTAGGATGTCTTGGTCAGGGTTGGGCTCAATTCTAATTGAAGGCAGTCCATTTAGGAATTAAACAAAAATTAAATAATTGATCAAATTGCATTTATTTTAAATTACTTCTCAATAAACTTAACTGTAAACTTTTTATTTCACAAGTTTTTACATTTCAGAATTTAAATTTCAAATCACTTCCATGAATTGACTGCCTTCAATTTGAGTTGAGCCTCCCTGTTCTAGAACCATGCAGGAACAGCTTGAATCGGAGGACCTTTCACTTGAACTCACTTTAATCAAGTTTTGTTCATTTGTCAAACACATAGCTCCCCCCCCCCCCCCACTCTCTGTGTAGCTGTCAACATACAGGAAGTAGCACTGGAGTTACGTGATGACCCACGTTTTGTGTTCACTGTTTGCACATGTGACTCCCGTTTGTCACTTTAAGGACCGGGGCGGGAGTTCAGACGTTTTCTCTCTCACTCCCCTGTACAGCACGTTCTCTTGTTGATGTCAGTGTTTTTGTAATCTTTCGCTATGTTCCAAACTATCAGCAAGAAAGTATTCATTTTACAAACTGGATTTGAACTCTTATGTGTCTACAGGTATTTTTGACGGTGTCCCAAACTCACTCTCACGTCCCAATAAGATAATCATGGGCCTGTATTCACAGTCTCAGAGTAGGACTGCTGATCTAGGAAAGACTAAACGAATCCTAGGTTAGCATTCTTACTCTGAAACACTTTGTGAATACAGGCCCTGAACCTTAGTGTCGTCATCCACACAGACGGAAACAAACCATTTGGAATCAACAGAAGCGACTTCTGTTGTCAAATGGAATACCTGAATATAGATGTCCTGACGTTTTAATTCCGAGTTCCTCTGAACCCAGATAATCATATTGCTTAGCCAAATAGAACAAATGGTTTTAAATCAATTAGAAAAGTAGCCAAAAAGCCACCTTTAGTTTCCAGAAGAAAAAAAACATGGCTTTTGTCCAGTTCCGTCCTTGTGAAAGCACACTTAAATAATGAATTTGTTTAATGCATCACAATCAGTCATTAAAACCTGTTTATTGTCAGGTAGAACATAAGAGATGAATTCATGTCTCTCTGATACAAAGATGTCTCTTCATATCCATATCACATTGATGTTGGTCATATATATCCAACTACTGTAATGAACAATAATCCTATACAAGTGTTTTTTGTTGTGAACTAGTGGACAACTTACATATGTTAGTGGTATGGTTGTCAATGTTTTCATTGGGAGAAAGTTGAGATCTCACACTCTCTACATGCAGCTAACGTTTGCAGGGCTATCAAAATGTCAAGAACTTCACTAGACTGTTTTGGACACATCCGAAAGCTGCTCTACACATCACTGTATCTATGCAAGTTCGTGCGTTTCCAATCTTACTAGGTCTTGCTAATAGTGTGGTCATATCAAGTGGTCCAGTATGTTATACCAGATTCCCTGTGCCATCTCTTCATACGGTAGTGTTTTACAACAGGGGGGTTGACTTGCATCAGATGTAACATGGGTTTGATTTGACCTATCTGGGAAGCCATAATCACCGTCATTTGTCCTCATGTTGTTCCATAAGATTGTGGTGAGGATGCATGTACATGTTACATGTAGCTACACCGTTTCTCACTCTGAAACACATCTAAAAGGGCAATCTGCTGCATCCATTTTTTGACTTTTTAAAGTCATAATATATAGCCATTGATTCATGAAGAATATAACGGTCTCATGAGCTTAGTTCAACTGTATAAACCCATTAGAAACCAAACTATAAGCTTGTTTTACTCATTTGTAAACACTAATAATTCTATAGCCTCAAAATGGTTAACTATAGTTTTGATATTTAATGGATGGTCAGTCCTTGCATCCATAGCTGTTTTATGAATTTCTACATCTACTGTTTACCAAAACAGTGGCAGGGTGCCCACTCTTTTTATTGCTTGAACTGAAGATTGACCCTAAACTCAAGAGATGAGTCATTATCATTCCGTCCATCACTTAGCTACTTTGGAACACATACAGAATACTGAGAAACTCTTCAGAGAAGTCCCTGATTTTTAATGTTGCTCTCCTCGTAGCATTCAAATAGGGGCTATGGCAGTTAATGGAACTAGTGTCAGAGGGGCTATGGCAGTTAATGGAACTAGTGTCAGAGGGGCTATGGCAGTTAATGGAACTATCATCAGCAATCACCTTACCTCATGGTAGCCATTCCTTTAAAAACAAAGATAATGTTAGCCTAAATGTTTGAGTACCTCGCCTGTAGCCTCATTTTCTTCTAACCCTTAATGCATCAAAGCCTGTAATTCCCAAAAAATTCAGTTGATCTTATTGACCCTTTTCTGTCAGTAAGGAATATAAAGGTTTCAACTGAACATGTGGATCACTGAGCTGACCATGTCTTTGTATGACAATCGTGCCAAGAAGGTCTCGTGTGTGTGTGGCAATGGTGAAATTGAATGGTGTAGAGTGAATAGTTTGAAGCGTCTAAGAATTTGTCAAATTAAATCTGCGATCTTGTTTCCGTATGGTGTGGATGTTAATGTTGGAGGTTGAGCCTTGGAATACTCTATGGTATGACGTGTACTATTGTTTTCGTTTTCAAGATGTAGTATGTTCATTAAATACTGTTTTTTTGAATGGGTTTGGAGATCAGAAATGTATCCGCTATTTCCAGATTTCCGCAACTCGGAGACATGGAAGGATGGCATTGCAGGACTATAGGAAATGTAACACTCAACTTGTTTCCACTTCTCTTATCATCCATTTGGTATAGTTGGGATGTTGAGCTGAGAAGAAATCCTGAATATTTGTTCTCTGCCTCAACTGATTTAGGTTGCTGGCTTTTCATATGGTTACACAGTATCTACCAATCAACCTCCAAGGACTCGTTCAGTCATTGGTGTCATCTGGTTTCATTCAGCATTATGCAGCAAAGGGCCAAAAAATTTACATTTTAAACGCTGTTCACCTTGAGGTGATGCCATGCATGTTGCACAATTATTTTCTAAGATTTGATACTTCTATTGCTTTGTCCACATTTCTACTGAGATGTATGTAGGTTGTCCAAAAAAAATCCATTGCTCTTGTTTTTAAAATGCATGTTGTACTCTACCATTACTATGCGTTTTAAGAACCCATACTATGCCTCTTCATTTTAGGGACTGAAACAAGTCCTTAAATTTCTGTCATGACATACTCTATCCTGGCTTTTGAAGTTTGCCTTTTACACTTAAGATACTGTACGTAGGTTGCCTTTGTGTTATACTTGTTCTGTTGGCTTTGATGCAGTTGATCATACATTTCATTACTTTCAACTATTTTCAACTTTTCAAAAGATGGAACCTTTTTAAATTGGCATGTGTGGTGGATATCCTTCGATAAACCAACATTGTACTTCTCCCATGTATCTACAGTTTCACGAACACTGTGACATGGAATAAATGTGGTTCTTTTTTTGTGACTCGTGTCTCCTTTGGACATAAATGCATCAAACATATTCACATTAATGTCTGATTCACAGTATGGTCATCCAGAATTGTACTGCGCTGGTCCTTTTCAGCAACTATGGGGGATGTGTAAGCAGACCAGTACAACTTGGTTTGTCCGTACGATGTGAATAAGGGAATACGTTGAGCATAACGTTGAAAGCGGTGTTTTCAACTTCTTTTCAACCAAAAAGTTGTATTTTCAACATCTTTTGCTCATAATGAAGTTCTCACTAGTCCTCATCGGTCCCAGGAATATGACTGGTGTAAGTGCGCCCACTGGTGTTGAAAGATGGATGGTACGTTTGTCTTCCTCAAACACAATAGGATATTTTCATTCCAGTCGGCTTAAATATCACTGAAAAGAGATGTGCAAATGAATTGAACAACCTCCGTCAGTGTGTTGGTCTTATTTGAAGGGAGACCTATCCAGTAAACCTTGGCTTTTCCAGTGGTGCACATGACTTATTGTATGTTCCTTCTAGGACATTCAATCAAATCTATTCATAGTGTTGCTGCTGACCTTCCCCTCTCTGCCAGTTCTTGGCTTTGCACTGTGACAGGTTCTCAGAATAAGCCAAGTGTACCTATAATCAGAATAGTCAACATTAATTTCCTGGCACCAGCTCATAAATAAAAGTTGTACCATTCATATCAATTAAGTATGTTTGTATGGTACCATTTGCAATGTTTTGGTCTAAAGGTATTGTATAGCTTTTGGGTTAAATGCATATAGAGTTGAATGTATGGAGGCTATAAAAACTACAAGAAACTATAGAGTACATTGGCTTGTGAAAGTATTCACCCCTTTCTTCGAAGGAAGAACTGCTCCAGCTCCTTCAAATTGGATGGGTTCCGCTGGTATACAGCAATCTTTAAATCATACCACAGATTCTCAATTGGATTGAGGTCTGGGATTTGACTAGGCCATTCCAAGACATTTAAATATTTCCCCTTAAACCACTCAAGTGTTGCTTTAGCAGTATGCTTAGGGTCATTGTCCTGCTGGAAGGTGAACCTCCGCCCCAGTCTCAAATCTCTGGAAGACTGAAACAGGTTTCCCTCAAGAATTTCCCTGTATTTAGCGCCATCCATCATTCCTTCAATTCTGACCAGTTTCCCTGCCAATAGAAAATCATCCCTACAGCATGATGCTGCCACCACCATGCTTCACTGTGGGAATGGTGTCTCAGGGTGATGAGGTGTTGGATTTGCACCATACATAACCTTTTCCTTGATGACCAAAAAGCAGAATTTTAGTCTCATCTGACCAGAGTACCTTCTTCCATTTGTTTGGGGAGTCTCCAACAACAACTTTTGGTGAACACCAAACGTGTTTGCTTATTTTTTTTTCTGTCGTCTCGTCCGTAAAGCCCAGGTCTGTGGAGTGTACGGCTTAAAGTAGTCCTATGGACAGATACTCCAATCTCCGCTGTGGAGCTTTGCAGCTCCTTCAGCGTTATCTTTCGTCTCTTTGTTGCCTCTCTTATTAATGCCCTCCTTGTGTGGTCCTTGAGATTTGGTGGGCGGCCCTTTCTTTGCAAGTTTTTTGTGGTGCCATATTCTTTAAATGTTTTATAATGGAGTTAATGGTGCTCTGTGGGATGTTCAAAGTTTAGGATATTTTTTTATAACCCGACCCTGATCTGTACGTCTCCACAACTTTGTCCCTGACCTGTTTGGAGAGCTCATTGGTTTTCATGGTGCCGCTTGCTTGGTGGTGCCTGTTGTGTACAGTGCCTTGCGAAAGTATTCGGCCCCCTTGAACTTTGCGACCTTTTGCCACATTTCAGGCTTCAAACATTAAGATATAAAACTGTATGTTTTTGTGAAGAATCAACAACAAGTGGGACACAATCATGAAGTGGAACGACATTTATTGGATATTTCAAACTTTTTTTAACAAATCAAAAACTGAAAAATTGGGCGTGCAAAATTATTCAGCCCCTACTTTCAGTGCAGCAAACTCTCTCCAAAAGTTCAGTGAGGATCTCTGAATGATCCAATGTTGACCTAAATGACTAATGATGATAAATACAATCCACCTGTGTGTAATCAAGTCTCCGTATAAATGCACCTGCACTGTGATAGTCTCAGAGGTCCGTTAAAAGCGCAGAGAGCATCATGAAGAACAAGGAACACACCAGGCAGGTCCAAGATACTGTTGTGAAGAAGTTTAAAGCCGGATTTGGATACAAAAAGATTTCCCAAGCTTTAAACATCCCAAGGAGCACTGTGCAAGCGATAATATTGAAATGGAAGGAGTATCAGACCACTGCAAATCTACCAAGACCTGGCCGTCCCTCTAAACTTTCAGCTCATACAAGGAGAAGACTGATCAGAGATGCAGCCAAGAGGCCCATGATCACTCTGGATGAACTGCAGAGATCTACAGCTGAGGTGGGAGACTCTGTCCATAGGACAACAATCAGTCGTATATTGCACAAATCTGGCCTTTATGGAAGAGTGGCAAGAAGAAAGCCATTTCTTAAAGATATCCATAAAAAGTGTTTGAAGCCTGAAATGTGGCAAAAGGTCGCAAAGTTCAAGGGGGCCGAATACTTTCGCAAGGCACTGTATATTTGTGTGTGTGTGTGTGTGTGTGTATATATATGTGTGTGTGTGTGTGTGTGTGTGTGTGTGTGTGTGTGTATGTACAGTATGCGTATGTATGTTTGTGAGTGTCTATTTTTTTTAAATATGTGTTTGTATAAGTGTGTGTGTGTGTGTGTGTGTGTGTGTATATATATATATATATATATATATATATATATATATATATATACACACTGCTCAAAAAAATAAAGGGAACACTAAAATAACACATCCTAGATCTGAATGAATTAAATATTCTTATTAAATTCTTTTTTCTTTACATAGTTGAATGTGCTGACAACAAAATCATGCAAAAATTATCAATGGAAATCAAATGTATCAACCCATGGAGGTCTGGATTTGGAGTCACACTTAAAATTAAAGTGGAAAACCACACTACAGACTGATCCAACTTTGAAACAAATCAAAATGAGGCTCAGTAGTGTGTGTGGCCTCCACGTGCCTGTATGACCTCCCTACAACGCCTGGGCGTGCTCCTGATGAGGTGGCGGATGGTCTCCTGAGGGATCTCCTCCCAGACCTGGACTAAAGCATCCGCCAACTCCTGGACAGTCTGTGGTGCAACCACTGGTGGATGGAGCGAGACATGATGTCCCAGATGTGCTCAATTGGATTCAGGTCTGGGGAACGGGCGGGCCAGTCCATAGCATCAATGCCTTCCTCTTGCAGGAACCGCTGACACACTCCAGCCACATGAGGTCTAGCATTATCTTGCATTAGGAGGAACCCAGGGCCAACCGCACCAGCATATGGTCTCACAAGGGGTCTGAGGATCTCATCTCGGTACCTAATGGCAGTCAGGCTACCTCTAGCGAGCACATGGAGGGCTGTGCGGCCCCCCAAAGAAATGCCACCCCACACCATGACTGACCCACCGCCAAACCGGTCATGCTGGAGGATGTTGCAGGCAACGTTCTCCACGGCGTCTCCAGACTCTGTCACGTCTGTCACATGTGCTCAGTGTGAACCTGCTTTCATCTGTTAAGAACACAGGGCGCCAGTGGCGAATTTGCCAATCTTGGTGTTCTCTGGCAAATGCCAAACGTCCTGCACGGTGTTGGGCTGTAAGCACAACCCCCACCCTCATGGAGTCTGTTTCTGACTGTTTGAGCAGACACATGTTCATTTGTGGCCTGCTGGAGGTCATTTTGCAGGGCTCTGGCAGTGCTCCTCCTTGCACAAAGGCGGAGGTAGCGGTCCTGCTACTGGGTTGTTGCCCTCCTACGGCCTCCTCCATGTCTCCTGATGTACTGGCCTGTCTCCTGGTAGCGCCTCCATGCTCTGGACACTACGCTGACAGACACAGCAAACCTTCTTGCCACAGCTCGCATTGATGTGCCATCCTGGATGAGCTGCACTACCTGAGCCACTTGTGTGGGTTGTAGACTCCGTCTCATGCTACCACTAGAGTGAAAGCACCGCCAGCATTCAAAAGTGACCAAAACATCAGCCAGGAAGCATAGGAACTGAGAAGTGGTCTGTGGTCACCACCTGCAGAACCACTCCTTTATTGGGGGTGTCTTGCTAATTGCCTATAATTTCCACCTGTTGTCTTTTCCATTTGCACAACAGCATGTGACATTTATTGTCAATCAGTGTTGCTTCCTAAGTGGACAGTTTGATTTCACAGAAGTGTGGTTGACTTGGAGTTACATTGTGTTGTTTAAGTGTTCCCTTTATTTTTTTGAGCAGTGTATATGATGTGTGTGTATATACAGTGGGGAGAACAAGTATTTGATACACTGCCGATTCTGCAGGTTTTCCTACTTACAAAGCATGTAGAGGTCTGTAATTTTTTATCATAGGTACACTTCAACTGTGAGAGACGGAATCTAAAACAAGTATTTGATCACCTACCAACCAGTAAGAATTCCCGCTCTCACAGACCTGTTAGTTTTTTGAAGCCCCCCTGTTCTCCACTCGTTACCTGTATAAAAGACACCTGTCCACACACTCAATCAAACAGACTCCAACCTCACCACAATGGCCAAGACCAGAGAGCTGTGTAAGGACATCAGGGATAAAATTGTAGACCTGCACAAGGCTGGGATGGGCTACAGGACAATAGGCAAGCAGCTTGGTGAGAAGGCAACAACTGTTGGCGCAATTATTAGAAAATGGAAGTTCAAGATGACGGTCAATCACCCTCGGTCTGGGGCTCCATGCAAGATCTCACCTTGTGGGGCTTCAATGATCACGAGGAAGGTGAGGGATCAGCCCAGAACTACACGGCAGGACCTGGTCAATGACCTGAAGAGAGCTGGGACCACAGTCTCAAAGAAAACCATTAGTAACACACTACACCGTCATGGATTAAAATCCTGCAGCGCACGCAAGGTCCCCCTGCAGTAGATGGTATACAGTATATCCATATGAGATGAGTAATGTTGGGTATGAAAACATTATATGAAGTGGCATTGTTTAAAGTAGCTAGTGATACATTACATCCAGATTGCAAGATGTAGTAGATGGTATAGCGTACAGGATATACATATGAAATTAGTAATGTAGGGTAAGTAAACATTATATAATATAAAGTGGCTAGTGATAAATTGATTACATCATTTTTCCATTATTAAAGTGGCTGGAGTTGAGTCAGTATGTTGGCAGCAGCCACTCAATGTTAGTGGTGGCTGTTTAACAGTCTGATGGCCTTGAGATAGAAGCTGTTTTTCAGTCTCTCGGTCCCCGCTTTGATGCACTTGTACTGACCTCGCCTTCTGGATGATAGCGGGGTGAACAGGCAGTGGCTCGGGTGGTTGTTGTCCTTGATGATCTTTTTGGCCTTCCTGTGACATCGGGTGGTGTAGGTGTCCTGGAGGGCAGGTAGTTTGCACCCGGTGATTCGTTGTGCAGACCTCACTACCCTCTGGAGAGCCTTCCGGTTATGGGCGGAGCAGCTGCCGTACCAGGCGGTGATACAGCCAGACAGGATGCTCTCGATTGTGTATCTGTAAAAGTTTGTGTGTGTTTTTGGTGACATGCCGAATTTCTTCAACCTCAGGAGCCATTTCAGTTTGTCCGTGATGGACCATTTCAGTTTGTCCGTGATGTGTACGCCGAAAAACTTAAAACTCTCCACCATCTCCACTACTGTCCCGTCAATGTAGATAGGGGGCTGCTCCCTCTGCTGTTTCCTGAAGTCCACGATCATCTCCTTTGTTTTGTTGACATTGAGTGTGAGGTTATTTTCCTGACACCACACTCCGAGGGCCCTCACCTCCTCCCTGTAGGCCGTCTCGTCATTGTTGGTAATTAAGCCTACCACTGTAGTGTCGTCTGCAAACTTGATTGAGTTGGAGGCGTGCATGGCCACGCAGTCGTGGGTGAACAAGGAGTACAGGAGAGGGCTGAGAACGCACCTTTGTGGGGACCCAGTGTTGAGAATCAGCGGGGTGGGGATGTTGTTTCCTACCCTCACCACCTTTGGAGGGTACTATGGTGTTAAATGCTGAGCTGTAATCGATGAACAGCATTCTTACAGAGGTATTCCTCTTGTCCAGATTGGTTAGGGCAGTGTGATGATGACTGTGTCATCTGTGGACCTATTGGGGCGGTAAGCAAATTGGAGTGGGTCTAGGGTATCAGGTAGGGTGGAGGTGATATGGTCCTTGACTAGTCTCTCAAAGCACTTCATGATGACAGAAGTGAGTGCTACAGGGCGGTAGTCATTTAGCTCAGTTACCTTAGCTTTCTTGGGAACAGGAACAATGGTGGCCCTCTTGAAGCATGTGGAGACAGCAGACTGGGATAAGGATTGATTGAATATGTCTGTAAACACACCAGCCAGCTGGTCTGCGCATGCTCTGAGGACGCGGCTGGGGATGCCGTCTGGGCCTGCAGCCTTGCGAGGGTTAACACGTTTAAATGTTTTACTCACTTCGGCTGCAGTGAAGGAGAGCCCGCAGGTTTTTTTAACGGGCCAGGTCAGTGGCACTGTTTTGTCCTCAAAGCGAGCAAAAACATTTTGTTTAGTCTGTCTGGGAGCAAGACATCCTGGTCTGCGACGGGGCTGGTTTTCTTTTTGTAGTCCGTGATTGACTGTAGACCCTGCAACATACCTCTCGTGCCTGAGCCGTTGAATTGCGACTCCACTTTGTCTCTATACTCACACTTAGCTTGTTTGATTGCCTTGAGGAGGGAATAGCTACACTGTTTGTATTTGGTCATGTTTCCGGTCACCTTGCCCTGATTAAAAGCAGTGATTTGCAAGTTCAGTTTTGCACGAATGCTGCCATCAATCCACGGTTTCTGGTTTGGGAATGTCTTAATAGACGCTGTGGGTACAACATCACCTATGCACTTGTTAATAAACTCGCACATCGAATCAGCGTTCGCCGCAATGCGGAACATATCGCAGTCCACGTGATCGAATCTTGAAGCGTGGAATCCGATTGGTCGGACCAGCGATGAACAGACCTGAGCACGGGGAGCTTCTTGTTTTAGTTTCTGTCTATAGGCTGGGAGCAACAAAATGGAGTCGTGGTCAGCTTTTCCCGAAGGGAGGGAGGGGGAGGGCCTTATATGCGTCGCGGAAGTTAGAATAACAGTGGTCTAGGGTTTTGCCAGCCCTGGTAGCGCAATCGATATGCTGATAGAATTTGGGGAACCTTGTTTTCAGATTAGCTAGTTAGTTAAAATCTGGGATCATGTGACACTTAAATTGCACACAGGTGGACTTTTTAAAACTAATTATGTGACTTCTGAAGGTAATTGTCTATACCAGATCTTATTTAGGGGCTTCATTGCAAAGGGGGTGAATACAATTTTTTTTTTTAAACAAGTAATTTTTTTCATTTCACTTCACCAATTTTGACTATTTTTTTGAATGTCCATTAAATTAAATACAAATATTTCAATTACAGGTTGTAATGCACCAAAATAGGAAAAACACCAAGGGGATGAATACTTTTGCAAAGCACTGTATATGCTCACTAAAGCTATTGAAAAGCCTTCTGCATCAATCTCTACTTCTCTTCACACATTGTAGCCCTGTCAAACCAACACCTGCTCTTCAGCTCTTTGTTAATCACTCTCTCGTTCTCTCTCTCCCCCTCTCTCATTGTGCTTCCATTTCCTGCCAGATGTGGGTCTGCGAGTGTCAAGCAGACGAGCCTGAAATGAAAGCGCTAACGCCATATAACAACCCAGTGATATATCATCCCCCAGCAGCTGTTCTCTGTTGGGAAGGTCTCCGCCAATCGCAGGGTCCGGCCGCAGGAAGCACCATCTGTGGGCTCCATGGCGACAGGGTTCCGGGTGCTGAGGCTGATGGGTTATCTGGAGCGAATGAAGTGAGGAGAGGAAGCCAGAGCCAGGCCCTCACACCTGTACTGTATGGTAACATCACAGGTGTGGGCCACTCGGCCGCAGGGCTGGGTTTACCCACTGCTCTGCCAAGGCCTTTCTCTGCTCTCTCCTGTACTTAATCTTTGGTGTAAAGAGAGGTGACTTCTTTGTCCTTGTGTCTTTCTGTGAAATGTTCCATCAATAAAATGCTGTACTGTCTCTAGAGTGAACCTGCATAGTAATTGGAATGTGCTAATTTACAGGCAGGTAGGTTCCTAAGGTCTTCATTTGTTTTTAAATATTTTTATGTACACACATATATATGTAATTAACCCAAACCTCTTCATATCCATGATAGATTTTACACTGAGTAAACAAAACATTAAGGACACCTGCTCTTTCCATGACATATGCTGACCAGGTGAATCCAGGTGAAAGCTATGATCCCTTATTGATGTCACTTGTTAAATCCACTTCAATCAGTGTAGATGAAGGGGAGGAGGCAGGTTAAACTCAATATTAGGAAAGTGTCCTTTAATGTTTGGTACACTCAGTGTATATTACCTTAGATATGATGCTCTTCAGAACCTGCCTGTTCTCTCAGAGGTCCTCTTCCGTGGTTTGTAACAGATTGCTAGGAGCTGGGACTGGGAGGCAGCTGTAGACCTGGCTGTGTAGGGACTGGACTGGAATGGTGATGGTATGATGTTGGAATTTCTCATCTTCTCCAAGTTGCGACTTGAAGGGGTAGCCCTTAAAATGTCTTGAAAGCGATTTGATATTGTAAAACAGGCCCCAGGTGCTGCCCAGCTGGTATTGGAGTGAGCCCATCTCAGAGATGTGAACCCTATGAGCAAAGCTTTGATTGGAAAATAATGCAAGCAAAGAGCTCCTTTTTGGTCATCAGTGGCACTGACTTATGTTAGAACTTGAGATAAGAATGTCACATTGAATGGCAGTTAATTGTCAACCCATGTTCAGGCAATGTGTTTGTCAGTGATGACTGATTTGAATATGCCAATGAATGATTTACATGAAATGTAATGGGTAAGTAATACACTGTATTAAAATGTCTTTCTCCCTCAACTAAAGTCTGTCAGAATAACACAGATGACAGCTTATTAGTTGATTACTTACTCAGGCCTTAACTTCATGTACAGTTTCTGTTTCAGTGCGTTCAGGATTCAAGGGGGTGAGAAAGCACAACTTAACTTTTGCTATGCAAGTAGTTCATCATTTTACACCCCCTCATATTCACACCACATGGTTAAATCAATTACCCAATACGGCAAGTTCTCACTTTCAAGGTGTTGCTGATGATCCATTTCTCGTTCTTAGTTTTTCTTAATTGTCCATAATGTGTATTGAAATGAATTAATATGATTAACAAGTAGCAAGTGGTTATTTTTGTCATTCCCACTTTCACTTTGAACGATTTAAGGAGTGCAGCACTCTGGCAATTAAAATTCCCTTTACTTACAGGGGTGCAGAACTCAGCAATGAAAAGTCTTCCGGTATCCAACTTTTACAATTAACATTATCACTTAAACTCGCTAATTTGTTTAATTTAACATGTATCTGTTATTTTTACCACCTCCTATAACACATTAGATTCAGAGCAGTGAGCTGTAAGAAATGCATATAATATCAATAGGATATTACTAACACTTTCTGTTGTTCAACAGTATAATGCCATCATCTGGACAAATTGATGGTGTTGAATTTATTCAAATGTTCTATTAATCTCAGTTATTTTCTTAACCTCACTGGTCTAGGTAAATGTTAGGATGGCTGCGTTTTACACAGGCAGATCAATTCTGATCTTTTTTACTGAAAAATATCTGATGTGAAAAGATCTGATGTGATCGGTCAAACGACCAATCAGTGGAAAAAAAAAATCTGAATTGGGCTGCCTGTCTAAACGCAGCTGATGTTATCTAAATCAGTAAATACTTGATACTTTTTGTGTTTTTCTGTCTTTCTTGGATATTTTTGGGCTTTAATTCAAGGGACATGTAGCCTTCCAAGGTGAATGCTATAGATCCGTTTGCCATGAGAGGGAACTAGAGTTCCACCATCTACAACACAGACAACATGCCGACCACCACCCCAACCCGCCCCCAGCCAACCTCCCAGGACACAGACAACATGCCGACCACCACCCTGCCCCCAGCCAACCTCCCAGGACACAGACAACATGCCGACCACCACCCCGCCCCCAGTCAACCTTCCAGGACACAGACAACATGCCGACCACCACCCCGCCCCCAGTCAACCTTCCAGGACACACATAACATGCCGACCACCACCCTGCCCCTAGCCAACCTCCCAGGACACAGACAACATGCCGACCACCACCCCGCCCCCAGCCAACCTCCCAGGACACACATAACATGCCGACCACCACCCCGCCCCCAGGCAACCTCCCAGGACACAGACAACATGCAGACCACCACCCCGCCCCCAGCCAACCTCCCAGGACACAGACAACATGCCGAGCACCACCCCGCCCCCAGCCAACCTCCCAGGACACAGACAACATGCCGACCACCACCCCGCCCCCAGCCAACCTCCCAGGACACAGACAACATGCCGACCACCACCCCGCCTCCAGCCAACCTTCCAGGACACACATAACATGCCGACCACCACCCCGCCCCCAGTCAACCTTCCAGGACACACATAACATGCCGACCACCACCCCGCCCCCAGTCAACCTTCCAGGACACACATAACATGCCGACCACCACCCCGCCCCCAGCCAACCTCCCAGGACACAGACAACATACTCCGATTCTCAGTCACATAATGTGTGTTACTGTGGAACAGCGTTCTGGGAGGCGGGGTGGTGGTCGGCATGTTGTCTGTGTCCTGGAAGGTTGGCTGGAGGCGGGGTGGTGGTCGGCATAGGCATAGAGCTAACCTAACCTGACCACAAGTGGTGCTTCAGGTGAACGACTCATAGCAAAATGGCTTATTTAGGAGCGTCTAACATTCAGCGCTTCATATTGACAAGCAACGTATAGAGCTGATAATGATTTCTCATTCTGCGTGGCAAGAGCTATCTTTTACAGCATATTGAGAAACATTTCGTAACGCTTCAACGTTCCTGAACCATATACCCATATATTGCTCGGTATCCACAGCCAACACACTGGAGGCATACAGGCCGCTATGATGCGTTGACAGGGGTTGTTTGTTTCCCACACATAGATGAATGGAGCAAACACATGTTGCCATTGGGGATTCCACCTAAAGGTGAACGGTTAATAATGAGAACGGTGATGTGACTCAAGCTGTGACCAGAGGCCATTGTGCATCACTAAGTGATCAGTTGACATGTTGTGATCAGTTGACATCAGTTTTCTCCCAGCATGCTACAGTGCTGCTCTTTGTCCACACCACCAATGACACCTATTAACTTCCTGTGGTTTGACGTGGCCTTGGTCCTCCCGCGTTGTGTGACATTAGCAGAAGAAAAAAAGACTCTTTGGCCTCCGACTGACAAAGGATGCACTTATTTGTGCTTTTACAAACGTCTTCTTGCGCCCTTGACAAGATTTTCTGCACGTCACACCATTCATTCAATTCTGGGATTGATGTATAAATTAAGGTAAATGCTTCTGTGCTACAAGACTGTTATTAACTAGTAATTCAATTGAATATTCTGACAGAGAAACACGAATGTATGTTTTACTGCCATAAACTTCCAGTTACCAGTCCAAGTACTGATTGGATTGATTGGGTGGGAAGGTAGTGGTTAGAGTATTGGGCCATTAACTGAAAGGTTACTGGTTTGAATCCCCGAGCCAACAAGGCTCTCTCGATGTGCCCTTGAGCAAGGAACTTAAGACTAATTGCTCCTGTAAGTCACTCTAGATAAGAGCTTCTGCTAAATGACTAAATTGTAAAGTTCTTGCTTTTGTGTTGCACCAAAATCACCTCATATCAACCTCATACCGAGCCTCTAAACTTTCCAGTTCATGTTAAAATAGCAGAGGTAGTGCATTCATGACCTACAGTAGATGTTGTGTAACAACTCAATAGTGCTGATATGTCTACTCTCCATGGGGTTGTTCCAACCCATGGGGCTCCATCCTCCACCTCTCCCTCTGAGGACCGCCTGCAGTCATTCACCTTCTCAACTGCTCTGTCTCTCTCGCTATGACATATCTGCTGCTGCTGGCCTCCGTGGAGATGTTGTTCTCTGCTGCAGGTGAAAAAATAGATGTTTCTCTGTATCTGTTCTGACACCCTCAGACCTGAGCAGGCTCGGGGAATGTGTTGGTAGTGAATGCAGACGAATGCAGATGCACAAACATGTTTGAAATGTGTATCGGAGAGTCAATCAGCAAACACTCATATCTTATGACTTAGATCGTTTCAAGGGAAGATTGATTATATGTAGGACAAGAATGTAGGACAAGAGAAGGCAGATAAGGCAGATGTTGTAACTGCTGCATGTGTGATAAGGCATATGATGTAACTACAGTAGAGGGATTTTGACTGGTTTAGCTTGAGTTCTCAGCATTTGCGTATTTTTCTTTAAAGGGGTCGAGTTACATTGCAAAGCTCAATTACACCTTAATGTTCATAGTCACAAAAAAGCATGTTGGATATACTGTATCTAGCTCCCACCTTCCCGGGAAAAAAAAAACACATTCTACATTATCAAACTACTGCATAGCCTTAGTGTCACACCCTGATCTGTTTCACTTGGCTTGTTCTTGTCTCCACCCCCTCCAGGTGTCGCCCATTTTCCCCATTATCCCCTGTGCATTTTACACCTGTGTTTTCTGTTTGTCTGTTGCCAGTTCGTCTTGTCTCGTCAAGCATACCCCGTCGGGTTTTTTTCTGCCGTTCTGTACCTTACTGACTCTGCCCTGGATTACGGACCTCTGCCTGCCCTAACCCCGAGCCTGCCTGCCGTTCTGTACCTTACTGACTCTGCCCTGGATTACGGACCTCTGCCTGCCCTAACCCTGAACCTGCCTGCCGTTCTGTACCTTACTGACTCTGCCCTGGATTACGGACCTCTGCCTGCCCTAACCCCGAGCCTGCCTGCCGTTCTGTACCTTACTGACTCTGCCCTGGATTACGGACCTCTGCCTGCCCTAACCCCGAGCCTGCCTGTCGTTCTGTACCTTACTGACTCTGCCCTGGATTACTGACCTCTGCCTGCCCTAACCCCGAACCTGCCTGCTGTTCTGTACCTTACTGACTCTGCCCTGGATTACTGACCTCTGCCTGCCCTAACCCCGAGCCTGCCTGCCGTTCTGTACCTTACTGACTCTGCCCTGGATTACTGACCTCTGCCTGCCCTAACCCCGAGCCTGCCTGCCGTTCTGTACCTTACTGACTCTGCCCTGGATTACTGACCTCTGCCTGCCCTAACCCCGAGCCTGCCTGCCATTCTGTACCTTACTGACTCTGCCCTGGATTACTGATCTCTGCCTGCCCTAACCCAGAGCCTGCCTGCCGTTCTGTACCTTACTGACTCTGCCCTGGATTACTGATCTCTGCCTGCTCTTGACCTGTCTTTTGTCTGTCCCCTGTTTTGTCAATAAATATCTGTGTTTCGAACTGTCTGCATATGGGTCTTATCCTGAGTCGTAATATTCAGGCACTGGAAAAAAATCAGTTCCAATCAAAAATGTATCTTTCGAGCAGTGTTTTAAATAGTATGTTAATTCTGTAGATAATCCTCTAAGAATTCCAACGGTCCAAACCTCGTGTCTATCATAATCCGTTCAAGTTATTGGAGTCTTTACCCTTGTGGGATGGCCAGAATTCAGGTGACCAAATCAATGGAGGCCAGCGGGAAAAAAATGGTAAAAAAATTTGGAAAATTGCATTGTGTCGGCTAGGCTGGATTCTGTCGAAGACTTAAGGCTATTGGCTACCTGACAGGCTCACTTTCCTATTGAACTTGTCATCTTTCTTCTCAAATCCGCAGGACATAAAACAATATGAGAGCTAAGATGGATATCGATTTTGAGACATGACGTATTTTCATATTTTAGTACACACTTTTCATATTAATTGGAAATTCCTGTTCTTTTATGCATGTTTGTAAGAAATTATTGAATCTCTATAAAATGAACGCTGAGCATTCCAAGCTTTTTAATATTAGTCTTTTACATTTAATTAATTTATAATTTGCTTTTTGCGACCTGTTAACTACTTGGAAGACGATGACCACAAAATGCAACATCTTTAGAAGTTATGAGAAACCTGTACCACGATGTCAACAGATCTTGGTGCTTATTATCGTATGTATTAGATTACGAAATCCAACTTTTTGGATATAATGCTAATGATATGTTAGAGAAAGACCCCACTGAATGATTCAGACATGAATAATCATATTTGTCTTGGTAAAATGTATTTGATAATATAAGGAAGTGAAATTTCATCACCAAAGTGCGTCTTGGCAGAGTGGGTGGACTGTGTGCATTGTTTTGAAACCACCAGTCTTGGCAGATTTCACACTGCACCAGTCTTTACATTGTGTCATTCAGTCATCGCTCTATAACTTCTTCTCTTTGATGCGTGTTTGATTAGTGTGGTTGGATGTGGCAGTAATCAAAAGAGATGTATACCACATGATGTTCAGTTATTCCGAAGCTCCCAGCTATCCACCTTGCGTTGCTTGTGGATTTTGCCTGGTGTTTCTCATTAAAAACTCAGTGAAACATGAGAGAGATAGTTCTGACAAGTGAGGATTTCCACAAAGACTCTGTCAAACTGACAGACAGATAAATAGACATCGGGCAAGCATGTTGTTGATAGCAGATTCCTTACTGTGAAAACACAGGTGTCTCTGAAGACTAGGGGAAAAACCCAGATGTAATTGACAATGCTGATAGTCGGTTTTATGTAAGTTGCAAAATCACTGACTTTCTCTGGAATGAGGGTAGATGTCAAACTATTGGCAATGTGTGGGAGAAAATGAAAGCAACCAATGATTAACTCATGGTGACACCAGGTTGTTGGCTTTGGTTGAGTTATTTGTTCTGTTCAACAGAATTAGGTCCTTATCCCCGTAAGCATATTACTTCAAATTCATATTTAATATTTTCTGACATCTTTTCTTCCCTCTTCTGCTTTCCTTGTTTTCCCATAATAACTTCAAGTTTCTTAGAGCCGTTTGCTGTATCTACAGTACAGCAGGTTCTATGAACTCCTTACCTCTGGCTTGAGTGCACACACTTTTCCATCACGTGCCCTCTGTCACCAGTAAACTTTTTGAAAAGCGAGTTTAACAGGTCATGAAAGAGCGGGACAGATGGCTACATTCTAGGTGGTAATTATCAACCACTTCTTCCCAAAAACAAGCAAAGGTGTTGCCATCACGTCAGGCAGCTGACATTTCGCTAGTCAACTTCAATCGACGTTTGTCTTCTGCCACGGAGATGGCGAGAGAACGGTGTCACAGGTCACACTCGTCCATAAGAGGATGCGCATCACTCTGGATCAAGTCTATATTAAGAGCTGACTAATAGGTTGGAAAATCAAATGTGATTATACTGTATTGTAGGCACTGGTTGATGAGTGTTTTCTTTAGGTAGGTTTTCTGTGTTGTCGTGCACAGACTTGACAAGATGGCGCTGATTGACATGGTCGTCCTGTTCATGGCTCCACAAGCAATCCGCTACATCTGCTAAATATGTGTATGTGACCAATAACATTTTATTTTATTTGCTATAAGACCTGATTAGTGCAAATCTTCCCGTCTCGACAAGCTGTTGGTAATATGTGTGTTTACTCTGCATTTGACGAGCAGGGATTGCTTTTGAAGAGCTTAACCGTTCATTTTGGCGACGAGCTATTGAAATTGAAGGTGACAGCTAATTTGAATCTCTCTTAATTTGGGCGAACTGGAAAACTCTAAACGGTGACGGCAGCTCCCCTCGTACACGCGTGCACATGCAAAAATATGTAAATGCTTCTCATATTAGAATCTTTGTCTGCTTGTCATTCTCACATGGGACACATCAAAGCCATATGACCTGATTTTGCACCTGCTGTTTAATTAAATTTACAAGACAGACAGTCTCCAGTCCTGGTGATGTACAAATCTGGTTTTATTACCCGGGCCCTGTAATTGACAATGCATTTGACTGATGAGTGGTAATGCTGCCTCCCGAAGAGGGAGGCACCATTACCTTACTGCCAATACAAGGGCCATCCACAGACATTTTGAACTTTCTCCTGATATTAGGCTCTGAGAGTGTTGAAATTGACATTGTTTAAAGGGATTTGTATTATGAATTCATAGTTTGATAACGGTTGTTATTTTGTAAATATGATGCACTCCGATTGATATGTTATTCATGATCCATTATGATTATAATGGTAGTCATTTATTCCCAATTTTATACTCTCTAATTACTTGTAATTATATTAGGGTATACATTACTTGCCAGCATATTCCTTTATAAAACAACACAATACAAAATAAAATACAATACAATTAAAAATGAAATGTTTTGTTCAAAAAGAGGCTGGTTGTCTGCGTGAAGTATGCACATTTGTGATTGCATGTGATTCAGAAACATGCCCCCGGTCGCAGAGGACTGTGCTTCTTAGGCAATCTATAATAGATGATGAAATTTGGCAAGCAATCCAACCTTATGGTCCATTCTTCCTCCTGCAGCTGCTTGTTTTCCCAGAACGCATCTGTGCTGACCAAGTTGTGTGTGTGTGTGTGTGTGTGTGTGTGTGTGTGTGTGTGTGTGTGTGTGTGTGTGTGTGTGTGTGTGTGTGTGTGTACATGCCTATGCCCGTATGTCACTGGCTCTGCCCAGAAGCACTCCATGAGCAACTTTCCATTATTCAATATGTCAGGCGACGTGAATATGGAACACCAACTTTCCATTATTCAATATGTCAGGCGACGTGAATATGGAACACCAACTTTCCATTATTCAATATGTCAGGCGACGTGAATATGGAACACCAACTTTCCATTATTCAATATGTCAGGCGACGTGAATATGGAACACCAACTTTCCATTATTCAATATGTCAGGCGACGTGAATATGGAACACCAACTTTTCTCTCAGAGTTCAACCTCCATGGGCATATATGGGCGAGAGTTGAGGAGTTGACTAGAAAGGCCATGTGTTTTAGAGGAAAAGAGATGGGAGTTAAAAGTAGAAGGCAAGCTGTTGTTTGACTTGAGTCTAAATGTTTGACTGCATGCTGGAGTTGGAGGAAGTTGCCTCGAGACCAGGAGTGGGCAAACTGAGCTAGAATCAGAGCCGATTCAATCCGTTCCGTGGGAGGTTTGTGTGTGTACTCATTAAAGGGTTTTTATTTACCTTTATCTTTTTTTACTATTTTCAACATTATAGAATGATAGTGAAGACAAACTATGAAATAACACAAATGGAATCATGTAGTAACCAAAAAAGTGTTCAACAAATCAAAATATATTTAGTACTTTAGAATCTTCAAAGCAGCCACCCTTTGCCTTGTTGACGGCTTTGTACTCTCTATTCATTCTCTCAGCCAGAGAAATACTTTTCCAACAGTCTTGAAGGAGTTCTCACATATGCTGAGCACTTGTTGGCTGATTTTCCTTCACTCTGCCGTGCAACTCATCCCAAACCATTTCAATTGGGTTGAGGTCTGGTGATTTGTGGAGGCCAGGTCTCCTTCTTGGTCAAATGGCCCTTACACAGCCTGGAGGTGGGTTGGTTCATTGACCTGTTGAAGAACAAATAAAAGTCCCACAAAGAGCAAACCAGATGGGATGGCGTATCGCTGCAGAATGCTGTGGTAGCCATTCTGGTTAAGTGTGCCTTGAATTCTAAATAAATCACTGACAGTGTCACCAGCAAAGCACCCCTACACCATCACACCACCTCCCCCATGCTTCAAGGTGGGAACCACACATGCGGAGATCATCCGTTCATCTACTTTGCGTCTCAAAGACACGGCGGTTGGAAACAAAAATCTCAAATTTGGAATCAGCAGATTTCCATCTGTCCATAGTTCGTGTTTCTTGGCCCAAGCAAGTCTCTTCTTCCCATTGGTGTCCTTTAGTAGTGGTTTCTTTGAAGCAATTAACCATGAAGGCCTGATTCTTGCATTTTCCTCAGTTGAGTTGAGATGTGTCTGTTACTTGAACTCTGTGAAGCATTTATTTGGGCTGGAATTTCTGAGGCTGGTAACTCTAATGAACTTATCCTCCGCAGCAGAGAGAACTCTGGGTATTACTTTCCTGTGGCGGCCCTAATTAGATCCAGTTCCATCATAGCTCTTGATGGTTTTTGCGACTGCACTTGAAGAAACTTTCAATGTTCTTGACATTTTCTGCACTTCTCTTTGCTTATTTGAGCTGTTCTTGCCATAATATGGACTTGGTATTTTACCAAATAGGGCTATCTTCTGTATACCACCCCTACCTTGTCATGACACAACTGATTGGCTCAAGCCTATTAAGAAGGAAAGAAATTCCACCATTGTACATTTAGCAAGGCTCACCTGTTAATTGAAATGCATTGCAGGTGATTACCTCATTAAGCTGGTTGAGAGAATGCCAAGAGTGTGCAAAGCGGTCATCAAGGCAAAGGGTAGCTACTTTGAAGAATCTAAAATATTTAGATTTGTTTAACACTTTTTTGGTCACTACATGATTCTATAATAACTATGTTATTTCATAGTTTTGATGTCTTCACTAATATTCTACAATGTAAAACATAAAAATCCTTGAATCAGTAGGTGTGTCCAAACTTTTGACTGGTACTCTGTATATGTATATACTGTACAGTTGATGTCGTAAGTTTATATACACTTAGGTTGGAGTCATTAAAAGTCACACATTTCTTGTTAACAAACTATAGTTTTGACAAGGTGGTTAGGACATCTACTTTGTTAATGACACAAGTAATTTTTCCAACAACTGTTTACAGACAGATTATTTTACTTATAATTCACTGTATCACAATTCCAGTGGGTCAAAAGTTTACATACACTAAGTTGACTGTGCCTTTAAACAGCTTGGAAAATTCCAGAAAATGATGTCATGGCTTTAGATAGGCAAATTGAAATCATTTGAGTCAATTGGCAATTGGCAATTGAGTCAATGTGCACCTGTGGAAGTATTTCAAGGCCTACCTTCAAACTCATCATGGCTGAATTCTTTTGATTTTCCCAAGACCTCAGAACAAAATGGTATACCTCCACAAGTCTGGTTCATCTTTGGGAGCAATTTCCAAACACCTGAAGGTACCACGTTCATATGTACAAACAATAGTACGCAAGTATAAACACCATGGGACCACGCAGCCATCATAACGCCCAGGAAGGAGACGCTTTCTGTCTCCTAGAGATGAACTTATTTTGGTGCAGAAAGTGCAAATCAATCCCAGAACAACAGCAAAGGACCTTGTGAATATGCTGGAGGAAACCGGTACAAAAGTAGCTATATCTACAGTAAACCGAGTCGACATAACTTATATCGACATAACTTGAAAGGCCGCTCAGGAAGGAAGAAGCCACTGCTCCAAAACCGCCATAAAAAAGCCAGACTACGATTTGCAACTGCACATGGGGACAAAGATTGTACTTTTTGGAGAAGTGTCCTTTGGTCTGATGAAACAAAAATAGAACTGTTTGGCCATGATGACCATTGTTATGTTTGGAGGAAAAAGGGGGAGGCTTGCAAGCGTAAGAACACCATCCCAACCGTGGAGCACTGGGGGTGGCAGTAACATGTTTTGAGCTGCTTTGCTGCAGGAGGGACTGGTGCACCTCACAAAATTGATGGCATCATGAGGTGGGAAAATTCTGTGGATATATTGAAGCAACATCTCAAGACATCAGTCAGGAAGTCAAAGCTTGGTCACAAATGGGTCTTCCAAATGGACAATGACCCCAAGCATACCTCCAAAGTTGTGGCAAAGTGGCTTACGAACAACAAGGTCAAGGCATTGGAGTGGCAATCACAAGGCCCTGACCTCAATCCTGAAAACGCGTGTGCCAGCAAGGAAGCCTACAAACCTGACTCCATTACACCAGCTCTGTAAGGAGGAATGGGCCAAAATTCACCCAACTTATTGTGGGAAGCTTGTGGAAGGCTACCTGAAACATTTGACCCAAGTCAAACAAATTTAAAGCCAATGCTAGCAAATACTAATTGAGTTTAGGGTCACCTAGAAATGTCCTTGTTTTTGTAAGAAAAACACATTTTTTGTCCATTAAAATGGTCCATTAAAATAACATCAAATTGATCAGAAATACAGTGTAGACATTGTTAACGTTGTAAATGACTATTGTAGCTGGAAACGGCAGATTTTTTATTTTCATGAAATATCTACATACGCGTACAGAGGCCCATTATCAGCAACCATCACTCCTGTGTTCCAATGGCAAGTTGTGTTAGCTAATCCAAGTTGATCATTTTAAAAGGCTAATTTATCTTTAGAAAACCCTTTTGCAATTATGTTAGCTGATTGTTCTGATTAAAGAAGCAATAAAACTGCAAAAATGTCCAACCGGCCTCACAACCGCAGACCACGTGTATCCAGGCCAGCCCAGGACCCCCACATCTGGCTTCTTCACCTGCAGGATCGTCTAAGACCAGCCACCTGGACAGTTGATAAAACTGTGGGTTTACACAAATAATTTCTGCACAAACTGTTAGAAATCATCTCAGAGAAGCTCATGTGTGCTTCTCGTCCTCACCAGGGTGTTGACCTGACTGCAATGCGGCGTTGTAACCGACGTCAGTGGGCGAATGCTCATCTTTGATGGCCACTGGCACGGTTTGCTGATGTCAACATTATGAACAGATTGCCCCATGGTGGCAGTTGGGTTATGGTATAGGCAGGCATAAGCTACGGACAACGAACACAATTGCATTTAATCAATGGCATGATCAATCATGATCATTATGTGGGGCGGCAGGGTAGCCTAGTGGTTAGAGCGTTGGACTAGTAACCGGAAGGTTGCAAGTTCAAATCCCCGAGCTGACAAGGTACAAATCTGTCCTTCTGCCACTGAACAGGCAGTTATAACCCACTGTTCCTAGGCTGTCATTGAAAATAAGAATTTGTTCTTAACTGTTAACTTGACATTTTTTACACATTATTTTACCTTTATTTAACTAGGCAACTAGTTAAATAAAGGTAAAATAATGTGTAAAAAATGCAGCAACAAAAGACCCTCCAGGTCACACTTGAGCTTCTATAACTAGATAGAAATGATGTAGTCATTTTTAAGGATATATTTATATATATATTTAATATATATTTATATTTTCAAATTACTGCCCTTTTTCTGGTCCACAAATATATTTTGACAAACAAATCAGTGAAAAATGATCTGTTCTCCATTGAATTTTGAAACCTCGATATAGCCCAAAAAGAGTCACCTGTTGCCCAGCTCTGCTGTAGTCAATAACCCCGGGTCAGTTTTAGTGTATTTTCCCCAAACGGTTGGGATGTGAGAAAGGTAGGCTGATCTTAGATTTGTCCCTAAGCGTAGCTGGTTGAATGACCAGAGTATTTGATGATGTGGATGATGATACAGATACAGCCAAACCACACTTGCCTCAGTTATGACTACCATCCAGTCACTAGCTCACGGCTTTTCAACTTCAATCACAAAAATAATTTAATGTAGCGGAATAGTCCTCCATCCAGTTGCACAACTGAATGTGTTCAACCGAAATGTGTCTCATGTAACATAACCCCTCTGAATCAGAGGTGCAGGGGGCTGCCTTAATCAATGTCCATGGCCCAGTTGTTTAACTGCCTAGCTCAATGGCAGAATGGTAGATTTTTCAACCTTGCTGGCTCAGGGATTCAAACCAGTGACCTTTCAGTTACTGGCCCAACACGCCTAACCGCTGGTCTATCTGCCACTATCCACAGCAGAGGGGTTGATGGGATATGTTAGGGCGGTATGGAGGGATAACTGTGTGTGAGCGGCTGAACAGCAGCTGTTTTCTCCTAGCGAAAAGAGTGAAAGGGAGATGGGGAGGGAGGTCTTCCGTTTGCCCTTCAGGCAGACCAGGTGGCTGTAGCTCCACACCGTGTCATCGGTAGAACCTGGCATGACTGCTCTCAAGCAGGTCCTCCTCATTGTCATCACCCCCCCCCCCCCCACCCCACGCACACAATGAACACACACGGAGGTCTCCACAACGATGACAAAAACAATGACAACGCCCCGAGCCACAGCACATGGAGGTCACCACAACGATGACAGCGCCCCGAGCCACAGCACACCGAGCTCACCACAACGATGACAACGCCCCAAGCCACAGCACACGGAGGTCACCACAACGATAATAACGCCCCGAGCCACAGCACACGGAGGTCACCACAAATATGACGATGCCCCGAGCCACAGCACATGGAGGTCACCACAACGATGACGACGCCCCGAGCCACAGCACACGGAGGTCACCACAACGATGACAACGCCCCGAGCCACAGCACACGGAGGTCACCACAACGATGACAACGCCCCGAGCCACAGCACACGGAGGAGAATGGAAATGGCAGAGGAAGTCGGAGCCAGATAATCACAGGAGAGCTTGTTAGGGAAAAGTGCAGGTGCAGGACTTGAGTGACTGCCAGGTTGCACTCTCCTTTTGGTTCTCCTATTAACTTTGTCAGCTTTTTACATCTTTTTTTCATTCACCTGCAGTACATTCAAACCACACTCTGCTGTTTGCTCATTTTGTGTCCCCCGTAACATGGAAAGGTGTGAAAAGTTAGTTGATTATCATACAGTGTATCTCAGTTGTATGAAAGTAGGATGTGTGAAATGGAATGTTGTGAAATAAAAGTATAATCTGAGAATATCACAACCTGAGACTTGCCAGAAGTGCATCACTTGCTCAAAGTTAAGTACAGTAACAGTCTGAGACATTCTAACCTGTTCTAATGAGTCTGAGACATTCTAACCTGTTCTAATGAGTCTGAGACATTCTAACCTGTTCTAATGAGTCTGAGACATTCTAACTTGTTCTAATGAGTCTGAGACATTCTAACCTGTTCTAATGAGTCTGAGACATTCTAACCTGTTCTAATGAGTTGTTTGTATGTCAACATTCTTTAAAGGTTTTCTTTAAACCATGAATATGCTTTGTCTATGCCTGTGAAACTGGCCTATAGTCTACTGACAACATCACTGGTGCAGAAATCATTGTTCCCCAGTCAACAGTAATATGAGAAGGAGGCTTTGGAAGACATTCATCTTTAGCCTACAGCACCAGTGTGGCTCAGTTGGTAGAGCATGGGGCTTGCAATGCCAGGGTTGTGGGTTCCATTCCAATGGGGGACGAGTATGTTGAAGTACAACAATGTATGCACTCACTACTGTAAGATGCTTTAGCATCTGCTAAATGACTCAACATTTTTTTTAACCAAATGCATCCTCACACAAGACCATCCAGCTGGATGAACTGCACTGTTGGTTAAGGGCTTGTAAGTAAGCATTTCAGGGTCTACACTTTTGTATTCGGCGCATGTGACAAATAAAGTTTGGTTTGATGTATACAGACTTACTGTATACAGTCACCTCACAATGGGCCTATAGAAAATGTTGAACACAACATCTTACATAAACCCACACACTATATTGTTATTATACAGTAGTGCCTGCCACTACACTCAATCCATATCTGTTAAAGCTTTTATGTCATTGTTTGTGTTGATTTATTTTAGTCCTGACAAGAGCTATTCTTAATCACAGAGACTGATGCCTCTCACAAAAACACACAAAGCAAACAGGCCTCTAGTTTCAATCCACTGAAAGGTAGGCAGGTAGGCCTCTAGTTTCAACCCACTGAAAGGTAGGCAGGTAGGACTCTAGTTTCAATCCACTGAAAGGTTGGCAGGTAGGCCTCTAGTTTCAATCCACTGAAAGGTAGGCAGGCAGGCCTCTAGTTTCAATCCACTGAAAGGTAGGCCTCTAGTTTCAACTAAATGAAAGGTAGGCAGGTAGGCCTCTAGTTTCAACCCACTGAAAGGTAGGCAGGTAGGCCTCTAGTTTCAATCCACTGAAAGGTAGGCAGGTAGGCCTCTAGTTTCAACCCACTGAAAGGTAGGCAGGTAGGCCTCTAGTTTCAATCCACTGAAAGGTAGGCAGGCAGGCCTCTAGTTTCAATCCACTGAAAGGTAGGCCTCTAGTTTCAATCCACTGAAAGGTTGGCAGGTAGGCCTCTAGTTTCAATCCACTGAAAGGTAGGCAGGCAGGCCTCTAGTTTCAAGCCACTGAAAGGTAGGCAGCAGGTATGTGTTGCTACCCACTTTGTTTCTGTAGAATGTGTATAAAAAGAGGAGTGTTTTTTTTTACATGCTATGCTTCATTTCATACGTGTTATTGTGTTGGTGTGTGGGTAACATGAGTGGAACATAATTCTATTTCCTACCCTGCAAAGTAAATCAAGAAATCCTATGAACCAGTCTATAGCATCGGGCCTTACATGTGAGATGTTGGCGCAACCAAAATTTCTTTGTAAAAAAAAGTTCCTCAACCCCCAAAATGTGTCGAATCTCTGCATGTTTGATAAAGCCAGTTGGTGAGTAGAATTTATGGACCACGCTCAAGTGTAAATGAAACAAAAGGCGGGAGTTGGATGACAGCTTTAGAGGGGCAGGGCACAAGTCTTCTACTTTTCTGAGCGTGTGTGTGTGTGTGAGAGAGAACAAATATAGCACAGCACACCAATTATTGGCACAAACCAAACCCAGCTCGGAGGCAATGGAAGAAAAATAACTTCTGTCGCAGGGAAACAACAAAGGAGAACCACGGCATGCCTACCACTTTGGTCCTCATTATTTTGTGATTTGGTAACCAAGGGGATGGGATCTGATCTACAAACCATGGACAGCTGGTTAATTTCCACCACCAAGTCTGCTGGGACTTGTAGTTCTTTCTCCATGACATGTGCAAATCCCAACTGTCCCTCCCCTCACTCTCTATAAATGTTGGCTTTTGCCAGACAGGAGGCTCTGTGTGTGTGTGTGTGTGTGTGTGTGTGTGTGTGTGTGTGTGTGTGTGTGTGTGTGTGTGTGTGTGTGTGTGTGTGTGTGTGTGTGTGTGTGTGTGTGTGTGTGTGTGTGTGTGTGTGTGTGTGTGTATTTCTTTATTTTAATCCCCATTAGCTATTGCAGAATCAGCAGCTATTATTCCAATGTTTTGTATTGACTTTTCCCCCAAACTAAATCAGTGGCGGTCAATGCCGTTTAAGATGAGGGAGGATGATCATTTTGTTTATGAGCATGGCCTTATTTCTATTGCAGCTTATTGGATGACTGTCATTCATATACCATTGACCCAGCTCAATGTACTGTTGGTATGTTTAGCTTACTACATACATTTTTCTCCTGTACTCATCATAAGGTTGCTGCAACATAGCCTATGAATGAAAGTTTACAACGTAGGTGCGGAGGTCGGGAATTTATTAGTAATCAAGGTGACAGACAGTCAGGGGTGGGACCAAGTCACTATTATTCAAGTCACAAGCAAGTGTCAAGTCACAAGGTCCAAGTCTCAAGTCGAGTCACAAGTAGAATGTGTCCAAGTCTTGCATTCTAAGAGCAAGTCGAGTCATACATTCTTTTCAAGTTAAGCCTAAAGTCAAGTAAAAAAAATCTATACATGCAATGACTTCAAATCTTCAAATCTTTGTCTATTCATTGAAGCTACCAGACAATCCTTTTTATAATTTTGTCTACAACACATACATTTGGATTAGCCTGTGTAGGCTAATTGTAAAATAGGGACCTTGTATCAGTTGTAAGGGCATGACATCAGCAGAAGGCAAGGCGGGTTGGCATGATCAGAGTGTAGATTTATTTACAGATCGTGTTGCTCTAATGGTGATAGCACAATATCATACAACATGTGCAAGTAGCTCATTTTCCCCCAACATCGGACACCCCCCAACTTCGGATACTCTCTTGCAGTTGGAGGATTAAATCCTCTCCAGCTCAACATTTAAAGGGACTGGAAAATAATGGTATGTTTTGCAACTAAAGACACCCTCTAGCTAGCTGACCCCCGGTTTTCATTGCAGTTTATATAAGTTAAGTTAGTTTTCAAAAAAGCAATATATGTTCACATTTTGTAGGACACTCTGTATATTGTAAAATTTGACTGCGCGACAGACCACACATCATTTAATATCCAACTTTTTACCTAAATTATTAAACTGTTATCTACTTTCTCAAAACATAAGATGAATCTGTAAAACAAGTAGTGAGACATTATTAGTTTACAACACTGAAGAAGATGTTGGTGAAGAACCATTTTTAACAGCCTACAGGAGGGCGCACCGGGCTATGCAATGAAAAGTTGACAGGAAAGTGTTGTTTTTTTCCTGGAAGGCTATCTCGTAAACATTCGGATAAGAGGTTGGTGTCTATTTTTTTAAACAAAATTAAACAGACGTATCTTGTAATTTAACTAAATAGTAAGGTGGCCAATAACTGGGGATCGTATGCCAACTAACAATACAGCTCCAGCTGGTATCTTATTATCCATTCATTTTAACCAATCATCTGTCATCTGAGTCAGTGCAGTACAAGTTGAGTTCCCTTCGCTACACTGAGTGTACTGTACAAAACATTAAGAACTCATTCCTAATATTGAGTTGTCCATTCTTGAAACACATGGGAAACTGTTGAACGTGTGAAGCCCAGTAGAGTTACAGCTCTTGACACAAACGGGAGCGCCTGGCGCTTATCTATTTTGTTTTACCCATTCACACTCTCGATGGCAGACATACACAATACATGTCTAAGTTGTCTCAAGGCTTAAAAATCCTTCTTTAACCTGTCTCCTCCCCTTCATCTAAGCTGATTGAAGTAACATCAATAAGGGATCAGAAAGTGCTTTCAGAAAGTATTCACAAGCCTGGACTTTTACCACATTTTGTTGTTACAGACTGAATTTAAAATGGATTCAATTAAAAAAATATATATATCACTGGCCTACACACACTACCCCATAATGTCAAAGTGGAATCATATTGAGTCCATAAGTATTCAACCCATTTGTTTTTGGCAAGCCAACATAAGTTCAGGAGAAAAAATGTCCTCAACAAGTAACATAAGTTCCATGAACTTTTAGAACTACGTCATGTCTGCACCCCACACATACAATCATCTGTAAGGTCCCTCAGTCAAGCAGTGAATTTCAAACACAGATTCAGCAACAAAGACCAGGGAGGTTTTCCAATGCCTCACAAAGAAGGGCAACTATTGGTAGATGGGTAAACATTTTAAAAAAGACATTGAATATCCCTTTGAGCATGGTGAAATGACTAATTACACTTTGAGAAAATACACCCAGTCACTACAAAGATACAGGCGTCCTTCCTAACCCAGTTGCCAGAGAGTAAGGAACCCACTCAGGGATTTCACCATGAGGCCAATGGTGACTTCAAATCAGTTACAGAGTTTAATGGCTGTGATAGGAGAAAACTGTAGTTACTCCACAATACTAACCTAATTGACAAAGGAAGGAAGCCTGTAGAGAATACAAACTAAAGTAATTCTGCAAAAAATGTGTCAAAGCAATTCACTTTCAGTCCTGAATACAAAGTGTTATGTTTGGGGCAAATCCAATACAACACATTACTGAGTACCACACTCCATATTTTCAAGCATAGTGGTCATGTTAGGGGTATGCTTGTAATCATTAAGGACTGACGAGTCTTTCAGGATAACAAAATAAACAGAATGGAGCTAAGCACAGGTAAAATCCTGAATCTGGTTCAGTCTGCTTTCCACCAGACACTGGGATATGAATTCACCTTTCAGCAAGACAATAACCTAAAACACAAGGCCAAATATACACTGAAGTTGCTTACCAAGAAGACACTGAATGTTTCTGAGTGGCCGCGTTAGTTTTGACTGAACAAAAATATGGATGCAACATGCAACAATTTTAAAGATTTTACCATGTGTATGTGTATGTGTATGCTAACCATGTGTATGTGACAAATAAAATCTGATTTGATTTGAAGTTACAGTTCATGTAAGGAAATCAGTCAATTGAAATAAATTAAGTAGGCCCAAATCTATGGATTTCACATGACTGGGAATACAGATATGCATCTGTTGGTCACAGATACCTTTAAAAATAGGTAGGGGCGTGGATAAAAAAAACAGTCAGTATCTGGTGTGACCACCATTTGCTTCATGCAGTTCAACACATCTCCTTCGCATTGAGTTGATCAGGCTGCTGATTGTGGCCTGTGGAATGTTGTCCCACTCCTCTTCAATGGCTGTGTGAAGTTGCTGGATATTGGCAGGAACTGGAACACGCTGTTGTTCACGTCAATCGAGAGCATCCCAATCCAGAAAATGTCTGGTGAGTATGCAGGCTATGGAAGATCTGGGACATTTTTCAGCTTCCAGAAATTGTGTACAGATCCTTGCAACATGGGACCGTGCTTTATCATGCTGAAACTTGAGGTGATGGCGGCGGATGAATGGCACGACAATGGGATCTCGTCATGGTATCTCTGTGCATTAAAACTGCAATAGATAAAATAAAATTGTGTTCGTTGTCCGTAACTTATGCCTGCCCATACCATAAACCCGCCGCCACCATGGGGCACTTTGTTCACAACGTTGACATCAGCAAACTGCATACCCACATGACCCCATACATGTGGTCTGAGGTTGTGAGGCTAGTTGGACGTACTGCCAAATGTTCTACAATTACAATGGAGGTGAATTATGGTAGAGAAATTACATTAAATTCTTTGGTAACAACTCTGGTGGACATTCTTGCAGTCAGCATGCCAATTGCACACTCCCTTGAAACATTTGTGGCATTGGGTTGTGTGACAAAACTGCACATTTTAGAGTGGCCTGTTGTTGTCCCCAGCCCAAGGTGCACCTGTGTAATGGTCATGCTGTTTAATCAGCTTCTTGATATGCCACAACTGTCAGGTGAATGGATTATTTTGACAAAGTAGAAATGCTCAGTAACAAGTAAGTAAACACATTTGTGCACAAAATTTGAGAGAAATAGTATTTTTGTGCGTATGGAACATTTCTGAGATATTTTATTTTACTTCAGCTCATGAAACATGGGCCAACACTTTACATGTTGCATTTATATTTTTGCTCAGTATACTTCTATGGCAAAGCCTGAACATGATCATCTAGCAATGATCAACAACCAATTTGATAGAGCTTGGAGAATTTTGAAAATAATAATTAGCAAATCCTGCACAATCCAGGTGTGGACAGCTCTTAGACACTTACCCAAAAAGTCTCACAAGCTGTAATTTCTGCCAAAGGTGCCTTTACAAAGTATTGACTCAGGGCTGAATAAATGTGTTTTTTGTTGTTGAATAAAACCTTTTTTAAAGATGTTTTTATGCAAATTACATGTTTGTACTTCACTTTCAATACATTTCCCTTTGTCATTATGTGGTATTGTCAATTTGTCAATCAATTTCAGGCTGTAAGACAACATTAGACAACATATTTACCATGCCTTTCTGAGGCACTGGCTTTCTCCAGGATTCACCTGGTCAGTCCTTGTCATGGAAAGAGCAGGTGTTCATAATGTTTTGTACACTCAGTGTATATGTGTGCTGAAGTAGTTGACTTGTATTTGGTCAAACACAATACTCTCCATCAGTTTACTAAGAACATGCAGCAAACTGATTGGGCGGCTGTAAGAGCCAGCGAAGGGTGCTTTACTATTTTTAGGCCGTGGAATTAATTCAGTTTCCTTCCACGCCTGTGTACACACACACTCCTTCAGGCTGTTTTTTTTGTTATAAATGACCTATCAACTTCAATGAATGATGGAGATGATGAATTGAGTTTTCTGCCCATAATATAATTTAAAGTACTCAATTATTTTTCCGTAGTTCTTTATGTCATTTATCTTGGTTTGGTGATATCATTTCACAAAAATTGTGTTGTTTGTTTTTGCATGTATGCGCGTTTCTCCAGTAAATAAATAGCGATGCTTATGAAAGGCAGGGTAGAGAGGAAAGGGATACAGAGGGGATTGTTGAGGAAATATTTAGTACTTTAGGTTTCACAGAATAGCATAGGCAAACATGGCCATGGTACAACACAGCAGCCTGCAGCAGGGTAAATTATGGTAATGTCATGCAAGTCATCTGATTGGTGACATTTGACTTGACACATCTCTGTAACACTCCATCTATTTCAGAGTGGGAAGTGGGAAGCAGAGGCCATTTCAGATCGAGGTTGACTGTGGGATTAATACAAGAACAATTGTTCCTAGTCTGTCCCATCTGCAATCAGAGAGAAAGGTACAGATAACTGCCAAAATAAAGGAAACACCAACATAAAGTGTCTTAATAGGGCTTTGGGCCACCACGAGCTGCCAGAACAGCTTTCTTCCACAAGAAATTCCATCATTTGGTGTTTTGTTGACAGTGGTGGAAAACGTTGTCAGGCAACGCTCCAGAATCTCCCATAAGTGTTCAATGCTCCTTTGAGACCCCTCTTTCAAAGTCACTGAGATCTCTTCTTCTAGCCGTTGTAGCCAAAATAAAGGGCAACTGGGCATTTTTATACATGACCCTAAGCATGATGGGATGTTCATTGCTTAATTAACTCAGGAACCACACATCTGTGTAAGCACTTGCTTTCGATATATGCTTTGTATCCCTCATTAGTCAAGTGTTTTCTTTATTTTGGCAGTTACCTGAAGTTTACAGGTAGTTTACTTCACATCACTTGGTGATAATGATGATGATGATGATGATGATGAACAAAACATTGATGACGACAACGATGATAACGATGATGTTGATGATATGAAGGTTTGAAGAGGTTTGGGTGGTGGCCATAGGTTTGATTTTGAGACCTGATCATAGTGATGTGTGTGAAGTCTTCAGGGCAAGGCCTGAACAGCCTGAACTTGAACTCTCTCTTCCCGTCTGAGTGGATGAGATGTTGGGCTGTAGAGCTGCAGTACGGATGCATCGTGCAGTTTAGAAAAGCATTCCAACCTTCCTGTGTGTGTGTGTGTGTGTGTGTTGCAATACACTCCACACTGCAGAGCCACCACCATACACAGCTGTCACAGGGCTCATTTGCAGGTGCGGTGTTCTAACGTCAAACACCAGCTCAGGCTGAGGATGATAAACAGATATGTGGTAGCTAAACGTGGTGTGATGAGAACTCCACAGAGATCCACACATCAGCAATACTGCAGAGGTTATCATCACGCCTGCTCTTTTCTGATGTCTTAATTATTGTAGGTGGTAAAGTGGGAACTCTTTTTCTCTGTTAAGGGTTGGTAGGTAGAGGACTTTGGTAGGAGACGTGCCCAGAAACCTGTTCCTTTTACTCTCTGTTCCGAACGTGCTAGACGGCCAGTTCGTATAGCCTTTAGCCGTACCCTTATACTACTTCTCCTCTGTTCCTCTGGTGATGTAGAGGTTAATACAGGTCCTGCAGTGCCTAGCTCCACTCCTATTCCCCAGGTGCTCTCATTTGTTGACTTCTGTAACCGTAAAAGCCTTGGTTTCATGCATGTTAACATTAGAAGCCGACTCCCTAAGTTTGTTTTACTCACTGCTTTAGCACACTCTGCCAACCCGGATGTTTTAGCCGTGTCTGAATCCTGGCTTAGGAAAACCACCAAAAACCGGCCAAGATAGAACTGCCAAAGGGGGCAGTGTTGCAATCTACTGCAAAGATAACCTGCAGAGTTCTGTCTTACTATCCAGGTCGGTACCCAAACAATTCGAGCTCCTACTTCTAAAAATTAATCTTTCCAGAAACAAGTCTCTCACCGTTGCCGCTTGCTATAGACCACCCTCTGCCCCCAGCTGTGCCCTCGACACTATATGTGAATTGATTGCCCCCCATTTATCTTCTGAGCTCGTGCTACTTGGTGACCTAAACTGGGACGTGCTTAACACCCCGGCCATTTTACAATCTAAGCTTGATGCCCTCAATCTCACACAAATTATCAATGAACCTATCAGGTACAACCCCAAATCCGTAAACACGAGCACCCACATAGATATATCATCCTAACTAACGCGCCCTCCAAAAACACCTCTGCTGTTTTCAATCAAGATCTCAGCGATCGGCCTCCCGGGTGGCGCAGTGGTTAAGGGCTCTGTACTGCAGCGCCAGCTGTGCCATCAGAGACTCTGGGTTCGCGCCCAGGCTCTGTCGTAACCGTCCGCGACCGGGAGGTCCATGGAGCGACGCAAAATTGGCCTATCGTCATCCAGGTTAGGGAGGGCTTGGTCGGTAGGGATGTCCTTGTCTCATCGCGCACCAGCGACTCCTGTGGCGGGCCGGGCGCAGTGCACGCCAACCAAGGTTGCCAGGTGCACTGTGTTTCCTCCGACACATTAGTGCGGCTGGCTTCCGGGTTGGATGCGCGCTGTGTTAAGAAGCAGTGTGGCTAGGTAGGGTTGTGTCTCAGAGGACGCATGACTTTCATTCTTCGTCTCTCCCGAGCCCGTACGGGAGTTGTAGCGATGAGACAAGATAGTAGCTACTACAACAATTGGACACCACGAAATTGGGGAGAAAAAGAGGTAAAATTTCAACAACAAAAAAAAGATCACTGCCTCATTGCCTGCATCCGTAATGGGTCTGCGATCAAACGACCACCCCTCATCACTGTCAAACACTCCCTAAAGCACTTCTGCAAGCAGACCTTTCGAATCGAACTGGCAGAGGTTTCCTGGAATGACATTGACCTCATTCCGTCAGTAGAGGATGCCTGGTTATTCTTTAAAAGTGCCTTCCTCACCATCTTAACCAGGCATGCTCCATTTAAAAGAATTTAGAACCAGGAATAGATATAGTCCTTGGTTCACTCCAGACCTGTCTGCCCTTGACCAGCACAAAAACATCCTGTGGCATTATGCATTAGCATCGAATAGCCCCCGTGATATGCAACTTTTCAAGGAAGTTAGGAACAAATATACAGGCAGTTAAGAAAGCAAAGGCTAGCTTTTTCAAACAGAAATTAGCATCCTGTAGTACAAACTCAAAACATTTCTGGGACACTGTAAAGTCCATGGAGAATAAGAGCACCTCCTCCCAGCTGCCCACTGCTCTGAGGCTAGGAAACACTGTTACCACCGATAAATCCACTATAATTGAGAATTTCTATAAATATTTCTCTACGTCTAGCCATGCTTTCCACCTGGCTAGCCCTACCCCGGGCTACTGTCCGGCACCCTCCACAGCAACCCGCCCAAGCCCCCACCATTTCTCCTTCACCCAAATCCAGATAGCTGATGTTCTGAAAGAGCTGCCAAAACTGGACCCCTACAAATCAGCCGGGCTAGACAATCTGGACCCTCTCTTTCTAAAATTATCTGCCGAAATTGTTGCAACCCCTATTACTAGCCTGTTCAACCTCTCTTTCGTATCGTCTGAGATTCCCAAAGATTGGAAAGCTGCCACGGTCATCCCCCTCCTCAAAGGGGGTGACGCTCTACACCCAAACTGCTACAGACCTATATCTATCCTACCCTGTCTCTCTAAGGTTTTCGAAAGCCAAGTTAACAAACATATTTCTGACCATTTCGAATCCCACCGTAACTTCTCCGCTATGCAATCTGGTTCAGAGCTGGTCATGGGTGCACCTCAACCATGCTCAAGGTCCTAAACAATATCATAACCGCAATCGATAAGAGACATTACTGTGCAGCCGTATTCATCGACCTGGCCAAGTTTCGACTCTGTCAATCACAACATTCTTATTGGCAGACTCGACAGCCTTGGTTTCTCAAATGATTGCCTCGCCTGGTTCACCAACTACTTCTCTGATAGAGTTCAGTGTGTCAAATCGGAGGGCCTGTTGTCCGGACCTCTGGCAGTTTCTATGGGGGTGCCACAGGGTTCAATTCTCGGGCTGACTCTCTTCTCTGTATACATCAATGATGTCGCTCTTGCTGCTGGTGATTCTCTGATCCACCTCTACGCAGACGACACCAGTCTGTATACTTCTGGCCCCTCTTTGAACACTGTGTTAACCTCTCTGAACCACCCTTCCGGATCTGGTATAATTGTCATCAGCAATGCTGAATAGCATAGTGCCACAGTCAAATAATATTACTAGAAAATATTCATATTCATGAAATCACAAGTGCAATATTGCAAAACACAGTTTAGCCTTTTGTTAATCCACCTGTCTTCTCAGATTTTGAAATTATGCTTTACAGCGAAAGCAATACAAGCGTTTGTGTAAGTTTATCGATCGCTCGACAAAACAATAAGTACACTTAGCATCAGGTAACTTGGTCACGAAAATTTAGAAAAGCAATCAAATTAATCTTTTACCTTTGATGATCTTTGGATGTTTTCACTCACGAGACTCCCAGTTAGACAACAAATGTTCCTTTTGTTCCATAAAGATATTTTTTATATCCAAATACCTCCGTTAGTTTGGTGCGTTATGCCCAGGAATCCACCGGAAAGAGCGGTCATGACAAACGCAGACAAAAATTCCAAATTATATCCATAATGTCCACAGAAAAATGTCAAATACTTTTTATAATCAATACTCAGGGTGTTTTTCAAATATCTAATATGGCTTTTCACTAACAATGGCCGCCTTTCTCTTTTGCGCACAACTCACTCTGAGAACCCCCACCAATCCACTTACGCAATGTGGTCGTTCACACTCATTCTTCAAAATAAAAGCCTGAAACTATGTCTAAAGGCTGTTGACACCTTAGGGTAGCCATAGAAAAAGGAATCTGGTTGATATCCCTTTAAATGGGCAATAGGGATGCATAACAACAGAGAGGTTTCAAAAACAGGGGCACTTCCTGATTGGATTTTCCTCAGGTTTTAGCCTGCAATATCAGTTCTGTTTAACTCACAGACAACTTACAGACAGTTTTGGAAACTTTAGAGTGTTTTCTATCCTAATCTGTCAATTATATCCACATTCTAGCATCTGGTCCTGAGAAATAGGCCGTTTACTTTGGGAACGTTACAGTGGGGCAAAAAAGTATTTAGTTAGCCACCAATTGTGCAAGTTTTCCCACTTAAAAAGATGAGAGAGGCCTGTACTTTTCATCATAGGTACACTTAAACTACGACAGACAAAATGAGGAAAAAAATCCAGAAAATCACATTGTAGGATTTTTAATTAATTTATTTGCAAATTATGCTTATTGCTATGCATTATCTTCGCCAGGTCGCAGTTGCAAATGAGAACTTGTTCTCAACTAGCCTACCTGGTTAAATAAAGGTTAAATAAATAAATATATATATATTTTTATAAACTTTCAGTGCCAGGTCATGGTGTCAGTTAATCCCTCACTTGCAGTCAGTGGACAAAGAGAGCGACATGTACTATACTACTGTACTGTATTTCATACCAAAGTCTCATAAAGGTGCTGAATTTTTTATTTGTAATATTTTTTTATTTCACCTTTATTTCACCTTTATTTAACCAGGTAGGCCAGTTGAGAACAAGTCCTCATTTACAACTGTGACCTGGCCAAGATAAAGCAAAGCAGTGTGACACGAACAACAACACAGAGTTACACATGGAATAAAGAAGCGTACATTCAATAACACAATAGAAAAAAAGAAAGTCTATATACAGTGTGTGCAAATGGCGTGAGGAGGTAGGCAATATATAGGCCATAGTAGTGAAGTAATTACAATTTAGCAGATTAAGACTGGAGTGATAAATGAGCAGATGATGATGTGCAAGTAAAGATACTGGTGTGCAAAAGAGCAGAAAGGTAAATAAAAACAATATGCGAATGGGGTAGGTAGATTGGGTGGGCTATTTACAGATGGACTATGTACAGCTGCCGTGATCGGTTAGATGCCTAGATAGCAATTTGCAATAGGCTCCTAAGTATGTTGCTGTACAGTCCGCATCGTCTTGCTTTGTTGGTCATTTAGTGCTGGGACTCTTGAGAGAATCAACTGGGTCTCTTGAGAGAATCAACTGGGTCTCTTGGGAGGAGCAACTGGGCATCTTGGGAGGAGCAACTGGGTCTCTTGGGAGAAGCAACTGGGCATCTTGGGAAGAGCAACTGGGCCTCTTGGGAGGAGCAACTGGGTCTCTTAGGAGGAGCAACTGGGCATCTTGGGAGGAGCAACTGGGTCTCTTAGGAAGAGCAACTGGGCATCTTGGGAGGAGCAACTGGGCCTCTTGAGAGGAGCAACTGGGCCTCTTGGGAGGAGCAACTGGGTCTCTTAGGAGGAGCAACTGGGCATCTTGGGAGGAGCAACTGGGCCTCTTGGGAGGAGCAACTGGGCCTCTTGGGAGGAGCAACTGGGCCTCTTGGGAGGAGCAACTGGGTCTCTTGGGAGGAGCAACTGGGTCTCTTAGGAGGAGCAACTGGGCCTCTTGGGAGGAGCAAGGTGCTGCAGACAGCCTCCTAATGTAGTTGTAAATCTGCTGATTAAACCAGAGACTATTGTCAGATCTTAAAGAATATAAATAGTCCTAGTATCTCCAAATATATGATCAATATCAACAGATGTTGAAATATTATGTTCAATGTTAGGCCTATGAAATACATCTTTAAGACCAATATGCATTAAAATCCCATTTATGGCCACTTCGTATAAGTGGGAATGGTAACGTTGAGACCTCCTTCCCCCAGAGTGTCTAAAGAGGTCACATGACTTGGTCTGTAGAGGTCAACTTGCATTTGATGTAAATGTCTGGGAGGACTGAGGTGAAGTGGCACACTCGCTGTGATGACATTACCAATGTCAGGGGGCATGGTCGAAATAGGATTTCATCAAATCAATACTTTTATAGGGCTTCAAATCAATAGCAATGTTGACAACAGACAAAGGTCATTTCTCATGAGCTACAGTCTAGACAGCTCACATATTCTTTCACTCATTCTCTAAATGTCTAAGGGCTCTGAGCATTACAGATTCCGCAATAGAAATGTTTATGTTATTTCAGATTGAGCCGACATGTGAAGCGTTTACTGTGAATGCAGTCTCTGCTAAAGCAGGAACATTGCCTTTAAATTTCACGCTGTAAAGCTGAACTTTCACGATGCGGATTAAATAGAGTGTAAATGTGTTTCATATCACAGAAGTCGAGGAACATATAGCCAAATGCAATGAATTATCTGGCTTACAGATACTGTGCTACTGCTCTCTCTGTCTCCATCCCTCTCTCTCTCTTGCTTCTTCCACCCCCCCCCCCTCTCTCCGCTCTATTGAAACTCTAGACAGAACCATCTGAATTTCCCAAACCTAGGATCAATACAAAACATTTCATGCAGTAGGTTTCTCCTGCTATGTGAGTTATCTGTCTCTAGACAAAGATTGTGATTTAATCACAAGATTGAGGCCACAAAGACCTTAACCCTATACTGAGAGGTCCAGACAGGCACTATCCAATGAATGTTCTGTTTCAACAGTGGAACCATTTCCTTACGAACTCAGTCTGAGGTTTGTGTACTACACACCCTTGTTGACTTATCATCAGCGCTTTAAATCCAGTGGATGTCACATTACCATTGGTAAATGCCATTCAAACAGAGAAACGTTCAAATCCAAAGGTTATTCTTCTGATATTAAAGATTATTATATATTGGATATATATATATATATATATATATATATTAAGAAGAAAGTATTGTTCAGAGGATCATCTTGCGGATTATGTGAGAGAAAACCAAAATATCTCATTCATGCCATTGCTTATTTAGAATAGAATGAGGAGTTTAGACTGAATATCTTATGTTTCCACATTGTCCTTTAAACAAAGACAGAGAAGTTGCCTAGCCAGCAGCACGCAAAAGTAACCAACACAGAGCTCAAAAACGTATCAAACAAAAAAGGACACCCCCCTCCGTTCTCATCATCCCTCCATATCTAATTTCCCCTCTTTTTTCTCATTGTGAGGAACAGCGAGAGGAGAAAATGGGAAGCTTTTACCCCAAAATTAAACATCCTATCTGTTCTCTGCAGGGCATCCTACTGAGCACACACACACACACACGTGCACACGCACACGCACACGCACACACACACACACACACACACACACACACACACACACACACACACACACACACACACACACACAGACACACAAACACACACACACACACACACACACACAGACATACAGTTGCTTATTGAAAAGTACTACAGTAACAGTGTGGCAGGGAGCTCATTGGTTCCGATTTGTGTGTGTGTGGATACAGGACCTAACTGTGGCTGGGGCTCGGTGCAGGAGATAAATGTCACTTCCACCCTATCCACAGGCCTGCAGCACAGACACAACCACCCGCTTCTCCTCTTATCATTAGCCAGCACATGGCTCCCTCTCTCTAGAACAATTAGCTTTATGCCGGCACAGGGCCTGTGAAATGTCATTCTGTGGAGTAAACTGGTTATTATATCACAAAGGCTGCAGCTGAGTCAATGATTCAGTATAGGGGAGAAGGGTGAGGGGGCAGACGAGGGAGAGAAGGGACCAGCCACTTGGGCAATGAATTCCTGATTTAATCAAAGGAACCTCCACTGAGGGCAGAGGTGGCCTGGGTCAACCACTGAGGAGGGAGGGCAGGAAGGAGAAAGGGAGAGAGGGAGAGAGGGAGAGAGAGAGAGAGAGAGCTCACAATCAAATAGAACCTCACCTGTATGCTAATTTTACATTTACATCTGTGGGGATTGGGGTAAACCCAAACAAACCTTATCCTAAAACCTATGATTCAATTATGTGGGTTGAAAGGGGTTATTTGTGCATTTTACCATTATGTTACATTTATCAACTGTTTTCTTAATGGATGTAAAAATTCATAGTCATTGGAAGAATGGTCACATCATTAAAGACATGCTACAGAACTTTGGCGACTACTAAGTGTTTTTTAAATCTCCCGCTTTGGTCTGGGTGTGTCAATGTGTAGTTCATACATGCATAATTACTGTTTACCACAATTAACCAAAACATCCAGTTTGAAAGCAACTGTTTTTCTGGAAGCTGTGCGGCACCATTTTCCCCTACGTGGGCCAGCCTCTTAGCAACTGGAGTTCTAGCCAATGAGCTTCAGCTCCTCGCCATTTGAGTGACACCTAGCAAGAGGCCCAGACAGTAGGGTGAGAGAGAGAGCAATGACGTGGTGCACATATGTGACGTAGTATGCAATTTTGGTGCCACTCTCCACTGCAGAGTGGCCAGATGGAGACGGCATGCTCAGGGCATACAAAGGTGGCCCCTAGAGACCTCCCTCCATCACCCTCCTCACCCTGTCCCCTCCCACCTTGCCTTTCCCCTGTGTTGGGGCTGCCACGGCTGGAGAGAGTGAACCTGCTCTGTGGCACCAGCCTGCTGTGGAGGTTGTGAAGGCCCGGTCCCTCCCGGTCCCTCCTGCTGAGGACGCAGGCCCAAATGCCAGCAAGTCCCACCTGGACCCAGCCAAGCCTGTCCCAAGTGATGGGGGGGGGGGGCATGCATGACAAACCAGGCCCAGAGCAGTCACCCATGACGGGAACACAATGGCCCAAGGACTGCCAGGCAGACTCAGGCAGGTACAGATAATATTGTTAATCGTGCAGAATGGCGAACAGCTCTCCAGAACAATGAGAACTTGGCGGAGCGGTGATTGGAAAATATACCCTCTTTTTTCCCATTTAAGCACGAAAAATGTCATTTGGGTCTGTGCTACCTCTGAGCCCCTATCTGCCAAGGTGTTCAAGCCTGATATAGCAGCAGAATCACCAGCAATCCTCCCTCCCTTTTTTTAATCTAAGTTGGGAAACAATAAACGCACATTGCTAAAAAGACTTGAACATGGTTTGCCTTTTTTCCACGTCTAGATGTTCAAAGATATTCTAAAGCAATGCCTTTTGTAAAAGAAGATAACATTAAATTCTTCAATATGTTAAAATTCCCATTTTTAATAAGTATTCCCTTTTGGGATAACTATCGTCTACTTCTACATCAGTATTGTGGTAACTAATTTACATATTGTATGTGTGAGGCTTCACCATCCAATATAAACAGTGCAACTGGGATCAGTTCTGACTTTATGATAAGCGATCAATCTATTACAAATCTATTCAATCATTGCAAAGCAATGAGGTTCTGTTGCAAATATGTGGTATCATTACCGTAACAGCCTCGAAACCACTGTCGACAAACTATTCAAAATAAGTTCAAGTCATGTCTTAAACCCCCCACACAACAGCTAAGACATACCTGTCGATTGACTAAGCACTCTTGAGGTAAATTATGTTGCCTCATATGTTAATTACAAAGATGGAGATTACTCTGAATGGTGCTTTCAATAAACAGATAATTCCCCACTATTGATGTCTCCCATAATTACATATTTCAGGAAGCTAAGGGGAAAGTTTGTGGGTTAATGAAAAAATATGTTTTGATAACATCAATGGGAGTGGAATCGTTTACACTCACATCTTATTGACTTGGTAAGACATTAAAAGAGTGCTTTCACCTCTAACACACACACACACACACACACACACACACACACACACACACACACACACACACACACACACACACACACACACACACACACACACACACACACACACACACACACACACACACACACACACAGCCTCCTGTCTGGCAAAAGCCAACATTTATAGAGAGTGAGGGGAGGGACAGTTGGGATTTGCACGTCATGGAGAAAGAAGGAAAGATTTGATCCTATACTAAAATAAATCAGAAATATTAGAAACAAAACACACCAGCATTGCAGCTTTATCATCACATAAGATAGCTAAAGAATTATGAGAAGTATTTTTATTTGCCTCCATTTCACATATCTCTCACTTGGTTGGAGTTGGGTGGTGTTGTGACGACTCCTGCTAGCTGCTCAGATGTGTGCAGATTGAGTGACAGCCTCCCTAGCTTCAGTACATCTGGGGTGTGAGGGGAATGTGTCAGCAACAGTGTCACACATCCCAGAGACCCAACATGCTATCACCTGCTATCATTCATATTAATATCTGCAACAGGATCCAACCGGCTCGATCGACTAAAGGCCTGTGCTGGACTCATACTTACTGTGTGTATCATGTAAGAGGACATTGTATAAGAAAACAACAACAAAAAACGGAACAAAGACACCAAAACAGGGCTTTTCCGAGCTTCCAGCTCACAAAAATGTGTAGTTTACTATTAATAGTTTAAGATCTTTCTAGTCTCGTATTTGAATTTCCTGCTTTTTGGACGTATTGCATCCATGCTGTCGATTCGGGAGCGCAACTCTCCGAAGTGGGACATCTCATCTAAACTTGATATGCTTTTCCACGGAAGGCATTCTTCTTGACAGGATTTGGCCTGTTTTGGAATCACAGGGGGTTCTTTCCTCCCTGCTTGGCTCACACTTAGGCAACACTCAATGCCCTGCCATGCATAAAGAAACAGCCAGGAATGGGACTGGAATCAAGGTCAGTCCTGAATAACAATGTAAAGCCCCCCTAAGACCTGAGTTTGTGCTGAATTTGCGTCTTCTCGCCTGTCCCTCGAGGCAGGAACCTGGGAGCGACCCATGCTTATCCATGCAAACCTGAAATGAGCTTCTGGAATGGACTCCTACTTAGGGACTCTTTAGAGGACACTTGGCTTGGAGATTCAATTGGATACATAGTCATTTGGCGTAGTACAAAGGCATACTTCATTTTCCAATGGGTTAAAGGTAATTTAGCAGAAGCCATTTTTATGGAACATGGACAAAGTTCAGTCACCGGTGACAGAACAAAACCTTCCTCAGTAGGGAAGTGAATTACATTAGAAGGAAAACGAAATCAAATGGATTCAAACAACCGTTGTATTCTCTTGACCCTGGAAACATATCACAGACCAATCACGACAAAAAATCAAATATACTATCAAACTACATCAACCGTCACTACCTAACATTAAATCACAACATAACACAAAAAAACTCACACTTACCGAAAAAAATGGCTTCTGGTAAACAGTTGTTGCAAACCTTTGGACAAGTTTCTGAAAATTTGCAGCAAGCTCCTATTTTTTCATCCAAATTAGTTTTGTGGCAAGTTTGCAACGACTTGTGAACTTCTGGCAAACAATTCTGGGAAACTTGTGGTGAACATTCTACTGTTTGAATATGCTAAATAGATCAGGTTTTTGGTAACTGTGTGTTAACAACATTGAAATGTTGTATCTACATAAACCAAATCACGCATAACTTTAAATGAACTTGCTTCTCACAGTGAAAAGTAAACTAAACATACTGAAGGTACCAAATATACTAAACAAGATGTAAAAAATACATCCAATAAGAACATCAAATCATCAGCATGCTAATGAAAAAAGGACCAAAGACTGGATATTTCCCAAATTGTTTACTTTTATGTAGCTACAACATTTAAATGAGATAAATGTGAACACTATGGGGATGTTGACCTTAGGATGTTAAAAGGGGCAACTACAGAATTTACATGAGCCAAGTGATAACTGAGCATTAGCTTTCAACCAATGGAAGTTTAAAAGACAATTAACACCATTTAAATAATTAAAACAACAAAAACAGGGTCAGCTGTTACAAAGTTTCCTTGATGTTGCTATGCTTCTCACTGATACCGGCATTCTATATATTTTTTCAGCAAGGAAACAATGTAGCGATGTAGCTAGCATGAACTGGGCCTGCTAAATCTACCTTTAAATGTGTGGTGAACTGTTCCTAGAGAGCCACAGTATAATACAAGATGTTTCTCCAGCCAAGCCTCAACACAATTGATTCAAACTAAACAACTAGTTATGATATTCAGTCTACTATCTCTTCTTCCTGACTCAGGTGTATAAGGTTTGGGTGGTATATGGCAATTCGTATTATTTTTCCCATGTTAATTATTGTTATTTTACATCTCAAAGTCATGCCTGCAATAAGCCTTGACCTGGTGCACACATATTTCTCTGTCCTCAGTTTGATCAAAGGCCTCAATATGTATTTTTGCCTTGTAATTGGTTGCTTCTTGAAGAAGAGAAGGAACAACATATGATCAAGATGTGCAAGCTAATTTTTACAAAGTGTGTATGGGCTACATTTATGAGCATAATACATGCATTTTCTTACCTTATCAAGACGATACACTGATGTATTACAAAAAAAAGTGTTATGAGTGAGTGCACCACAAACATCTTTCTAGGGTGTCTAGGATCTCCTCCAATACATCCTCTTCCAACACTACAGGTATGGAAAAGGTATCTATCTTCAAAAATTAAGTTTTGCTTTGATGTCAAGTCAGCTCATATTGTTGCTACCTTAGCTGTTGTGCTAGTTAACATGTGAACAGTGAACAGTGACACGTATTGACAAGCATATTGGTATTAAAAGACAGCAACATATTCACCAAAAAAGTGTTTAGGCAATTCATTAGTTAATTGTGCAAAAATATGATAGCTAACATTAGCTAGCTAGCTAAGCGCTAGCCAGTCAGTGGTGCTGACAGATTTAAACTGGTATCAACAAAATATGTTTCACGCTATCCCATAAAACACGACATGCTAACTAGGCATTAATTAGCTAACACAATTTTATTAGGAAGTTTAATAAGTTATACTGGACAAGTTTGGTAAGTAGCTAGCTAGATACATTATACATACAAATTAAAATGTTAAAATGTTGCACTCTGTATTTAGTTTAAGATAGACTATATATACAAAAGTATGTGGACACAACTTAAAATTTGTGCATTTGACCATTTCAGCCACACCCGTTGCTGACAGGTGTATACCATTGAGCACACAGTCATGCAATCTCCATAGACAAAACATTGGCTGTAGAATGTCCTTACTGAAGAGCTCAGTGACTTTCAACGTAGCACTGTCATAGGATGCCACCTTCCCAACAAGTCAGTTCGTAACATTTTTGCCATGCTAGGGCTTCCCGGTCAACTGTATGTGCTGGTATTATGAAGTGGAAATGTCTAGGAGCAACAATTGCTCAGCCGAGAAGTGGTAAGCCACACAAGCTCACAGAACGGGGGCTGGAGTGCTGAAGCGTAGCTTGTAAAAATCCTCTGTCCTGGAAGCAACGTCAGCACAATAACAATTTGTAGGGAGCTTCATGAAATGGGTTTCTATGGCCAAGCAGCCACACACAAGCCTGAGATCACCATGCGCAATTCCAAGCATCGGGTGGAGCGGTGTAAAGATTACCCCCATTGGACTCTGGAGCAGTGGAACCTATTTTTCTGGAGTGATGAATCACGCTTCACCATCTGGCAGTCCGACGGATGAATTCGGGTTTGAAGAATGCCAGGAGTACGCTACCTGCCCCAATGCATAGTGCCAACTGTAAAGCTTGGTGGAAGAAGAATAATGGTCTTGGCTGTTTTTCATGATTCAGGCTAAGCCCCTTAGTTCCAGTGAAGGGAAATCTTAACTGTGCAGCATACAATGACATTATAGACAATTCTGTGCTTCCAACTTTGTGACAACAGTTAAGGGAAGGCCCCGTCCTGTTTCAGCATGACAATGCCCCATTGCACAAAGCGAGATCAATACAGAAATGGATCTGTTTGGAAGAACTTGACTAGCCTGCACAGAGCCCTGACCTCAACCCCATCGAACACCTTTGGGATGAATTGGAACTCCGACTGTGAGCCAGGTCTAATCGCCCAACATCTGTGCCCGAACACACTAATGCTCTTGTGGCTGAATGGAAGGAAGTCCCTGCAGCAATGTTCCAACATCTAGTGGAAAGCCTTCCCAAAAGATTGGAGGCTGTTATAGCAGCAAAAGGGGGACCAGCTCCATATTAAATGCCCATGATTTTGAAATGAGATAGTCGACAAGCAGGTGTCCACATACTTTTGGTCATGTAGTGTACCTTGGTTTCCAGATTTTTAAAATCCCCCTGATCGGTCGTCAGCAGTTACTGGTCCTTGAACTCATGTGTTCACCAGAAACTGCTTCTGGTAAACTAATTCAATAGAAATTCCTGCCACAGGTTTGCCACAGATTCAAATATAATTGTACATTTTTAGCCAGAGAAAAACTTCTGGGTAACTGTTTGCCACTAGTGGCAATACATTTTACTGTTACCAAAGGTTTGCCGTAGATTCACCAACTTCTGGCAACATTTTCTTGAACACTATTTAGTTTGCAGCAAATTTGCTGCAAACTTGTAAGAAGTTTGGTGCAACAAATTCATTTTTGTAAGGGAAAACATTACAATCCCCCAAAAAGGCGAAACGGTGAGCCTTCACTTCAAAGCCAGTGAGTCGGAGACCCATACCACTTTTGTGCTGACCTTAAAATGAGCAGCACGCTGTGCAACATCTGCCTTATCAGCTGGATCCTACGCATCAGCAAGCAGAGGGGCAGACTGGGACAGGTTGGCAGCTGCCTTTGACAGCAACTGTTAATTTCCAACATAATCAATTTATGTGTAGCTCCATAATAACCATCTGTGTGCAGCATGAGGACAGTCCTGAGAAACAGGAACAGCTCTCCTTCCTCCTCGCAGGAGCCAAGCTAGGCAGGACAAGCCAGGTATTAAGAGGAGGAGGACCACTCTTGCCATAAACACACCCAGAAACACGTCTAAGCTCTCAGGGAAGACTTCTTAGGGCCATGTCCAACTTTAGCTCATAGCATGGGTCAGAGTGCAGTAGAATCATTACAATTGAGAAACATGTACATTCTCTTACTGTTGATGCCAACGGTAGGTTGTGTGATTTTGAAGCATGATATAACACTGGTTCAGAGGGATTGTGTTTGGGGGTGGGCTTTTGTATCAGGAAAGTATGCTTCTATCATTGGCTTCTAGTAATTTTGTATTGGATAACGTGGAGCACCATATCTATCGGCACTCAATTTAGTCCTGCTGCAAGTTTAGAGCCCCCCTGATACCAAACTCTACACATCCTCTTCCACCTTCAGTGTCAAACTTTCCCAGGGAAGGTGCCACTCACACGATTACCATATCACCTTAGTGAGCCAATTACAGCGTGTGCTGTCAAGGCCAATAGCGAGCGGCAGCTCACACGCAGACACCTACAGCTTGGCTAAGGAGATAGGGTACATGAAAACAGAATTAAGCTCCCGTGACCCCTCACCCGTCTACATGCACTTTTTATGAGAGCAATCAGCACATGCCGCTACCCACCTACTGTAGCACCTCAATACACTGTGACTTTGACCTTAGCTGTATTGTGAGGAAACTAAACTTTATCTTGATGTCACTATTAGATAAGGATATTGGTCAGTAATTTGCATTCCCAGTTAGTCCAAATTACAAACAGATAGATGGGTTTCCTTGGCTCACCAGCATAAAGGCCCAATGCAGCAGGTTTTTGTCTCAATATCAAATTATTGCTGGCTAACAACATAACACCTTACTGTGATTGTTTTCAATTATATAGGTAAAAATTTAACAAAAATTGTTTCTTAGCAAAGGGCAATTTCTCAAGAAAGAATTCTGCTAAGACTGTCTGGGAGTGCGGATGGGGAAAACTGAAAACTAGCTGTTATTGGCAGAGACTTTGGAACTCTCGTTCTTATTGGTCTATTAACTCATTTACTGCATGGTGATTTCTCCATGGAAGGCCAAAACTCCATCCCACCAAAACAGGCTGAAATTTCAGGCGGTCATTTCAAACAGGTCTTACACTTAAATTATCATAATTTTCACAATTTCACAATATTATTCCAACCTCATAGTGTGGAAATATATATAAAACATATTGTTGACTGCACTGGGCCTTTAAGTCTCCATTACACCCAGGACCATTGCAGATGCATCGTTAAACCATGTAAATTGCTTTAGTTAGAGAAGAATGGCACTGGAGGTAGCAACTGGGAATGATTGGCTGTCACAACAATTTAATTCTCACCCCTTTGTCAGGCTGTGTGTGTGCGTGTGTGCGTGTGTGTAGAAAGAGAGAGAGCGAGAGAGAGAGAGAGAGAGAGAGAGAGAGAGAGAGAGAGAGAGAGAGAGAGAGAGAGAGAGAGAGAGAGAGAGAGAGAGAGAGAGAGAGAGAAACCTGTGTGACTATTATTGTGGCATCAAGCAGCCTTACTGCAAATCCACCGCCTGTGATGAAAACCTAAGGTGTGCGATCCACTCCTGGTTTAAATAGCAGCACACTATTTCTCAGAAGGCTTATGCAGTACATTCACCCTACCATGTCATTTAATGCATTATACATGCTAGCTGTGGATGTCCTTGTGTGCAGTAATGGCAATCAAATACATTTTTATTCGTCACATGCTTTGTAAATAACAGGTGTGGACTAACAGTGAAATGCTTACTTACTGGCCATTTCCAACAATGCAGAGAGAAAGAAAACTGAAATCATTGAGAAAAAACATGTCATAAGTAATAATAGATACACAATGACTTGACTATATACAAGGGGTACCATTACTGAGTTGATGTGCAGGGGTTATTGAGGTAGATATGTACATAGAACTAGGAATAAAGTGACAGATAGTAAACAGTAGCAGCAGAGTGTGTGATTAGTTAAAAAAGTTAGTTAAAAAAGGTCAGTGTAGATAGTTAATAGTTAACCAAATAGCTACCCATACTAACTATTTAGCAGCCTTATGGCTTGGGGGTAGAAGCTGTTCAGGATCCTGTTGGTTCCAGAATAGGTGCATCAGTACCGCTTGCCGTGCGGTAGCAGAGAGAACAGTGTATGACTTGGGTGACTGGAATCTTTGACAATTTATAGGGCCTTCCTCTGACACTGGTATAGAGGTCCTGGATGGCATGGAGCTCGGCTGTATGTACTGGGTTGTATGCACTACCCCATGTAGCGTCTTGGGGTCAGATGCCAAACAGTTGCCATACCAAGCGGTGATAAGGCCAGTCAAGATGCTCTCAACGGTGCAGCTGTAGAACTTTTGGAGGATCTGAGGGCCCATGCCAAATCTTTTCCTTCTCACGAGGGGGAGAATGTGTTGTCGTACCCTCTTCACAACTGTGTTGCTGTGTTTGGAACATGATATAACCTTAATGATGTGGACACTGAGAAACTTGAAGCTCTCAACCCGGGAATGGGGGCGTGCTTCGACCGACGATTCCTGTAGTCCACGATCATCTCCTTTGTCTTGCTGACTTTGAGGGAGAGGTTGTTGTCCTGGCACCACACTGTCTGAGAGGCCCCCGTGTTAATGTGTTGTTGCCTACCCTCACCACCTTAGGAGCGTCCCATCAGGAAGTTCAGGCTACAGTTGGAGAAGGAGGTGTTCAGTCCTAGGGTCCTTAGCTTAGTGATGAGTTCAGGGGGCACTATGGTGTTGAACGCTGAGCTGTAGTCAATGAACAGTATTCTCATGTAGGTGTTCCTTTTGTCCAAGTGGGAAAGGGCAGTGCGGAGTGCAATAGAGATTGCGTCATCGTTGGATCTGTTGGGGCGGTATGTGAATTAGAGTGGATTCAGGGTGTCTGGGATGATTTCATGGCTACAGATGTGAGTGTTACGTGGCAATAGTAATTTGGACAGGTTCTTGGGCACAGGGACTAGAGTGGTATACATAAAACATGTAGGTATTAGAGACTGGGTTAGGGAGAGGATAAAAATATCATTGAAGACACTTGCTAGCTGGTTAGAGCATGGTCTAAGTACGCATCCTGATAATGTTAACCTGTTTAGAGCTCTTACATCGGCTACGGCGAGCATGATAACACAGTCTTTCGGAACAGCTGGTGCTCTCACACATGGTTCAGTGTTGCTTGCTTCAAAGCAAGCATAGAAGGCATTTAGCTCATCTGGTAGGCTCGCGCCACTGGGCAGTTAGCAGCTGAAATTTCCCTTTGTAACTTGTGACAGTTTGCAAGCCCTGCCACACCCGATGAGCGTCAGAGCCAGTGTAGTAGGATTGACTGCTTGAATCAAATCAAATCAAATTGTATTTCTCACGCACTGAATACAACTGGTGTAGACTTTATAGTGAAATGTTGCTTGCGAACCTTTCCCAATGATGCAGAGTAAACATTTTGTATAATAGTAGCTAAAGCATGCACAAGCTGTTGTTAACAAAGAAACACACCTCACCCCATTTGAGCTTACCCTGACGCTGCCATTCTGTCCTGCCGATGCATAGAAAAACTAGCTAATTGTATATTATTCATGTCCTTGTCCAGCCAAGTTTTTGAGAAACATAGGATCATACACTCTCCCTTCTCCCTCCTAATTGACATGCAGAGGGTCTCGGCAGCTGTGTGGCTCTCAGTGAGCCCCTTGCATCACCCTGGCCACCTGGACATAATAGTCACCACCACCACAAACACCACCAGGCTTTGTCATGTCTGTATTCACATCTAAGCCCCTTTTTATTTATCTCCCAAGCACTGCTGCCATTGTTCAAACCCCCACCTATGGCATTGAGGATATCTGTTTCTGACAAAAAAGGGATACAGCACCCGGTAGAGCAGACGGTGCATAGTATTCCAGGGTAAAGGCGTACTGTCGTTGTGGTATCTCCAGCCTCTGCTATATCTTTGATGTAAACACCAAAGAGTAGCACACCCACCGTGTAGAGGTGGGATAAATTGTTGATGACATGCTACTCGACTACATAGGGTAAAACCGTATGTAATTTCCCCTTCATTTTCTACCCTGATACGATACATAACCAGTCTGCTTTGAGGTATAGGAGGAAGATGGCCTCACATTTCATCTAAAGCATGAATATGATTCAGTACACACTCTGTCAAACTGAGATAAATACCTTTTCTTTCTACCTATAGTTCAGGAGTTATGTGTGTTGTTCTTTGTTCACAGTACATTCACCACCTGAAATATGTTTTTTTCCCTCCCTCATCAGCTACAATTCTCAGATTGAGATTTTTTTTATTTTCCTATCAGAATCCTTTGATTTTGTCCTGCTTCTAAACTCTTCCTGGAACTCCAGTATTTCAAAGAGTTTTTCTTGCCAGGCAGAGCGCTGGCCAAGTCTAGGAGTAAGACTGCCCATCAGAGGTTAGCTGGTATCAGCAGGGGGTTGCTTTTCTCCAATTCAGGTCAGCCTGGGCTCCAGACAGGGATTTTAAAGGTCCTGTGATCCCAGTAAGCACGCTTGTTAGTGGAATTGAAACGGCTCCGGTACACCTGGGTCCTCTGAAGTTGGCATGGCAGTTTAAAGGGAAAAGGAGAGCCAGGGCTGTGGATACATGACCAAATCAAATCAAATCAAATGTTATTGGTCACATACACATATTTAGCAGATGTTATTGTGTGTAGCAAAATTATTGTGTTCCTAGCTCCAGCAGTGCAGTAGTATCTAACAATTCACAACAATACACAAATCTAAAAGGAAAATAATGTATAAATATTAGGGCGAGCAATGTCAGAGTGGTTATGACTAAAATACAGTAGAACAGAACACAGTATATACATATGAGATGAGTAAAGCAGTATGTAAACATTATTAAAGTGAATCGTGTTCCATTATTAAAGTGAATCGTGTTCCATTATTAAAGTGAATCGTGTTCCATTATTAAAGTGAATCGTGTTCCATTATTAAAGTGAATCGTGTTCCATTATTAAAGTGAATCGTGTTCCATTATTAAAGTGGCCAGTGATTCCATGTCTAAAGTGTCCAATGAGTGTCCAACAATAAATGGAAAAGGTCTTCTGGCACGTGTAGAAAACACAATATGTTTGAGAGGCCTAAAATACTATAAAGCCAATGTTTATGTCATGACACTTTATAAGCATAATATAACAATTTCACTTAATGTACTAGGTGTAAAATGTAGCATATTTCAAAATAGAGGGTTAGATCGTATTTTCTACAACATTATTAGCACAATGTTCATTAAAATATAAATGACAAATATAAGAACATTTAATTACATACGTTTTAGCATACAATGAAGCTATCATTGGGCATCCTCTTGAATCTTCTACACACACTACATTTCATACTGTATCTGAAAAATGTGCATTCTTGATTTCACATCTGAAAACGACTAATTGATAACAAAACAACACATTCTCCACCTCATTCTCCACCACATTCTCCGCCCGCAATAATCATCAGCTCTCCTATGTATGATAATAAGGGTATAATTCATTTATACGCTCTACCTTTACCATGTGTTGACCCATAGGCCATGTTGTGAGCCCACATCTGGCTGGTGCTCACGGGCCTTGAATGGGAGATGCCTCTGGTTATGGGGCAGCTGGGATTGCAGATGAAGCTGGGTTGAGGAGTCTCTGTGTATTATGGAAATTCTATTTAATGGAGACATTGACAGCTGCACATCTACTGAGCATGAAGCCCACTTCTGTTGTTTTCCTCCTTTTGCTGTACAAACAGTCAAGCTCATAACATTGGTGGTAGAGTTGAGAAGGAGGCTAGTTAGGATGGATGTTTGTTTTAGTGATGGAGATGGTAGGATGGCCGATGGAAGGCTTATGGTATGGGAGACAGGAGGCTGGTCGGAGGAACTATAGGAGTACAGGCTCATTGTAATGGCTGGAATAGAGTTTATGTAACGGTATCAAACACAACAAACACATGGAAGCCACATTTTTGACTCTGTTCCATTGATTCCATTCCAGACATTACAATGAGCCTGTCATCCAATAGCTCCTCCCACCAGCCTCCTATGATGGGAGAGTGATTTGGGGTAGTCTGGAGTGCTGTTTTAAACATGGTTACCTCGCAGTTTGTGAAATATCAGATATTGGATGCTACAAATGCAATATGGAGGGATTTGTTAACCCTGTATCTGGGTCATATCTTACTAAGTAGCATGTAATATTGCAGCCTGGCCTCAGGGCAATTCGTAAGATTATGTAAATTGTAAAGGTGTGTAAATGGGATTCCTCTTATGATATATTACACTACGTTAAGTTACGTTATTAATGGAATACCGGTTGTACAATATCATACGAATTATAGGACATATAGTATCATACATCTTACCCGGTCATATAATAGCATAAGAATTGGATGATGTTACTCATCATACATCTTGAAGGACATATAGTATTTTACGTTTTTCTATTAGACCAGGCAGCTGGTTGCATCATAACAACAAAGGAGAATTAGAATAAAAACAATATCAAATCAAATTTTATTTGTCACGTGTTGAATGCAACTTTACCATGAAATTTTAACTTAAAAGCCCTTAACCAAAAATGCAGTTCAATAAATTGAGTTAAGAAACTATTTACTAAATAAACTAAAGTAAAAAAAAATGAATAAATCAAAAAGTAACACAAGAAAACTACATAACAATAACGAGGCTATATACAGGGGGCACCGGCACCGAATCAATGTGCGGGAGTACAGGTTAGTCGAGGTAATTTGTAAAGTGGCTATGCATAGAATTACTGGCGAAAATACATTGCTGGTTAGGGGAACTAAGGACAAAGATTAGGAGAATTTACGTAGTAGTTTAGGTGAATTAGTTTAAGGTTAGGAAAAGGGTCATGGGAAGGAAAGGTTAGCGAAAATATTAGTTGGAGTATGTTTGAGACCTAAAGGCAATCAAATAAACCGACAGACAACGCGGACCAGGAGACAGCCAATCACCCGCCAACCTTCCCTGCTGCCCGTTTGTGAAGGATTTGGGGATTTCATAATTTCCTGTGCTTTCTGAAAGGGGGATGGCAGCACCTGGTCCACACAGCTGTACTTCATTTAGTGAGCAATTTGAAAAGAGCGGGGGGGTGCATGCTGCCTTGTCATTAAGGGCCCCAGAATGGCCTCCGTTTGTTAGACACATGGCACAGAGTTAATGCCTCTGAATGGGGAATACGCGCTGTTGATTCTGTCACAAATTTCTCGTAAGTGCTACGACAGCTGAAAAGCCACTCCAAAGGCGGGGAGGGAAAAACTAACATTTTCCTTATCAAAGGGGTGTTTTCATGGGTAATTAACAGCTGTGGAAGGAATGTACTGTAAGCACAACTTGGTATCTTGTGTAGTCGTCTCATCGTATATTCAATTTGCAGCTAATTGTTTCATCTTCGACTTCTGTGAATCAGCGACTGTATTTTTCAGAGTATATGTCAATGGCTTCACCATAAGAGCAATAATTGGGATGTTGGTAAACTAGCAGTGTGATGTGCAGGTTTGTTTAGTAGCGGATGCTGCTGTCTCTCCAGTGTTGACATAATTAATTTTGACATGCACATGTGCAGGGGAGAAAAAAATCTGAACTACGATCAAAGGCAAGTGCTTTATCGCCACAACAGAGCTCCCGTCGCATTTTGTATTCTACCAATCTGTCAAATCAGTCTGACAACTCATGTGATAGGGAGATGTTCTCTCTCTGTGTGTCTCTCTCTCTGACTAGTTTGTAAATCTGGAACTGTCACTGAAGACACCTCTCAATAAAATTAAACCAGATCCCCAAAGATGAGGTTTGAGATGCAGTGAAGAAAAGGTGCACTTTGTTTTATATTTGTGCAATTAATATTGTAAGTTAATAACATATTATAAGTCGTGTCTGTGTATGAAGTCAATAAACACAAAGGCTGTCATAATAAACAGAAAATGCACATGAACTCTAAAAAGCTGAATAATAACATCTGCTACTGTGCCTTCAGAAAGTATTCAGACCCCTTGACTTAAATAAAAAATACATTACAGCATTATTCTAAAGTGGATTAAATATTTTTCTCAGCAATCTACACACAATACCCCATAATGACAAGGCAAAAACAGTTTTTTTTGCAAATAAAAACGTAAATAACTTATTTACATAAATATTCAGACCCTTTGCTTTGAAATTAGAGCTCAGGTGCATCCTGTTTCCATTGATCATCCTTGAGATGTTTCTACAGTTTGATTGGAGTCCACCTATGGTAAACTCAATTGATTGGGCATGATTTGGAAAGGCACACACCTGTCTATATAAGGTCCCACATATGACAGTGCAGGTCAGAGAGAAAACCAAGCCATGAGGTCGAAGGAATTCTTCGTAGAGCTCCGATACAGGATTGCGTGGAGGCACAGATCTGGGGAAGGGTACCAACTATTTTCTGCAGCATTGAAGGTCCCCAAGAACACAGTGGCCTCCATCATTCTTAAATGGGGGAAGTTTGGAACCACCAAGATTCCTAGACTTCCCAGAGCTGGCCTCCCGGCCAAACTGAGCAATCTGGGGAAAAGGGCCTTGGTCAGGGAGGGGACCAAGAACCCGATGGTCACTCTGACAGAGCTCTAAAGTTCATCTGTGGAGATAGGGGAACCTTGCAGAAGGACAATCACCTCTGCAGCACTTCACCAATCAGGCTTTTATGGTAGAGTGGCAAAACGGAAGACACTCCTCAGTTAAAAGCACAGGACAACGACCCTAAACACACAGCTAAGAAAACGCTTCGGGACAAGTCTCTGAATGTCCTTGAGTAACCCAGCCAGAGGCCGGACTTAAACCCGATCAAACATCTCTGGAGAGACCTGTGCAGCAACGCTCCCCATCCAACCTGAAAAAACTTAAGAGGATCTGCAGAGAAGAATGGGAGAAACTCCCCAAATACAGGTGTGCCAAGCTTGCAGCATCATACCCAAGAAGACTCAAGGCTGTAATCGCTGACAACGGTGATTCAACAAAGTACCGAGTAAAGGGTCATATATAAACGTGATATTTCAGTTTTTTATTTAAATTTCTAAAAGCCTGTTTGTGCTCTGTCATTATGGGGTATTGTGTGTAGATTGATGAGGGAAAAAAACTATTGAATCAATTTTAGAATAAGGCTGTAACCAAAATATGGAAAAAGTAAAGGGTTCAGAATACTTTCTGATGTCACTGTATATGAACCAAAAATTTGTTTGCAAAAATTCAGATTGATAGATAACATGGCCAGCGTGTTCTGACAAGCATGGTCAGTACACTGTGTGCAATTTGCATCCTGGGCAGTGGTGAAGAGCTCACTGTCCAATAGTGGCTTTACACACACACACACACACACACACACACACACACACACACACACACACACACACACACAGACAAACACACACACAAACACACTCACAGACAGACAGCTGTCTTTATGGATAATAGCAGTTGGCCACCTTGGCTCCTCATCATGAGTTTGTGGCTCCCTGCAGAGTGCTGTACGGCATACTCATTGTTAATGGGAGGTTTCTGTGTGTGTCTATGGGCAGTGTGAGGAACAGAACAACACTTGCACTGAGATCGTGCTTAGCTGAGTTGAGTTGAGACCGAGGCACACCTGCCAGATGTAATGGCTAATCATTGTTTATGCCCTGCAAGCCTTCAAATGACCACTCCCACCTCTGTTTAGCCACAAACGCTGACATCACCTGCCGTCTCACTTGCCAACAAGAGGAACCAACCAACAAACCAACAAAACTCACACGGTCCAGAATCTTTACAGAGGTCTGTGCATGGTGTTCATCGTGTATTCATTTAGCATTGATGGTGGGTCAGAGGTGGCATTGGGGTGGAGATGATGGTGGTGGGGGAGGAAGATTGGTGGTGGTGGGAGGGGGTCAGGGGGGCTCTTAGCTGCTCTCCTCCCCTCCTGTCAGCCCCCTCTCTCAGCCAGGCGGTGTTGGGGCGGCCCGGCTCCTCGGCAGCAGATGCGAGCCCTCGTGTCAGTGGCAGCCAGTGGCCCGACGGGCAGAGCGAAGCTCGCACCTCATACCTTATTGAGCCATCTCCCCTAGCAGATGGCGAGCTGCTGCGGGCGCTCCTCTCCCCGATAATTACCAGGCCTCGCTACAGATGGAAATGTCAGTCAGCCCTCACAGGCCCTGGTTCTTGCCATTGCCTCCATCCACAGCCCCTCTACCTAGGCAAGGCCTCTGCCAACACTTACCATGTGTTTTGTGACTGTACACTAGGCAGGCAACAAAATATACATTTCAACATGAATATTCATGCAGGGATGGTGGGTAGGTAGAGGGAGGATCATGTAACTCTCCGCACAGTTGGGCCGGTTGCGACACCGTTTTCCTCCTTCTATATTCCTCCCTTTTCCCTCCTTTTCCATATCTGACACCAAACTTTTCCTCACTCTCGCACAGTTGAAATACTTTCTACTTGTACAATACAGTTGGGGAAAAACCTGTTTAGTAGATTGGGATAACTGTTTGCAAAATGGATGAATTCTAGCAGATGCCAGGACTAACCCCCACTTATCTGTGATAAGGTGAGCAGATGTCCCAGCTTGGCAAGAGCAACGCTCCCACTTTTATTACTCCCTCCCAATGTATCCCAGGAGAAATTTCCCATCGTATTCACAGATAATCTATCTTCGCAGAGAACGAGGCGACAGGGTGCTGACGTTTTATTTGTCGGTCCGTGTAAGACTTAATGTGGATGTGTTTGACTTGGTTCCTGTGTGTAAAAAGCTCAGGTAGATTAAACCTAAGTCAATTCCCAGGATGCACCAGTGGTTAACAAAGACACCAAGACCAAGAGCAACAGCTCACTTTAGGTACCTTGCTGCATACCTCCAGATCACCAAGGCTCAGTGCAGAACTGGCAAATGCATCATTATGAGACGTTGTCATCCCCGGTGGAGGCCACTTCACTGTTTAATGTAATTTTGCTTGGGAGTTACTGTCAGCTCATCACAATGCTGTGGGTGATTATTGTCAGTAGATAGTTGGCTATGTCATGGTGCAGATTACATTCACCCCTTTATCTTTTCATTTCTTGATTCACTCACTCCAAATACATTTACATCAGAAATACCAGTCATCACAAGCAAGGCAGAACTAGATTCATCAGAACTAAAATGGCGACACTGATGATGCGTCACTTTCCCATACTGTACATACTGTCCATATCTACCTACAAAGCATTCTGTCACCAGGACAATGACTCAATGGCAGAGAGGGGAAAATACCATGAGTCACCCTGGGCAGATGTGCAATGAATGCAAGTTGGCCAGTCAACTCTTGCTCTCTGCAATGCAACCACTGTTAATTTTTCCCTGCCTGCTCCTGCCACAGAGTCACAGACCTAAGCCTGGCAGATGCTGAGAGGGGCTTGCTGCTGGCCGCAATGCAATGCAGATGCAGTCAGTGCAGGAAATGAACACCTCTAGTGTGGTCTCTTACAGTGCTCACGGTAATGGGATATTCTTCTAGTGCAAACTTTGCAGCAGCAGCTGAGTGGAAAGATTAGAAGGGTGTGATGCATGTAGATTTTCCATTGTATAGTTTTTCTCATATCATTATATCCTTTGACTTTTGACTGCACTAAGTGGAAGAAATGATTTCATCACGAGGACAGACTCAATCGGTTACAGCATAACAACACAACCTCTCACTCACTGACACTCAACGGTAGAGTGAGATGGAAACTTGAAAGCTTATGATGCAACGCACCAGCAATACAGCACTGGCATTAAAAAACCATGAGAACCCAGCCCTCAACTGGAACACTATCTAGGCTACTATTGTTGTAACTCATGGTGAACCAACAGTACTCCTACAATCCCTTATGTCTGAACCAACAGTACTCTTACAATCCCTCATGGTGAACCAACAGTACTCCTACAATCCCTCATGGTGAACCAACAGTACTCCTACAATCCCTCATGGTGAACCAACAGTACTCCTACAATCCCTTATGTCTGAACCAACAGTACTCTTACAATCCCTCATGGTGAACCAACAGTACTCCTACAATCCCTCATGGTGAACCAACAGTACTCCTACAATCCCTCATGGTGAACCAACAGTACTCCTACAATCCCTTATGTCTGAACCAACAGTACTCCTACAATCCCTTATGTCTGAACCAACAGTACTCCTACAATCCCTTATGTCTGAACCAACAGTACTCCTACAATCCCTCATGGTGAACCAACAGTACTCCTACAATCCCTTATGTCTGAACCAACAGTACTCCTACAATCCCTCATGGTGAACCAACAGTACTCCTACAATCCCTTATGTCTGAACCAACAGTACTCCTATAATCCCTCATGGTGAACCAACAGTACTCCTATAATCCCTTATGTCTGAACCAACAGTACTCCTACAATCCCTCATGTCTGAACCAACAGTACTCCTATAATCCTTTATGTCTGAACCAACAGTACTCCTACAATCCCTCATGTCTGAACCAACAGTACTCCTACAATCCCTCATGTCTGAACCAACAGTACTCCTACAATCCCATATGTCTGAACCAACAGTACTCCTACAATCCCATATGTCTGAACCAACCGTACTCCTACAATCCCTTATGTCTGAACCAACAGTACTCCTACAATCCCCCATGTCTGAACCAACAGTACTCCTACAATCCCATATGTCTGAACCAACAGTACTCCTACAATCCCATATGTCTGAACCAACAGTACTCCTACAATCCCTTATGTCTGAACCAACAGTACTCCTACAATCCCTCATGGTGAACCAACAGTACTCCTACAATCCCTCATGTTTGAACCAACAGTTCTCCCACAATCCCTCATGTTTGTCTCTCTTGACGTGATACTTCTCGTGTCACACCCAATACAACATCTCTAGCCCTGGTCAGCCATGATACGTGGTCTGAATGAAGTTACATTTTTATTGTCTGGATGCAATTTCTGACAAACATATATTTTAACTTCACTGTCACCTGTCTTAAGAATGTGTTTTCACTCCTCTATCAAAACAAAACAAAAACACTCAATACATTACTAATTTGTGGTGTGCAGATGCGCTTCAACTCAATCTCACTTTGCATTAGACCCATTATGCAAATGTTCCCGCGGTACATGATGAGTAAAACAGGTATAGAGGCCTCATTCAGGACCAATCAGAAAAATGTGCACCTAAAAGCCATTTGTGGGGAGGAAATAATGTCACAGGTTCTCTGTCCCTGGCCAGCGGCTCTCTGGTCTCCTGTGAGGGTGAAAGGTAGAGTCACACCTGTTTCATCCCTTTCTGTTTAATCTGGGCCAAGCTAATTCAGCCCCGTGCCACAATTACCACAGCTGAAGCTGTCAAAATGAATCACTGAAGTTTTCACTGCAATCTTCCAGTCTATTGCTCTTATCCAAATTGTGTCCTTCCTATGTTTGGTATGACGGCGGAATTTTTAATCATCGCTATTGTATGTTCTTATACTACTGTATGTGAAAATGTATGTTTACTCAATATGTTCAGTTGTGGGTACCCAAGATAACAACCCTACCAGTGAGCCTACCTTGTGCTTCTCGTAACCATCATTTGCCTTGTTGACCTACAACATCACCTGTTGTCCACTGTCATCATTTCACATTGTGTAATTATTCTGATTGTGATTAATTATACCTCAGTATGTTTGCGGGATGCTGCATTTGACAGGTTAATGAGCAACCACATGCTATTTTGTGGTCTGGCGAGTTACTCTCAAATATCCTGTTGTAACACATTGGTAATAGTGGAGGGCAAACCTGCTTGCCCAAATAGATTAAAACCCAGCACTTATTGCATTTAATCACTGATTCCATCCACCTACAGTACCAGTCAAAAGTCCCCTCATTTAGCCAAAGTATTGAACGTTTCCATTGTTGTTTATGAAGGGCTAATACTGTATAAACCCCTCATAAACAACAATGGAAACGTTTAGCACTTTGGCCAAATGCGGGAAAATTGCTAGCTGTTAGCTTCCTGTTATATACAGCACAGTGCCTTCAGAAAGTACTCACATCCTTTGATTTTTTCCACATCTTGTGGGATTAAAACAGATTAATTTGGTCAACGATCTACATAAAATACTCTGTAATGTCAAAGTGGAAGAAAAATTCTAACATTTGTAAAACAATTATGAAAAATAAAACACTAATATATCTTGATTATATAAGTTTTCAACCCCGTGAATTAATACATGTTAGAATCACCTTTGGTAGTGATTACAGCTGTGAGTCTTTCTTGGTAACCCTCTAAGAGCTTTCCACACCTGGATTGTGTAATAGTTACCCATTATCCATTTCAAAATTATTCAAGCTCTGTCAAATTGGTTGTTGATCATTGATAGACAACCATTTTCAGGTCTTGCCATAGATTTTCAAGCAGGTTTAAGTCAAAACTGTATCTCAGCCACTGTCTTCTTGGTAAGTAACTCCAGTGTAGATTTTTGCCTTGTGTTTTAGGTTATTGTCCTGCTGAAAGGTGATTTTGTCTCCCAGTGTCTGGTGAAAGGCAGACTGAACCAGGTTTTCCTCTAAGATTTTGCCTGTGCTTAGCTCCCTTCCGTATCTTTTTTATCCTGAGTTTCCTATCTCCTCAAAAGTATCTCTTTACGTATAACATAAGTAAATTCACTGATGTACTAGGCCAATATTCAGACATTTTTTTCGTATTTACTATTGTCAGTCCTATAATGTGCAATATGAGATGTTTCTCTCTCTCCATGATCTGTGATCTGACAACCCACGTATGCTTTGTTAGCAGTAGCCTCCCACTGAAGCCTTCACGAGACGAGTATTGGCCTTCACAACTTTATATTGGTGAACAACTACAGTTAATTGCTTTCCATTTACAGAACATGCACTTACCCAAAGGATATTGTATAAACCGCTTTAAATTATTTCATTTGAAAAATGTTAATCTTGCCCTTGTGCTTTACCAGTGGGTAAAGTAGACATTTATAATTACACAGATTTCAAACTACAATACAAGTCAATGAAACAGACATGGGCGATGCTTCGGTGAATAAACCCTATGCCTCAATCTGAACCGGCCTTTGGGGTATGTGAAAACAATGGGTGGATGAAACAGTTGAAACCAAAAGCTCAAGTGCTGGAAGCCAATTAGGTTTCCCTTTATCGACCGTCCTATTTTAGTCCAGTCAGCTTCCTACTCATCTCCTCCGTCTGTGTATCTCAGAGACAGTGTGCTGCTTTCACAACCTCTGCTGGAGATTGAGAGAGAGAGAAAGAGAGAGAGGACAAAGACAGAGAGAGGACAAAGACAAAGAGGAAAAAAGACAGAGCGAGGAGGAGAGAGATGGGTGTCCTAACACAAAAAGTACATAAGAGAGTAAGTGAGTGTGGGAGTTTGTGAGGTGACCTTGTAACCAGGTGGGTTGACTTGGACGGGCTGGTAGGATGTTCGTGTCTACGGGGAAGAACGGACAGATGCTCGCCTTGTTCCCTGGGTGAGACACTGGGCTCCCGAGTGGCACAGTGGTCTAAGGCACTGCGTCTCAGTGTTAGAGGCATCACTACAGACACCCTGGTTTGAATCCAGACTGTATCACAACCGGCTGTGATTGGGAGTTCCATAGGGCAGTGCAAGATTGGCCCAGTATGGTAGAGGATGGCAGAGTGGCTTTAAGGTGAGGGAGGACGGTGGAAGATGGCGGAACAGCTCTAAGGAAAGAGAGAGGGCCCATGTAATTCCCCACTGTTTCCACTGATCCTGTCTGAGCTGCTTATCGACCCTCTCCCACACTGCTCTCTGGTGTTGTGGCTCTGGCACTCCAGCACTAGAGGCTGTGGGTTTAGCCTGTCTCAGACTCACTGCTGCTGGGTAGCACTATAACATCACTCAGGGGGTAACATGGGAGACATGGATTGGAAAGTATTTGTACTCTCATCCTCCCCTTGGTAAGCATGGGTTCCTTTTCTGAAGTCACATTGTTAATTACTTGTTATTTGTTTACCAGGTCTGTTGTACAGAGTTATAGCTTATTTGATAGCTTCTTGCACAGTGACAGTTTCAATGCATACACTCAAATGAGGTAATGCTAAAGAACTTCAAGAGTATAATTTCTATTAATTTAACTAGAGTGATATCCACTGTGCAATTAAAATATACACTACATTACATTAATTGGCTTCAAATTTGCTGATAATTGCACTCGTTCTTTTGAAGCTGACCCTATTTCATCTATGACCAAAAATAGCAGGGCAATTTCCAACTGGAATAAAAAAAAAAATACGCTGTGTGATTTTTCATACATTGGGGGAATTACGATTTTACAAATATGCTTTTGTTCGACATGTGAATTATGAGTTGTAAGACTCTTAATCCTAATTAATCAAAGCTGAGCTGTTGTTTTCTCTGGCATGCTGCATTCATACACACACACACACAAACACACACACGCACGCACGCACGCACACACACACACACACACACACACACACACACACACACACACAGCTACTGGATATGAAAGATCATCAGAACACTTGTATAATATAGTCAACACATTAATCAATCAACCACTCCATTTATTCATTTATCAAAATTATTACAAACTAGATTCAACATGTTCTATGGGTGAGAGACGAATTTGAGTTTGAGTGGGGTTTTGGAGTGAATAAGTGAGCATTTTAAAGATCAGAAGTTTCAAAAGGGGGTGCTAGTTAGCTACTGTGAGCTCCTCCATTCTGTTTTGTGTAGACAGAGAGCTTTGATCAGTGTGTGAGGTTTAAATTGAATTACAAAGCATCCTGTACCACTGGTGAAAGTAAAAATACCTTATAGTACTACTCACTGGAAGTCGTTATCTGTAAAATACTATTTATATTTGTCACTACTTTTTACTTCACCACATTCCTAAAGAAAATTATGTACTTTTTACTCCATACATTTTCCCTGGCACCCAAAAGTACTCGTTACATTTTGAATGCTTAACAGGACAGAAGTTGTCAAATTCCCGCAAGAGAGAACATCCCTGGTCATCTCTACTACCTCTGATCTGGCAGAATCACTAAATACACATGCTTTGTTTCTGAATGATGTCTGAGGGTTGGAGTGTGCCCCTGGCTATCTGAAAATTAATAAAACACCAACAATTGTGCCATCTGGTTTGCTTAATATAAGGATTTTGACTTTGACTTTTGATACTAAAGTACATTTTTGCAATTACATTTACTTTTGATACTTAAGTATATTTAAAACCAAATACTGTACTTTTAGACTTTTACTCAAATAGAATTTTACTGGGTGACTTTCACTTTTACTTGAGAAATGTCCTATTAAGGTATCTTTAGTTCTACTCAAGTCTAACATTTGGGTACTTTTTCCACCGCTGCCAGAACATTGTTCGTACTACAATTCTGCTCAAGAAGGCAACATTCTGTCAAGGTTTTAAACTGTTTCCTAATTTATCCAACTAATTAATCCACAGTCTGCATGTTGTCTTTAAGTGCATTGCTCTTTGCAGCTATTACAAGTAACTGAGTGGACACATAACAGAGTGGACTCGTAACTGAGTGGACACGTAACAGAGTTGACATGTAACAGAGTGGACTCGTAACAGAGTGGACTCGTAACAGAGTGGACTCGTAACAGAGTGGACTCGTAACTGAGTGGACACGTAACAGAGTGGACTCATAACAGAGTGGACTCATAACAGAGTGGACTCGTAACTGAGTGGACACGTAACAGAGTGGACTCATAACAGAGTGGACTCGTAACAGAGTGGACTCGTAACAGAGTGGACTCGTAACTGAGTGGACACGTAACAGAGTGGACTCATAACAGAGTGGACTCGTAACTGAGTGGACTCATAACAGAGTGGACTCGTAACAGAGTGGACTCGTAACTGAGTGGACACATAACAGAGTGTACACGTAACAGAGTTGACATGTAACAGAGTGGACTCATAACAGAGTGGGATAGGCCAGATCTGAAGTGGAGCTGGTCTTTCACAAGGCAGGAGGGGAAGCATTAATTAATCAGCACTGCGGTGACCTTGTGACCCTTGTGTATGAGACAGGTACTCACAGAAGCCTTTGATGTCTAGTGCATCGTATTCCAAGGAAGAGAGACAGGAAGTGAACAGAGTAAGAGATAGAGAGAGAGAGAGAGAGAGAGAGAGAGAGAGAGAGAGAGAGAGAGCGAGAGAGAGAGAGAGAGAGAATATGTGCATGTATGGATGAGAGAAATGTTTGGAGACCAGCCCTGAATATGCTGCTGCTCTGTGTGTGTGTCTCCCTGTGTAACACTTGTGACACAGACGTTTCACAGTCTTTCTGACGGCTGATCTGCTATTCCCCTTACCATAGCCAAGTGAGCCAACTGGGCCTGGCCTGAGTTTATGTAAGCAGAGGCCCGGCTTGACTCTCATCTCCTCTCCATTACGACCAGAGCCGGGTGCAATACTTCTGTTGTGTCCGCCGGCCTGTCAGTCTGTTATTTGTGATATTGTTTGGTGTTTCGGGTGTTTACATCCTGTTGTGGAGTCAACCAGGCCGGCCCCTAACACATGGAAGATTAGCTAAAAGATTAAGCCATATCAGATGAGGACGGGACGCAAGGACATGGGGACATTTGAGACAGACCATTGTAGCACTCACACAGAGATTGAATTATGTTGGATGGTCAAAGTAGAGTGTTGCGTGGTAAAGGATTTGTTGTAGGGGGTACCAATAGATATTGCAGCTCTATTTCTTTGCAGATGTATTTTGTTGTTGTTGTTGTTATTTCTTAAATGATTAGCCCAGAACGTTATATAACATTTGATTTGAATAGCACATTTTTTTTATTTGATTTGAGGAGTGAACAGGACCTTTCAAAGGCAGTTGCCATCTAGCCTCGTTGACATCTTTACATGAGATGGTTGTCAGTGGCAGTTCAAGCCTTGCTACACTTCTGGCATTTTTATCTGTGTGGGGAGAGCAGGGGAAAGGGGGTGTATGTCACAGGAGGTTGGTGGCACCTTGATTGGGGAGGACGGGCTCATGGTAATGGCTCGAGGGGAATAGGTGGAATGGCATTAAATAAATCAAACGCATGGTTGCCATTCCATTCGCTCTGTTCCAGCCATTATTATGAGCCATCCTCCCTTCAGCAGCCTCCTGTGGTGTATGTGTGTGTGTGACTGACCTGCTAACACAGACAGACATCCATACAGACAGAGACAGCACAGGACAGACAAATAATGAGAGGCAGCTCATAGACACCAGCCACGGCCACAGGAACCTTTTGTCTGGCATGTTTTTTATCAGCCTCACCTCATCTGTCAGCCCTGCACATGACCAAATTAGTCCCCAGTATCAGTCTGTTATCTGGCCACGTCCCGCCTGGCCAAGCCGGAATCACTCTCTATCCTGCTCACTTCCCAACCAGCTGGTCCACTCTGAGGAATCCCAGGCTATGGATCCTTGGGCTTGAGCCTCCGCAGACTCCGGGAACACTGGTGCGAGAAAAAGAGCCTTGCTGCCTTTTAAGGCCACTAAGCCCCACCTGGGTATATAAATATACGCTGAGTGTATATACTGTATAATTTTTTTTACAAATGTAATCCTTATTTTACCAGGTAAGTTGACTGAGAACACATTATCATTTACAGCAGTATACACCTTACTAATATTGAGTTGCAGCCCCTTTTGCCCTCAGAACAGCCTAAATTCTAAGGGCATGGACTTCAAAAGCATTCCACAGGGATGCTGATCCATGTTGACTCCAACGCTTCCCACAGTTGTGTCAAGTTGGCTGGATGTCCTGTGGGTGGTGGACCACTGTTGATACACACGGGAAAGTATTGAGAGTGAAAAAAGCAGCAGCTCTGCAGTTCTTCACACACTCAAACCTGTGCGCCTGGCTCCTACTACCAATCCCCTGTTCAAAGTTACTTAAACCTTTTGTCTTACCCATTCACCCTCTGAATAGCACACATACTGTTCACAATCCATGTCTCAATTGTCTCAAGGCACAACATTCCTTCTTTAACCTGTCTCCTCCCCTTCATCTACACTGATTGAAGTGGATTTAAGAAGTGACATCAATAAGTGATTATAGCTTTCACCTGGTCAGTCATTCTCATGAAAAGAGCAGGTGTTCCTAATGTTTTGTGCACCCAGTGTATATTATATCATTTATATATTTACAGTTGAAGTCGGAAGTTTACATACACTTAGGTTGGAGTCATTAAAACTAGTTTTTAAACCACTACACAAATTTCTTGTTAACAAACTATAGTTTTGGCAAGTCGGTTAGGACATCTACTTTGTGCATGACACAAGTCATTTTTTAAACAATTGTTTACAGACAGATTATTTCACTTATACTTCACTGTAACACAATTCCAGTGGGTCAGCAGTTTACATACACTAAGTTGACAGTGCTTTAAAACAGCTTGGAAAATTACAGAAAATTATATCATGGCTTTAGAAGCTTCTGATAGGCTAATTGACATAATTTGAGTCAATTGGAGATGTACCTGTGGATGTATTTCAAATCAAAAGACATCAGTCAAGACCTCCACAAGTCTGGTTCATCCTTGGGAGCAATTTCCAAACACCTGAAGGTACCATGTTCATCTGTACAAACAATAGTACGCAAGTATAAACACAATGGGACCATGCAGACGTCATACCGCTCAGGAAGGAGACGCGTTCTGTCTCCTAGAGATGAATGTACTTTGGTGCGAAAATTGCAAATCTATCCCAGAACATCAGCAAAGGACCTAGTGAAGATTCTAGAGGAAACAGGTACAAAAGTATCTATATCCACAGTAAAAATGAGTCCTATATCAACATACAAAAATTTTACTTTTTAGAGAAATGTCCTCTGGTCTGATGGAACAAAAATATAAATGTTTGGCCATAATGACCATCGTTATGTTTGGAGGAAAAAGGGGGAGGCTTGCAAGCCAAAGAATACCATCCCAACCGTGAAGCATGGGGGTGGCAGCATCATGTTGTGGGGGTGCTTTGCTGCAGGTGGGACTGGTGCACTTCATGAAATAGATGGCATCATGAGGCAGGAAAATGATGTGGATATATTGAAGCAACATCTCAAGACATCAGTCAGGAAGTTGAAGCTTGGTCGCAAATGGGTCTTCCAAATAGACAGTGACCCCAAGCATACTTCCAAAGTTGTGGCAAAATGGCATAAGGACAACAAAGTCACGTTATTGGAGTGGCCATCACAAAGCCCTGACATCAATCCTATAACATTTGTGGGCAGAACTGAAAATGCTTGTGCGAGCTAGGAGGCCTACAAACCTGACAGTTACACCAGCTCTGTCAGGAGGAATGGGCCAAAATTCATCCAACGTATTGTGGGAAGCTTGTGGAAAGCTACCCGAAACGTTTGACCCAAGTTAAACAATTTAAAGGCAATGCTACCGAACACTAATTGAGTGTAAACTTCTGACCCACTGGGAATGTGATAAAATAATTAAAAGCTGAAATAAATCATTCTCTCTACTATTAATCTGACATTTCACATTCTTAAAATAAAGTGGTGATCCTAACTGACCGAAGACAAGGAATTTTTACTAGGATTAAATGTCAGGAATTGTGGTAAACCTGAGTTTAAATGCATTTGGCAAAGGTCTATGTAAACTTCCGACTTCAACTGTACATAAAGCGAGACAGTCAGTTTGCAAAGGTGAAATTAAAACTTGATGTTAATTGTACTGTGGTATCCGGTGATATTTGCTTAATTTATTTTCTATCGGTAGCAGATGTAGGCGGACCTTATACAGTGAGGGAAAAAAGTATTTGATCCCCTCTCAATCAGAAAGATTTCTGGCTCCCAGGTGTCTTTTATACAGGTAACGAGCTGAGATTAGGAGCACACTCTTAAAGGGAGTGCTCCTAATCTCAGATTGTTACCTGTATAAAAGACACCTGTCCACAGAAGCAATCAATCAATCAGATTCCAAACTCTCCACAATGGCCAAGAACAAAGAGCTCTCCAAGGATGTCAGGGACAAGATTGTAGACCTACACAAGGCTGGAATGGGCTACAAGACCATCACCAAGCAGCTTGGTGAGAAGGTGACAACAGTTGGTGCGATTATTCGCAAATGGAAGAAACACAAAAGAACTGTCAATCTCCCTCGGCCTGGGGCTCCATGCAAGATCTCATCCCGTGGAGTTGCAATGATCATGAGAACGGTGAAGAATCAGCCCAGAACTACACGTGAGGATCTTGTCAATGATCTCAAGGCAGCTGGGACCATAGTCACCAAGAAAATAGTCACCAAGAAAATTGGTAACACACTACGCTGTGAAGGACTGAAATCCTGCAGTGCCCGCAGGGTCCCCCTGCTCAAGAAAGCACATATACATGCTCGTCTGAAGTTTGCCATTGAACATCTGAATGACTCAGAGGACAACTGGGTGAAAGTGTTGTGGTCAGATGAGACCACAATGGAGCTCTTTGGCATCAACTCAACTCGCCATATTTGGAGGAGGAGGAATGCTGCCTAATGACCCCGAGAACACCATCCCCACCGTCAAACATGGACGTGGAAACATTATGCTTTGGGGGTGTTTTTCACCCAAGGGGACATGATAAATCTTCACCGCATCAAAGGGGCGATGGACGGGGCCATGTACCATCACATCTTGGGTGAGAACCTCCTTCCCTCAGCCAGGGCATTGAAAATGGTTCGTGGATGGGTATTCCAGCATGACAATGACCCAAAACACACGGACACCAAGTACTAAGTCATGTTTTGCAGAGGGGTCAAAAACGTATTTCCCTCATTAAAATGCGTTTAACATATAACATGTTTGACATGTGTTTTCTTTGATCACTGTTCAAATAAACCTACCATTAACATTATAGACTGATCATTTCTTACAAAATCAGCAGGGGATCAAATACTTTTTTCCCTCACTGTAACTTAGTGTTTTACTTTTCTATTATTTCTCTATTTTCTTTCTCTCTGCATTGATGGGAAGGGCCCCTAAGTAAGCATTTCACTGTTAGTCTACGCCTGTTGTTTATGAAGCATGTGACGAATAAAATTGAGGAGAGACAACCTGGCAAATTGCTGCCCAGCGTAAGCAATATTGAGGAAAGATGATAATAGGCTCTTGGTGGGCCTTACTTGTGACGTCTTAAGTACATTTCTCAAGTTGTAAGTTCTGTAACTGAAAGATTAACCTCTAGCATATTATCAACAGAGATGTAGTATTTTTTCTCTTCAGAGTGCCAAAGATTTTGAGCTTCAGTCCCATGACATGACATTTTATGGAACTTGGGTTCATTTCAGTGAACAGTTTTCGAAAGTACATCCCAAATCTGGTGGATTTGCTACTGGACATGTAATTGCTATTCTTGCTAGTGCCTGAAATGTGTCATTGCTTAAATTGCAGCACACATCCATTCCATCACACTGTAATCAACCAGTCCACATGACTGCATGTGATTGATGTAGGGACGAAGCTTCAGTAGTACATTTCAAGTGATGGGGGGATGTTTTCAAAGATAGGATACAACATATTTGACCATGATTGAGGGAAGCCCTTCACACGTGCACACAAATGCGTAAATGCACATACATACATACACATCTGATACTCACGTGTTGAATGCAAAATGAGAGAGAGCTCGTTTTTTTGTTTTGAAGGACACTAAAAAAGTGTTCTATTGAAAAAGTTTGGATACTAGCTACCATTGATGGGGCTGTTGTGGACCGGGTCGAGAGCTTCAAGTTCCTTGGTGTCCACATCACTAAGGACTTAACATGGTCCACACAAACCAGCACAGCCGTGAAAAGGGCACGTTAGCTCCTCTACTTCCTCAGGAGGCTGAAAAGATTTGGTGTGGGCACTCGGATCCTCCAAAAGTTTTACACCTGCACCATCTCGACAGGCTGCATCACCACTTGATGTGGCAAATGCACCACCCTTGACCGCAAAGCACTACAGAGGGTGATGAGGACAGCCCTGTACATCACTGAGACTGAGATCCCTGTCATCCAGGACCTCACTAGACTATATATACACACCATATGCTCACTCACTAGACTATATATGCACACTTACTAGACTATATATACTCACCATATACACACTACATTTATTTTATTTTTTTAACCTTTATTTAACTAGGCAAGTCAGTTAAGAACAAATTCTTATTTTCAAAGACAGCCTAGAAACAGTGGGTTAACTGCCTGTTCAGGGGCAGAATGACAGATTTGTACCTTGTCAGCTCAGGGATTTGAACTTGCAACCTTCTGGTTACTAGTCCAACACTCTATCCACTAGGCTACCCTAACACACTACATTGACCCTCCCACACAAAATCCACACACATTCACATACACTACATACCGACTAACACACATAACACACACACGCAGACCGACACAACACAAACACACATACATACACATTAGACACACGCACACTCACACACTTTTACACTCATAATTTGCTGCTGCTACTATCTGTCCAGGGATCCAAAGCCAAAGGCGGGAGTAATGGAGAGGACAGTGTTAAACAAACTGAAAGGATTCTACAAGCAGTTGATACAACAACAGGAAAAGTCTTCACATGAGAACTGGGCGGAGTCTGTGGAGAAAGTAAGAAAAATGATCAGTGAAAAGCTGCAGATGGATCATATGAAGACTGAGGTGGAGCACGCCCAAAGGTCTGGAAAACATGTGACCAGCCCAGGTGACAGACCCAGGCCGATAGGGGTCAAGTGCCTCAGGTTTAAAGGAAAATTTCATCCAATCTCGTGGTAATTGTTTCATTAGTCCATTGTTGATATAGTCCCAAAATGTTTTTCATGTCAGCAATCAAGTTTTCAACATATGTAACAGCCGATATAAGAAATGCAGCTGGTATAATTCACTTTGTAAAATGCATCATACCAGCTGGGAGGATTGAGAGAGCCAAGCCTCAGTGTCAGTAACTTAAACCCAACATCACACACACACACACACTTACCATGCACCCAGGCTCTGTCGTAACCGGCCGCGACCGGGAGATCCGTGGGGCGACGCAAATTTTTTTTCAAATCAAATCAAATCAAATCAAATTGGCCTATAGTCGTCCGGGTTAGGGAGGGCTTGGCCGGTAGGGATGTCCTTGTCTCATCGCGCACCAGCGACTCCTGTGGCGGGCCAGGCGCAGTGCGCGCTAACCCAGGTTACCAGGTGCACGGTGTTTCCTCCAACACATGGGTGCGGCTGGCTTCCGGGTTGGATGCGCGCTGTGTTAAGAAGCAGTGCGGCTTGGTTGGGTTGTGTATCGGAGGACGCATGACTTTCAACCTTCGTCTCTCCCGAGCCCGTACGGGAGTTGTAGCGATGAGACAAAATAGTAGCTACTAAAACTATTGAATACCATGAAATTGGGGAGAAAAAGGGGTAAAAATTAAACAAAACAAAAAAAAAATATATATATATACACTGTATATATCAGAATGGGCAATTCATTATAAATACATCTAAAAATAAAAACATTGTATTTGGTACAAAACATTCTCTCAGACCTAAACCCCAACGGGAGTTGTGACCATTGAACAAGTTGAGGAAGCTAAATTCCTAGGTATAACATTGGATGGTCAATTATCATGGTCAATTATCACAATGACGTTTAAAAAACAGATTAAACAACACAATGACCTTTAAAAAACAGATTAAACAACACAATGACCTTTAAAAACAGATTAAACAACACAATGACCTTTAAATAATAGATTAAACAACACAATGACCTTTAAAAACGGATTAAACAACATAATTACCTTTACATAATAGATTAAACAAGAACCCATGGAATGGCAGGGACTGTGAGGGGACAAACACACACACAGAAACACTAACACACACATCATTTTTTTGTTTTACTGTTTGTGTTATTTTTGTTGTTGTATTGTTTGTATATCGTTGTATTTTAAATGTTTGTATGTCCTTGTCTATCAATGTATCAGTGTTTTGTTACTTGTCATGTTAATGTTTTTTGGTGGACCCCAGCAAGAGAAGCTGCTGCTTCTGCGAAGGCTAATATCCAAATAAATAAACAAAGAAACACACACACACACTCACACACCACACACACACACAAACACACAAACACATGAGACACTGTACAGGCCGTGTACAGAAGGGGGAGAGTATGTCGAGGGACAGGGATGGGGAGGGGTGCCAAAGGCTACAGCAGATAGCCTGTGCCAACCTGAACCCAACCCTTCCATCCAAACAGAAATAAAGTGCTCTTGGCTCCCAGCAGCCCCCAGCGTGCAGTGTTCTTGCCAAACTTTTCCCTGAAAAATGTAAAAACAAGACTAATTTGATGCAATGATTTGCTGGAAAAAAATCTGAAACATACAGTATCTTTAGAGTGTGAGTCAGATTTTCTTTCAGAAAGTTAATTATGCAATTGGAAGTTTTCTATCATTCTCTGTATGTCCAGAGATGGAAGCTGGACATTATACTACCATTAGTAGGCAATATACTTATTACTGATTCCTAACATACCATATACTGTAATAACCGTGAAATTGAAACCCGTCGTCAATCTTTAATCGGCTCCTATATCAGCGCTGATACAAGCCCTGCAGATTGCAGCAGACCCGCTCCGTTTTTGTCATGTATTCCAGTATCTACAGTATCTCTGTGTTTATTTTTGCATTAGCCAAGGCTCCGGTGCTGTCTGTGCTGTCTCGTAGCTGTGTTTGCTGATCTCTCATTGCTCTCATTGCCTCAGGCACTATTCGCCTTTACCCAAAATAAGCGTTTCTGATTAGGGCCCTGATCTCGGCTGCATCTCGAGCAATACTCATACTGCTGATGGCACCCTAACCCCAGGACACGGAGAGAAACCACACGTCACCATAGCAACACAGCATTTTCTCAGCCAAGAACTTGACCTGCTCCTCAGACAAGCGGCAAGTCTGACAAATAGGCTTCTCTTTCTCTCTCTCTCTCCCCCTCTCTCTCTCTCTCTCTCTCTCTCTCTCTCTCTCTCAAGGCTTCTGTCTCGGCTCAGATAGCCTCCTGCATGTAGTGCAGAAAATAAACCCCCATAAGCCGCTGTTCTACTCCCCACCACATTTGGGTACTATTGACTTTAATACCCGGAGATCAAAGTTGCACACAGCGTGCAAATCTGTCTGTGTGGGAATAAGCTACAGGAATATACAGTGGTGACAGTCACCATTGCTGATGTCATACCACATTGTAATTTTATGCCTTTTTATGGAAAATTGTGGGGCTCCCAACCAGTAGAAAATATCAATATAACTGTAGGAGTGAAAACTGAGATGGAAAAATAAAATCCCTCTGACATTCACAAATTCTCAGCAAGTCTGGCTGTACGGTGTGAATTCGTTGACACGAAAAGCCTCTGACATTAGCTCAGGCTCTCTAAGAACACTGGGGCCCACGAGGAAGAATCAGGTTTCCAAGACATGCCTACAGTTGAAGTACACCTCCTCCGGGCCAACCATTCCTCTGATCTCTAACTCTTCCAGGAGAGGACTACTCAGCTCCTTCCCTTACCAAAACAGGAAGTGACACATTAAGGGAACAATCTCCTCCCTTGTTAGGGTCTGACACAGTGAAAGCAGAGAGAGGCCTTGCCATTAACACCACTGGCGGATTTTGTCAGCTGATAAGGGCTGACAGATGAGGTGGACTGGTGACCTTAAACTGTAGATAGGATAGTATCCTTTCCCTGTGCTCTTGAGTTAATGGTGCACTCACTCTGGCTTGGAACGACGCCCTTGGGGAAGCTATTACGCAGTGAGCATAGTGACTACACAATGGAATCAGATCCTGCCTCATGGAACTGCTGCCCACACAAGCCCAACAGTATGCTATTACAATTCAAGGACAAACAGTATTATTAATTTTCCTCTCGCATCCAAGCAACTGGCAAAGTCTACTAATCAGCCCCTTTGAAACATTTCTGATTGCAGCCAAGGTGTACCAAGCAACAAAAGAGAATAGTTTCTAGTTAGTTTTTTTTGTGAAAGTTTCTAGCGTTTTAGAGGTCACTTCCATGGAAAGAAGAGAACATAAGGATGTATTTCTGCACAGGATGGTGCTTCTCTCTTTGTCTAAATTGACAGAGAAATCTTTTGGAATATGTGTGGGTGGTCATATCAAATGAGCAGATTCCAACTAGAAAAAGTCCCAAAATAAGACTTTGACAAAATGCCTTTTTCACAAACATACAATGTAGAATCAACTCTCTTCCTTGTTGATCATTAGCCAACTACAAGTCACCAATGACAACATAATGAGATAATGGTCGAGAGTAAGAGGTGTATCAGACTTTCATTATTACTCCGTTCTCTACAGATCTGACTCATGTAACCCAATGCGCCAGTGATGACCTCAGAAGGGAAGACAGGCCAGCTCCAAATGGGTGTGTTCTCATTGATATCAGTTCAAATCATGACAACAACACTGACTGCATGTAACTCTGCACTGACATTGTCACTCGCCATCTCTTTTCCTTTTACTAAAAGCTTGATCTTGGTCTCATGCGCTAATTAGCTATCTAAGTAGCATTTTTAAACTACACAAATTCTATGTGGCAGCCCGCTTAAGGCTTACACCACACTTGGCAAACTCCTATCAGCCAAAGTGCTGAAAATAATAAGATTGAACTGCAAATCGTATGGCTCCAACCAAGAAATAGATATTAGGGCTGAGTAAATTTTTGGCATAGCTGTAATGTTAGACATCTCTCGCCTGTGGTAATTTAACACACGTCTAGACAATAGTGCTTTGTTCTTGGCAGATAACATACATTTTGACATCCCCTCACACCACGGCTCCTTGAAATTCTTATCTAATGAGTTGTATTTGCATTTCAAATATTTATCGTTGGGGAAACATTGTGCTATTAGTTGTAAGGGAATCAGGTACACAGTCACAAGCTATCATTTGACTAATGGCAATTATTTTCATAGCACCTGGAGAAGGGCGTTGAATAAGCCAGGCATACAACACACCTTTCAATGCCATCTAAAAGGCTTTATGTGACAAAAACTTGTCTGAATAAATACCTTTTAACATGTCCACTGTGCTGTTGTAATACCATGAACAAATCCTAGCAGGCAATGCAAAAGCATGCACAATATTACTGAGAATCTCCCAATATCAAGCTCTCTGCTTCAGATTCATTTCAGTGGACGGATTCTGTCCAACCCTTGGAGGGGAAAACACACAGCACAGCCCTCACGTCCATGTGGCAGGTGGACTTCCTGTTTTAGTAATTAGAATCAAATTAGGTTAAACTGCCTTTCTCTTCCCACCGACCACAAAGGCCTGGTGCTCCCTGCACCTCCAGGCACAGCGAATTAGACCGGCAACACACTGAGCGCCTAATGGACGAAACCACGCAACGGCTGCTCGGCTAAATCTGCACCTGCAAAATATGAAAATATGTGTTTCGTAATGAAATAATTTATAGGTCTCCAGTAGTAAGACTTACATGTTAGGGGGTGTAGATTGACAATTAAAATATGGATGTGTCTGGATAAAAGATAAAGCAGGGTTCTGTTGGTTTTGGAGTGTGTCTGGATTTTTTTTGTGAGGCCCTAATTGTACTCTTGATGGGTTTACATTCATTTCTTTCTCACACCTGCCTCCTTTATTTGGTGGCGAGATGCAGGATGGGCTTCCTCACTATTATGACTAATAGAGGGTTCAGGGCACACATCTCCTATCTCTGCAGACAACCACACTAGCCACTGTTGAATGCAACGTGGACACCTGAGAATGTAGAGAATTCATTGTCTCTTTGTTTAGCTGGCAACAAATCTATGAAAAAGTCAAAAGAACGACTGGTGAGCTTTTGTGCAGAGTGTGATGCATTTGAACTGAAATGAATGAGACAAACTCATTTTATAATGAACTACCATTTGGAAAAAGGCTTGATTCATTCTCACAACATCTATACAATACATTTTTTTAAACGGCTATGACACAATATCTTTATCTTACCGTTCATGCACCTCTATCGCCCTTTTAAGATGACAGCTTTAAATCTTAGCAGCAGCCATTTTAAAATCTCAAACATTCCACGTCCTGCTCCTCATCTTTCTCCTCAGGAGGGGGCCGTATGACTCAACCAACCTGACATGGTGTCTATGGGGCTGGGGGTAATTATTGGAGCGCCTTGTGCCCAGAGATGTGACTGACAGAGCTATCTGCTCTTTGGAGGAGGTAATGGGGGAGGCACTTCTATTGGGTCAGGGCAGCCCCTACCAGCTGGAGGGTAATTGCTGAACACGCCAGAGAGAGAGGGGGGCCTGAATGATTGACTTGTCATTGATCATAATCTTAATTGCATGACCAATCCCCTGGGTGTGATTTGTCTGCTTGGTAGTGTGCCTCCTGTTTGCTAATCCGTTTAAATACAGAGGGTGATGCTCAGGCAGATCGATTTGGATATGGTAGTCGATATTCAGGCCTGCTCTTACAGTTTAGAATATAGCAATTTTACATTGATACAGACCAAGGAGAGGATGCATAAGGATGTGTCAGATGAAAACTAAGATTTTCTTCAATATAATGTTTTTCCTTTAAAGGTGAAAATATAGCCATAAAATAATATAATATGGTCTTAGAAATGAAAATGTCCTACAATTCAGAATGTGTAGGGAATCACTACGTGTGCCTATAGTCTTACGGAGTTGGATCTCTCCTTATTCCCACAAATGTATGTGTTTCTTATTAGTATTCAAATGAGAGCAACCACTTTCCTCATGTGCTCTCCTTTTATTGAGGAGGGCTTGACGTCTCCTCCGAAAGTAGTCTCAGTGAGAAACTGGCATTGGACTAATGCTTTCCTGAGTTGCAGACACAGTATTCACAAAGGGATTTGCAGTTACGTGCCCTTGGAGGAATACACCACACTCTTTGTATTCAACGCAAGGCTCAAAACATCCACAAAGAGTGTTGTTGCACTGAAAATTGCACAAAAGATATTGACTTTTCAGAAGTGTTGTTACCACACGTCTTACATTAACGATTTTGTTAGCTAAATTCACAGAGGGCCTTTGTTTTGTTGTTAGCTTCAGTCAGCATTAACTTCATAGGCTAATGTCAACTGCAAGCTAGTGAAAGAAGCTAGGCTACTGAAATGTTTTTTTTTTTACATGTTTCACAGTGTTTCTAGAGACAGAGGAGCTCAGCTGTGTGACCTCGGAGTGTCTCCACACTAATGGTCAGAGGGCTCACCTCTCCACAAGGAGGGAAAGGAGAGAGAAGGAGAGAAGAGAGAGAGAGAGAGAGCTCTGTAGCATAGCCTTTACCCAGATGGCAGGCTGAGAATAATCTTGTACTGTAGGACAGGAGGATGAGCACACCTTACCGCAGTCACTGTTTCCAGGGTTATCATTCTGCTAAAAAGGTGACCGCCTCAGACAGAAGGCCCATTCTTTACAGAGACAGAGAGAAGGACAGTATATATACCTCATGGTTTCTTTTCTCTTTTTTGGGGGGGACCAAGTTTGTATTTGTTTTGTTATTTTTTGTTGGGGGGGTTAATGGTACATTATCAATTTCAATGTATACGTCTATAAAACATGTACCCTTAGGCTGCCACTCAAAAGAAGAAAAAAAGACAAGTTTACTTTCTCTGTTGCTATATTGAAAATGTCACAGGAATTTGTCAGCACAGAGATTATCGTTATGTAAATAGTCAATGGATTTGGTCTCTTCTGAAGGATCTGAATCGTTGAAGGTGTCATTCTTCCCACCCGGGGACACTGGTGCTTTTCATAAATGTTTAAAATGAATCCAAGCACAAGATCATGGTGGATGAAAACAAGAACACAAGGTTAATTGGGTGCAGAGTTTCAAAGCGGATAAACAGATAGTAAAACTGTAATGCTCCGGGAGCTAAAACACCACCTGACAACGTCATTTAAAAAAAAGTGAAAATAAACAGTTAGCCGCTGTAGTAAGCTTTTTGCCAAACACAACAATATGAGGCTCCTGGGTGAAGCCAGATTGCAGGTTCACATGTGTCGTACTTTAGTGCTGGGGTCCTGGAGGAGCAGGAAACAGGACAAGGTTAATGTTCTATGACAGACAGAAGCCAACAACTCTCTTCAATGTCGTCCCATTAGGAAGGCCCCAGCCCTCGCATCCTTTAGGAATAGCTCTGCCAACAACTGGTGGGAGAGCAACGCACCAGCTGCCAAACATGACATTTGCTGGCTAGGCCAATGAACCCCAGCAGGTGACATCTGTGGTGCAGCCATCATCCAGCGAAGCCTCCTGATAGGCTGGGTACCTGCGTGGAGCTGGGCCGAGGCCCCGAGAGCCCAGATGAATAGCGTTCAGTCTTTCCTCCCAGCTAGCTCTCCCGAATAGCCACAGGGACAGAGCGTTGGCCCCCACCATCGGCCCCCATCTGCCCAAGGCTTTCCAGCATCAACATCTGCAGCTTATGGGCTCCCTTTGTCTCCACGCTTCGTCGCTAGCTGGCTGACAGCACGAGTCACGGCCTTCCACTGCAACTTCCAACAGAACAGCCAGTAATTGGCGCCCAGTGATATTATGAAACCCTTCATCTGAGTTTTTGATCAAATATGCATATGCAAGCTGTGGTGGATGAACAAAGCACCAAACAAACACATCTAGGATAGTGATGCGTACTGGGCTGACATGTGGTGCTTGGGGCATGGAGGGATACTAACGAGGAGGGTGGAAATCGATTAGAAATAGTCTGTCGAAAACTACAGCAGGTGAATATGTTTATTAAAGAAGAGATCAATCTATCCTGACTACGCCACCATTTTGATATGGAAGTGCCTGTTAATTAACAGACATTGCAATATCGTGTCTCAGTATATAGCTTAGCCTTGAGAAGATAAAGGTCTTCAATTAAGACAAGACACCTCCCTCTCTCAGAATCAGGTTAGCTCTGTTCTGACAAAATTATCTTTTGAACTGGCCTATGTAGAACAAACATGCCTCTCGGACGTAGAATAAGGAATCAAGTCAGCTCTATTTAATGTATATCTATCTGCAATGTTCGACATCGTTTAGCAACTGGACATGAGCCAGGTTAATATCCTTATCGCCACGTTGGTACATTCTAACTGGCGTGACACAAGTACAGTGTCACTCAGTCTCCAGGAGTGCTGTGACTGAACTGCTTCCACATTTCTCCTTAATTGTCTCCCTGCAGTGAACTGTGACACGCAATTTCATCTAATTTCCATCTCCTTGTCTTTACATCTCAAACACCAAATTCTTATGTGTGTCATCCATCACATCTCCTCCCTCAAATACACAGGCGTTGAGCATGTTGCTCTTCCAAGGAGATGAGGTAACATGGAGATCCTACTACTACCAAGGAGATGAGGTAACATGGATATCCTACTACTACAGAGGAGAGGAGGTAACATGGAGATCCTACTACTACTAGAGGAGAGGAGGTAACATGGAGATCCTACTACTACAGAGGAGAGGAGGTAACATGGAGATCCTACTGCTACAGACGAGAGGAGGTAACATGGAGATCCTACTACTACAGAGGAGAGGAGGTAACATGGAGATCCTACTACTACCAAGGAGATGAGGTAACATGGAGATCCTACTACTACAGAGGAGAGGAGGTAACATGGAGATCCTACTACTACAGAGGAGAGGAGGTAACATGGAGATCCTACTACTACAGAGGAGAGGAGGTAACATGGAGATCCTACTACTACAGAGGAGAGGAGGTAACATGGAGATCCTACTACTACAGAGGAGAGGAGGTAACATGGAGATCCTACTACTACAGAGGAGAGGAGGTAACATGGAGATCCTACTACTACAGAGGAGAGGAGGTAACATGGAGATCCTACTACTACAGAGGAGAGGAGGTAACATGGAGATCCTACTACTACAGAGGAGAGGAGGTAACATGGAGATCCTACTACTACAGAGGAGAGGAGGTAACATGGAGATCCTACTACTACAGAGAAGAGGAGGTAACATGGAGATCCTACTACTACAGAGGAGAGGAGGTAACATGGAGATCCTACTACTACAGAGGAGAGGCCTACTGGATATCCTGTCTAAAAACATTGGTCTGAATATTGACTTTGATCTCAGGCCCTTCTTATGAACAATTCTATTTTCTATGAACAAGTCTTATAAATGAATATGTTCTTTGTGCAGCTTATCATCTTACACCCAATATGTTCCCCTTGTTGATGATGCTTATTATGCATTATGGTTGAACCAAAAGATTACATGTAACAAACATTTTATGAAATTGGAAACAATTAAATATATATGTGAAAGTAAATTAAACAATGATGTATGTTGATGCTAATCTTATTCTAATGCTAATGATAACAATAGCCTAATATATTAAATATGCTGTAAACTATTGGCTTTTAACCCTTTCACTCAATTCCTTATAATTATGACACACTCCCCCTCACTATTGTCATTGGTTGCACTAATTGCACTGTTTATCTATATAACCTGGTTCATGCATTCACGATATCACCCTGAAGAAGGCACAGTGATTTACCCAATAAATTACTGGGACTTTATACATATGGATCAAACTTTATTTGCCACGTGTGCCGGATACAACAAGTGTAGACTTTTCCGTGAAATGCTTACTTACAAGCCCTTAACCAACAGTGCAGTTCAAGAAGAAGAAAGTATTTACCAAGTAGGCTAAAATAAAAAGTAATACTAAAAAGTAACACAATAAGAATAACAATGACGAGGCTATATACAGGGGGCACCGGTACAGAGTCAGTGTGGAGGCTATATACAGGGGGCACCGGTACAGAGTCAGTGTGGAGGCTATATACAGGGGGCACCAGTACAGAGTCAGTGTGGAGGCTATATACAGGGGGCACCAGTACTGAGTCAGTGTGGAGGCTATATACAGGGGGCACCAGTACTGAGTCAGTGTGGAGGCTATATACAGGGGGCACCGGTACTGAGTCAGTGTGGAGGCTATATACAGGGGGCACCAGTACTGAGTCAGTGTGGAGGCTATATACAGGGGGCACCAGTACTGAGTCAGTGTGTAGGCTATACACAGGGGGCACCGGTACTGAGTCAGTGTGGAGGCTATATACAGGGGGCACTGGTACTGAGTCAGTGTGGAGGCTATATACAGGGGGCACCGGTACCGAGTCAGTGTGCAGGGGTACAGGCTAGTTGAGGTAATCTGTACATGTAGGTGGGGGCAAAGTGACTGTTCATAGGTAACAAACAAACAGCGAGTAACAGCAGCGTACAAGAGGAGGGGGGGTCAATGTCAATTGTCCGGTGGCAATTTTTATGAATTGTTCAGCAGTCTAATGGCTTGGGGGTAGAAGCTGTTGAGGAGCCTTTTGGTCCTAGACTTGGCGCCCCGGTACCGCTTGCTGTGCAGTAGCAGAGAAAACAGTCTATAACTTGGGTGACTGGAGTCTCTGACAATTTTATGGGCTTTTCTCTGACACTGCGTATTATATACAGTAGGTCCTGGATGGCAGGAAGCTTGGCCCCAGTGATGTACTGGGCCGTTCACACTACCCTCTGTAGCACCTTACGGTCAGATGACGAGCAGTTTCCATACCAGGCGGTGATTCAATCGGTCAGGATGCTCTCGATGGTGCAACTGTAGAACCTTTTGAGGATCTGGGGGCCCATGCCAAATCTTTTCAGTCTCCTGAGGTGAAAATGTTTTGTTGTGCTCTCTTCACGACTGTCTTGGTATGTTTGGACCATGATCAGCACCTCTACACTAAATCATTTTCTCTGGGTGTGCGCCAGCTCATGCTTCTTATTAGACTGTTATGAATGGGACAACATGGAACTCCAGTTTTCACTCTTGATATGATAGCAAAGGTCCAAGACATTGTTGTACAGTATGTTGACCCAGTATGTTCATTTCTTATTTCAGCATTCCCTGTTTGACTACATGGTGTCAAATCAATCATGCTAGTTGAGCTAAGCTACTGCAGTACGATGCAACGGAAGTCTAAGATAGACAGCCAACGGTAATGGAACAGACTCTCCCTGTCTTCTCACATCTGTGTGACAGAGGGTAGAACCCAGTCTTACCACCTCCCTCTGTGGAGCATGTGTTCCACAGCCTCTGTGCTCATCACCGGCTCCTCTCTAAGCCCAGTGTCATGTTCTGAGATCCTCCAAGGGGCTGTGGCACGGCAGGTGAGGTGTTTGAAAAAGCCTGGGCCTGCTGTGCCTCTTCCTTCCCCTGCCTCGGCAGGGTGGCGAGGCACGCCGTGCACCTTCGAACAAACAGACCCTGATGAGGTGCCTGCACAGCCACCACCATGTTTGATCAGGGCAGGAGGTAGCCCTGGTCTCTATATCTCACACACACACACACACACACACACACACACACACACACACACACACACACACACACACACACACACACACACACACACACACACACACGCAAGCACAAACATGCACACACACACATGCAAGCATGCACACTCACACATGCACTCACACACAGAGACACATACACACACGCAGCACACATAGTCGCTCGGTCGGCTCCTATGGGGCGGACACATGTTCAGAAAATGCTGTTTTAGAGGTGAGATGACCGTGTGGTGACTATTCTCTTCAAATTGCATTGTATTTGTCACATGTCACTTACTAGCCCTTTCATAACAATGCAAAAAAATATAGAATTATATGAAATAAAAAAAGGAAGTAGTAACATAGTAAAATAACTATAACGAGGTTATATACAGTACAAGGAGTGCCAGTACCGAGTCAATATGCAGGGGTACGAGGTAGTTGAGGTAGTTGAGGTGATATGTACATGTGGGTTTCATGCTGGTTCTCTACAGATCACAAGTTCTCAGCCTTGTTTGTCTACAGGAGACCTTTTCGGTCTCTCATTTGTAAATTCAGTGCGAGTTCAAGTTATTGTTATAGTTTATTGAAAAATCTATAATTGTTTCACATTTATAAAAACTGAATTTGTTGGACTGTTTCACTCCAAAAGTTTCTAAACCTCACTTTAGGAGGTGAGGATATGTTTCAGTGCAGCTGATATTTCACAGTATTACGTGATCCACATGAAGTTTTGATTTGGTCATATGTTCAGTTCTCAGGTGTTTCTCCAAGTGATTCAAAATTAACACATGGATTCCAAGGAGGTGTCTTATTTTGTGTCTCATGTATAATGCACTCTACATTGTTGACTCAATGAATTATTTTTCATACTACTGACAAGCAGTATCAATTACAGTTTTATCTACAATTTGTTTGGAGCATGGACTGATTGGTAATGTTGTAAGGTCCATTATTTTTCAAGATTTGTCAAATTGATTCTCCCCTATCCGAGTTTGATGTAACACCAACAAACAACTCTTGTAAAGCTAACAAACACGGCGTGCACGCATGTGCTTGTGTGGTGTGCTGTTTATACATGCGTGTGTGTGCATGTGAGTGTGTGCACGCTGTTTATGTATGCATATGTGTATGGGTTTGTGCGTGCATCCGTGTTTGGGTGCTTGTGTTTTGCTTCACCCCAATCTATAAACATCACGTCTCCTCTCATTCACTCCCATCTTAACCAGCAGTGTAAGCTAGACAGCCACTCGACCCCAGCCAGCCAACCATCCTAACATCTGAGGGCCACCCATATCAGATGAAAACAACAAAAACAGAACACTGTCTCCAGCAGCACTCTACAGCACTACAAAAACATCAGGTCTAACTCAGCTTCAACCCCCAATGCCAGTGTGGGGAGACTGGGAGGAGACCAACGTTCTGTTCTAGGGGAGAGAGATTGGGTTACCATGACATAAATCTCCAGGTTTGGTGTGCGAGTGGGAGGGAGGCTGTGGGGCAGTGGGGGCGAATCATAGCACCAGTGTCTTTGGGAATGTCAGCGCTCCCAGGTGGAGATAGAGGAGATATCCCTGGCATCTTGGCTCGGGTGAGAGGCAGAATGAGAGGAGAGGCTACATATCCTTGTCTCCAGGACACCACAATGATGTTCTGTACAGTAGAGCTGAGCGACAGAGCGAGACTTCAGAGGGCACCGGGGTATGCAGGAGCAAGGGGAGGCCACGGCACACAGAACACAAGGCTGGCTCCGCTCCCTGCAATTATCTCTGCTAAATGACTCTTGTTATTGTTAGCTAAATGGGTACAAAGCAGGGGTGTGTCAGGGCAGTGCTGAGAGGCCATCCAGACGAGACACAGGGTCCAGGTATCAGGGAATTAGAGCTGAAATTAAGGCGGTTCTCTGAGGATCTGGCTGGTAATCACTTCAGTCACAAATGTGGTGTTGGCTAATGCCTTTTATGGATGGAGGGATACATGGAATGATGACACACAGGAAGTGAATAACGAGCAACTAGCTACTCATTTGAAAGTGAATTGTTTTCTCACTGAATAATTGTCCGAGAAATGTGAGTCAAGGTCAGACCATATCAATCTTCCAAACCATCTCCAACCATTCGCTAGAACCAGCTGTAAATCTCTGAGTCTTATTACTACCTATATCACTAGAAGGCCAAAAGCTGTATTTTATCAGAGAAGCTAAATTGCCCAGGCTCACTGGCCCAGAACTAGTAATAGGATAAAGCCTTAGAGACACTCGACTCCCCCGGATAGAAAGAATGGCAATTATTTCCCCAAATCAACTTTCGACAGCATCTCTTCTCTTATCGACCTCAAGTCTCCTCAGAGGCAGCAGAGGTGATGTGAAAATGCATCTCCTTGATCCTATTAAGGGATCTCCACTTTGCTGAGCACATTTTCATAGTGGCCTCCCGCCATCTTGACAAGGCTTAATGTCAGTGCGGAGCAAGGGGCAGCCATTCTTCATCACAATCAGCTGTGTGTATAGTAATTGATTTTCTTACCTTCTGGATGGTAGTCCATCCATTTCCACTGATTTGCTCTTGTACCCCCTCAATCCACTATTGATACTACCATTTGGTAGGCGGGTGAGACCCTGTGCAGTTACTTAGTTTGAAAAGAGAGTACATACTGATGTAGGATATTAATTTGAGCCAGTTTGCTACAACATAAAAATAATAATGCAGCCAGAGGAAATATGAATTATTATGTTAATTATAATGAATGGACATTTTGTAGGGGTTGATACATTTTTCATCAGGCAAATCAAGTCTGAAATTCTAAATTGGAAATTACAAACTTTAGAAGCCTTTTAAAAAGTAAAATACACTACAAGTTTGCATTTCCTGCACATTTCCTGCACAAATTTTCAGCAACAAAAGAGTGATCAAATTACGATCCTACCTCTGAACAGGAAGACAATGAGGCACAAATCCTTTCAAATAGACTGATACAGTATGTACTGTGGATGGAGGGTTTTCGAATGTCTCCCACACTGTTAGGAATTTGTATTATAAATATGACCTGGGCTGTATAGGGGGGGGGGGGGGGGGGGGGGGGGGGGCTGTTATTGCCTCCCCAGTCCCTGTTTTATTCCCACAGTCATATCATTGTTTATTTTTCTACTGTGAAAAGCCTAAGCTCGAGAATTCTTCATATGTCACTCCATGACACATTTTATTGTTGTGTTTATTTTTGCTCTGGGACCATGTGTGTGTATACAGCGCACACCAATGTAAATTAAAAGTGGCAGCACTCCCATACAGCCACAATAAAAGTCTTGACTGTGGAACCGCTATAGGCCACTTGTGTGCACTCTCCACTGCGAACCACCGGCTCACACTGCCCCCCTACACTACATTACAGAGAGGACATTTGGATGATTAGCCATAGCTACTCATGAGGAAATTCATGACCATTCTCCACAATCTCTCTTTATTAAAAAATACACACATGCGCATGTATGCACGCACAGTCCTCCCTCATGTCTTAATATCCTGATGCAGCAATATAAAACAGGGATTTTATGGTCCTGGAGTAGCATTTGCTTTTGGTTACAAGGGACATTGTGGGCGGGCTGCTTCGGCGCCGGGAGTTTCGGTGGCTGGTGTCGGCCCCTCTCCTCCCCCTGTCCCCTCCTCCACCCCTCTCTTTCCACCCCTCCAATCCCCTAGTCCCTCACCGGAGAACAAAACAATCCAGTAGGGGTTTTGACGGGAGTACCATAGAGTTGACTGTTGGTGGGAGTACCATAGAGTTGACTGTTGGTGGGAGTACCATAGAGTTGATTGTTGGTGGGAGTATCGTAGAGTTGACTGTTGGTGGGAGTACCATAGCATGCAGTAGCCATGCTAGTTAAGTGTGCCTTGAATTCTAATAGACTGTTGGTGGAAATACTATAAAGTAGACTGTTGGTGGGAGTACCATAGAGTTGACTGTTGGTGGGAGTACCATAGAGTTGACTATTGGCCGTAGGAACATAGAGTTGACTGTTGATGGGAGTACAATACAGTTGACTGTCGGTGGGAGCAACATAGATTTGACGGTTGATCGGAGTAAAATAGAGTTAACATAGACTGTTAGCAAGATTACCATAGGGTTAAATGATTAAACAGATGCTGGTTTGTGCCACCTACAGTACCAGTCAAAAGTTTGGACCTACTCATTCAAGGGTTTTCCTTTATTTTTGACATTTTTTTACATTGTAGAATAATACTGAATACATTAAAACTATGAAATAACACATATTGAATCATGTAGTAACCGAAAAAATACATTGATCGTTCAAAGTAATCATCCTTTGCCTTGATGACAGCTTAGCACAGTCTTGGCATTCTCTCAACCAGCTTCACCTGGAATGATTTTCCAACAGTCTTGAAGGAGTTCCCACACATGCTGAGCACTTGTTGACTGTTTTTCCTTCAGTCTGCGATCCAACGCATCCCAAACAATCTCAATTGGGGTGAGGTATGGTGATTGTGGAGGCCAGGTCATCTGATGCAGCACTCCATCACTCACCTTCTTGGTCAAATAGCCCTTACACAGCCTGGAGGTGTATGGGTCATTGTCTTGTTGAAAAACAAATTATAGTCCCACTAAGCGCAAACCAGATGGGATGGCGTATCGCTGCAGTAGCCATGCTAGTTAAGTGTGCCTTGAATTCTAAACAAATCACAGACAGTGTCAGACCAAAGGACAGATTTATATCGGTCTAATGTCCATTGCTCGTGTTTCTTGTCCCAAGCAAGTCTCTTCTTATTATTGGTGTACTCTAAGTGGTTTCTTTGCAGCAATTTGACCATGAAGGCCTGATTCACGCAGACTCTTCTGAACAGTTGTTGTTGAGATGTGTCTGTTACTTGAACTCTGTGAAGCATTTATTTGGGCTGTTACTTGAACTCTGTGAAGCATTTATCTGAGGTTGGTAACTCTAACGAGCTCATCCTCTGCAGCAGAGGTAATTCTGGGTCTTCCTTTCCTGTGGCGGTCCACATGAGAGCCAGTTTCAACATAACACTTTATTGTTTTTGCGACTGCACTTGAAGAAACTTTCAAAGTTCTTGAAATTGTCTGCATTGACTGACCTTCATGTCTTAAAGTAATGATGGACTGTCATTTCTCATTGCTTTATTGAGCTGTTCTTGCCATAATATGGACTTGGTCTTTTACTAAATAGGGCTATCTTCTGTATACCATCCCTACTTTGTCACGACACAACTGATTACCTCAAACGCATTATGAAGGAAAGAAATTCCACAAATTAACTTTTAACAAGGCACACCAGTTAATTAAAATGCATTCCAGGTGACTACCTCTTGAAGCTGGTTGAGAGAATGCCAAAGAGAATAGAGAATGTGCAAAGCTGTCATCAAGGCAACAGGTGGCTACTTTGAAGAATCTCGAATATAAAATGTATTGTTATTTGTTTAACAGTTTTATCGTTACAACATGATTTCGTATGTGTTATTTCATAGTTTTGATTTCTTCACTATTATTCTACAATGTAGAAAATAGTCAAAATAAAGAAAAACCCTTGAATAAGTAGGTTTCCAAACTTTTGACTGGTAGTGTATGTAAACAGTGCTTGGGCCCGGATGCTGCTCACTGATAGGAGGAGGATCCGGCCCACAGAGCCACTGAGTCTAGACTCCAGATATGTTGTTCACACTACTGCCATACCAGGGCCAGCAAGCAGAGCACAGTGCCTTTCCAAGCCGGGCAATATTTCTAGCAGGTGACAGCCACCCACTTACAAAGACTTACACAGAGCTCTCTCAAGTGTGGACATGGTGGTGTAGGAGATTCCTGACAGCGCTCCATAAAATGGTTTGATTATATACTAGCCGGGTAGTACGTGATATACAGAAGTCTGTAAGACTCGAAGGTGATTCAGAGTAGTTATCTTGTTTCTATGATATATTGAGAACATCTTTAAGCAGTATCCGTGGGAGCGGAGGCCAAACCACCCCTATCAAGATGACATTTGGATGCAGTTAGGTTGTGGCATACCACTGGTCATCATTAACGTTGTTGTCCTTCAGTTGGGCCAAACATACTGGATACATTTATCTGGAAGCACGTAGGGAAATTTGTTTGATTGATGCAGTCAGTTATATATTTAACTAGAGGGAAACATTGAATGTGCCTGTCAACAACAGCCATGTTTTCACAGTATACATGTACAATTTAACACGTTTATTTTTTATTTGGGCAAGTGGTTGTAAAACTATACTCTGAAAACTGGTGTAATCACATATACTGTTTTTATACAGTGAATAGAATTGGTCCCCATTTAAAGTGTTCTCGAACAAAACAACAACACTAAGATAAATAGAGAAACGTAACTGTTAAAACATGACTACTGACAAAGTACAGGAACAGAAAAAGTGCTTCCACGCACAGATGTACAATGCTCTCGGTCTCCTGCATGCGCTTGCGGGTACACTGCCGACCCAGCTTTTCTTGTTGGTTTGTTAATTGTTTGTCACCCACCAGGTGCCATCTGTCTCAGTCCGCCAGTCCCTGTGCCATGTGGATAGGCCTGCCTCGCGCGCCAACGTCACTGACCTGCAGCAGCCATCCACACCTCCGTCACACACCTCCTGATCCGTCTGGGATAACTAGGAGCTTCTCCCTCAGCTTCTGTTGTGCCATTGCATATCATTTCTCTCCACAATCTGCCCCGGCCTAGTTTCAGAAATAAAATAGATGCAATCTGTCAATTATTCCATTGCAGAACCCTCTAGTTCAACCAACTTTTATGCTGCAGAAGTCAACACCTCAACTCTAAGTTTAATGAATTGTTGACCACATCTGTATGAGTGTGTATGAACTAGTTAACCAAGAGGTCATTAAAATGACCTCAATCCACAAAATGTATAATAGAAGACAAGCAAATCCAAATCAAATCAAATCAAATGTATTTGTCACATACACGTGGTTAGCAGATGTTAATGCGAGTGTAGCGAAATGCTTGTACTTCTAGTTCCGACAATGCATTAATTACCAAAGAGTAATCTAACCTAACAATTCCAAAATTACCACCTTATACACACAAGTGTAAAGGGATAAAGAATATGTACATAAAGATATGAATGAGTGATTGTACAGAACGGCATAGGCAAGATGCAGTAGATGGTATAGAGTACAGTATATACATATGAGATGAGTAATGTAGGGTATGTAAACAAAGTGCCATAGTTTAAAGTGGCTAGTGATACATGTATTACATAAAGATGCAGTAGATGATATAGAGTACAGTATATACATATACATATGAGATGAGTAATGTAGGGTATGTAAACATTATATTAAGTAGCATTGTTTAAAGTGGCTAGTGATATATTTTACATCAATTTCCATCAATTCCCATTATTAAAGTGGCTGGAGTTGAGTCAGTGTGTTGGCAGCAGCCACTCAATGTTAGTGGTGGCTGTTTAGCAGTCTGATGGCCTTGAGACATAAGCTGTTTTTCAGTCTCTCGGTCCCTGCTTTGATGCAGGGACCGAAACAACAGCCATAACAGCAAACTGAGTCCTAGTCTGAAGAATGGAGGTCACCTTCACCTATGTGTGTAATTTTAGGGCAGCTGTGCAGTGAAAAATGAGACATATCCCTCCCAACGTGCAACAGCATTTTGCGAAGCCACACAGGGCACCAGTGTACCATACTGCAGCAGAAGCTCACATAAAGGCAAAGAGAAACAGAACAGGACCAGTCGTCACGGGGCATGTAGGGTCACCTTGATGGGCCCAGCGAGGGGAATGCGAGTGGAGCGGCGCTGTTCTGCTCCAGGGTAAGGAGGGAAGCAGGCGGGGTAGTGAGGCATAGTCCTTGAGGCAAGTGGAACAACTTTCAACTCCTGTTTTATTTACTGAGGGGACTGGGACCAAATCAGACTGGGCTGGGGGACTGGGACTATGAGGCTGGGCTGGGGGACTGGGACTATGAGGCTGGGCTGAGGGACTGGGACTATGAGGCTGGGCTGGGGGACTGGGACGAAGTCAGACTGGGCTGGGGGACTGGGACGATGAGGCTGGGCTGGGGGACTGGGACGAAGAGGCTGGACTGGGGGACTGGGACGAAGAGGCTGGGCTGGGGGATTGGGACGATGAGGCTGGGCTGGGAGACTGGGACCAAGTCAGGCTGAACTGGGGGACTGGGGACAACAGCTTGTAGGAAAAACTCACAGGGTTGTTTGGAAAGGAGAAACAGAGTGTATTGAACAGCAGTTTCTGTATATACAATTCTATTTGGTACAGGACGGAATACAGTTGTACTTTATACAAAGTGTAGGTGTACTTTGCCACTGTTTACTGTTTACTGTTCTCAGGGTAAACTCCTTCTTTTCTGGGGGGTTTTCTCTCCAGAACATTTTTACTATTTATTTGCTTGACCTTAGAATGTACACTCAACATGAAGGTTACAGAGGTTGCAGATGTGCCCAAGACCAAAATCCCCTCTGACTGGGTATGCCAAACCATCTCGCTAAGAAAACACTACTAATCATATGTCTATGAAACATTAATTTACAAGATCAGTTTCAAGTCCAAGACCTCTTCTATAAACTGCCCCCGATGAGATTGAATCATTCAACCTGGTCTCATAAAGAGAAGGCAAGGCATTTCTTCATACAGTAACACGGTTAAGATTAAAGTATGGTTACAGCAAAGACACTCATACACTACTGTAAATCGCTCTGGATAAGAGCGTCAGCTAAATGACTAAAATGTCAATGTAAATGTAATATAGATTAATTGTAAAACGTTCCCTATATCGGAACTGTGGCATTCCCAATCCCAAACTACAGAAATGTCCGAGCCGCACATTTCTTGGTTGACTGTGCACCAGTAGGAATTCCTGACCAGTTGCCACTCCACTCCAGGCTCCACTCCACTCCACTCCAGGCTCCACTCCATTCCAGGCTCAACTCCACTCCAGGCTCCAGTCCAATCTACTCCAGGCTCCAGTCTAATCCACTCCAGGCTCCACTTCACTCCAGGCTCCAGTCCAATCCACTCCAGGCTCCAGTCCAATCCACTCCAGGCTCCCCTCCACTCCACTCCACTCCAGGCTCCACTCCACTCCAGGCTCCACTCCACTCCAGGCTCTACTCCACTCCAGGCTCCACTCCACTCCAGGCTCTACTCCACTCCACTCCACTCCAGGCTCCACTCCACTCCAGGCTCCACTCCATTCCAGGCTCCACTCCAGGCTACATTCCACTCCACTCCAGGCTCCACTCCATTCCACTCCATTCAACTCCACTCTAGGTCCCACTGCTGTGATTGTAGCAGGAGACATCCAGAGCTTTGGCAGAGGAGAATTATGATGTATCTGTGGTGTGAGTCATTATGCTTTCCCTCCGCTTAAACAGAACCATATTAAACTGTGGAACTAGGGAGAATAAGAGGTCGTACCAAAGCTAGTGAGTTAAGTTTTATGGAAAAGAACAGCATGCATACAGATGCTCCCTAAGGAGCAAACCAAGACTGTTTGAGACCAATTGTAGAGAGAGAGAGAAAATTATGGGATTTGTTTTCATTAATAGCTGCTTGTCCCCAATTGCTGAGAATGAGTTTCTCTTGAGTGCTGTGCCTTTTTGGTTTGCAATACAATAGATACATTGTCTACTATACCTAATTCCAGTTTAATTTGAGTGTCATGAAAGTTTGTAATATTGTATGATTATGCATCAAACATGTTTTCGTTCCAGTTGTATCTTTGTTTGCTCATCAAGAGAACACGCTGTTGAACATGGCTCAAGACGCTTACGTGTTTCAAGGTATTTGCGCTCAGAATGATTGTGCTTGTTATCCCATACATAAAACCTCTCTGATTACATTCCATTATTCACCTATTCCTCAGTTGCAATTGGAAACAGCCTTTGGCATATAAAATACTCCACATTTTGGAAACCACACAGAAATTCTGCCAACTCATGCATCATATCGGCATTAGGTTATAGTCGTTTTTGAGACCCCAAAAAGTTGTTTTCATTTCTCTATTTTCTTAACATGAAAAAGGATTGCAGAAGATTCCTTTCTTTTTCACTTTCTCTCCTCTCAGAATAGTAATAGTCCAAATCTCCTATAAGCTTCAGTACAGATGCTGGCAGGTCTGGACAGAAATTATTGTCAGACGCCCTCTGGCCAGGCTTTCCAGTAAAACTCCTACACGTGGTTGGGGCTGGCCCGACACTGCCAAGGATTGCACTGCCAATAGGCACCAGAAATGAATACCAGCATTGGGGCCCTACCAGAGTCCAAATTCACTCAAATTCACTAGTTGGGCTCCAGCTGGAGAGGAGAGCCACTGGTTTGACTGCGTTGACTGGAAATTCTGTAAGAATCGGGTGTTTGCGTCTGTGGCATCTACTTGTGACGTGCCGCATTGGAACCGAGAGAGGAAGACCGTCTGTGAAGAAATATGAGACATGAAGTTGGTGGCATCACCTCTTCGCTAGATTGTTGGCAGAATAACACTTACATAAACAGGCCCCGTCGAAACTCAACACATGTAATTATCCTCGGCCCTCTTTTCCCGTTAATCACGCTATCATTCAACTAGAAATCATAAACATATGTACTGGAAGAGAACATCATTGAACATTACTGAAGAGGAAGATACTTTCTGAAAGACTGAGGGGAACCACAACAGACTCTTGACATGTTAAAGTGCAAAACCATCAAACAAATCCAACAACCCACCAACCAATGACAAGAAACATGGCTGCTACCCAATAATTTTTCCTGATGATCAGATATTGACTGATGTTCTATTTGGTTTAGGAGCAAAGTTCCATTTGGTCATCATTCATTCTACAGTCAACATAGTCTACATCTACACAAATTGGTGATAGTACATCTACATTGTATATGTTCAGCTCAGACATTGTTTGAAGATTAAGATATTCCATTTGAAAGCCCATATAACTTCAGACATCTAGAACTGAAAGCCATAATCCTCTGTATTCCTAAAGGAGCGCTGAAGTGAAGTCCAAGCTGTTTATGCGTTGAAATTATACTGTACATCCTATTACAGCCATGATGGTTTAAACATAAAGAAACCATTTTACGCCACGTTAGAGCACGGGGAGACCCAAAATAATCTCTGCTAAATTATGACAACAAAGCAATATGCACACAATAGCTCTTTCCATAAGACTGGGATCAAAATGTGTGGTTTTCTAATACATTAATGCCACAAGCAAGGAAGTTGATGGATTTAGTTAACAGTTGATACAATTTACATACACAGCTACTGTAAAAATCATCAAACCACTCAGACTTCATTATGTCTGAAATAAAAAATAAAAAAGACTTCAGATCAAGATTTAGTTCCTGAACTGACAATCCATGATGAGGTCCAAGCAGGTGCATCCCTGCAACAACAAATTCATTATTTTTAAAAAGACTAAGTGAACTTAAATTTAAATAAATTACAAAAATTGTCACACAAAAAGGTATATATATATTTGTTTCACCTTTATTTAACCAGGTAGGCAAGTTGAGAACAAGTTCTCATTTACAATTGCGACCTGGCCAAGATAAAGCAAAGCAGTTCGACACATACAACAACACAGAGTTACACATGGAGTAAAACAAACATACAGTCAATAATATTGTAGAAAAATAAGTCTATATGCAATGTCAGCAAATGAGGTGAGATAAGGGAGGTAAAGGCAAAAAAAGGCCATGGTGGCAAAGTAAATACAATATAGCAAGTAAAACACTGGAATGGTAGATTTGCAGTGGAAGAATGTGCAAAGTAGAAATATAAATAATGGGGTGCAAAGGAGCAAAATAAATAAATACAGTAGAGGAAGAGGTAGTTGTTTGGGCTAAATTATAGATGGGCTATATACAGGTGCAGTACACTGTGAGCTGCTCTGACAGCTGGTATTTAAAGCTAGTGAGGGAGATAAGTGTTTCCAGTTTCAGAGATTTTTGTAGTTCGTTCCAGTCATTGGCAGCAGAGAACTGGAAGGGGAGGTGGCAAAAAGAGGAAGTGGCTTTGGGGGTGACCAGAGAGATATACCTGCTGGAGCGCGTGCTACAGGTGGGTGCTGCTATGGTGACCAGCGAGCTGAGATAAGGGGGGACTTTATCTAGCAGGGTCTTGTCTATGACCTGGAGCCAGTGGGTTTGGCGACGAGTATGAAGCGAGCCAGCCAACGAGAGCGTACAGGTCACCGTGGTGGGTAGTATATGGGGCTTTGGTGACAAAACGGATGGCACTGTGATAGACTGCATCCAATTTATTGAGTAGGGTATTGGAGGCTATTTTGTAAATGACATCGCCGAAGTCGAGGATCGGTAGGATGGTCAGTTTTACGAGGATATGTTTGGCAGCATGAGTGAAGGATGCTTTGTTGCGAAATAGGAAGCCAATTCTAGATTTAACTTTGGATTGGAGATGTTTGATGTTTGAGTCTGGAAGGAGAGTTTATAGTCTAACCAGACACCTAGGTATTTGTAGTTGTCCACATATTCTAAGTCAGAACCGTCCAGAGTAGTGATGCTGGACGGGCGGGCAGGTGCAGGCAGCGATCGGTTGAAGAGCATGTATTTAGTTTAACTTGTATTTAAGAGTAGTTGGAGGCCACGGAAGGAGAGTTGTATGGCATTGAAGCTCGTCTGGAGGGTTGTTAACACAGTGTCCAAAGAAGGGGCAGAAGTATACAGAATGGTGTCGTCTGCGTAGAGTTGGATCAGAGACTCACCAGCAGCAAGAGCAACATCATTGATGTATACAGAGAAGAGAGTCGGCCCAAGAATTTAACCCTATGGCACCCCCATAGAGACTGCCAGAGGCCTGGACAACAGGCCCTCCGATTTGACACACTGAACTCTATCAGAGAAGTAGTTGGTGAACCAGGCAAGGCAATCATTTGAGAAACCAAGGCTATTGAGTCTGCCGATGAGGATGTGGTGATTGACAGAGTCGAAGGCCTTGGCCAGGTCAATGAATACGGCTGCACAGTATTGTTTCTTATCGATGGTGGTTAAGATATCCTTTAGGACCTTGAGCTTGGCTGAGGTGCACCCATGACCAGCTCTGAAACCAGATTGCATAGCGGAGAAGGTGGGGTGGGATTCGAAATGGTCGGCAATCGGTTTGATGACTTGGCTTTCGAAGACCTTAGAAAGGCAGGGTAGGAGAGATATAGGTCTGTAGCAGTTTGGGTCAAGAGTTTCTCCCCCTTTGAAGAGGGGGAAGACCGCAGCTGCTTTCCAATCTTTGGGAATCTCAGACGACATGAAAGAGAGGTTGAACAGGCTAGTAATAGGGGTCGCAACAATTTTGGCAGATCATTTTTAGAAAGAAAGGGTCCAGATTGTCTAGACCGGCTGATTTGTAGGGATCCAGATTTTGCAGTTCTTTCCGAACATCAGCTGACTTGATTTGTGAGAAGGAGAAATGGGGAAGGCTTGGGCGAGTTGCTGTGGGGGCAGTGCTGTGCTGTTGCCCGGGGTAAGGGAAGCCAGGTGGAAAGCATGGCCAGCCGTAGAAAAATGCTAATTGAAATTCTCAATTGTAGTGTATTTATCGGTGGTGACAGAGTTTCCTATCCTCAGTGCAGTGGGCAGCTGGGAGAAGGTGGTCTTCTTCTCCATGGACTTGACAGTGTCCCAGAACTTTTTTGAGTTTGTGTTTCAGGAAGCAAATTTCTGCTTGAAAAAGCTAGCATTGGCTTTTCTATCTGCCTGTGTATATTGGTTTCTAACTTCCCCGAAAAGTTGCATATCACGGGGGCTGTTCGATGCTAATGCAGAATGCCACAGGATGTTTTTGTGTTGGTTAAGGGCAGTCAGGTCTGGAGAGAACCAAGGGCTATATCTGTTCCTTGAATGGGGCATGCTTATTTAAGATGGTGAGGAAGGCTTTTTTTTTTAAATAACCAGGCATCCTCTACTGACGGGATGAGGTCAATATCCTTCCAGGATACCCAGGCCAGGTCGATTAGAAAGGCCAGCTCGCTGAAGTGTTTCAGGGAGAATTTGACAGTGATGAGTGGAGGTCGTTTGACCGCTGACCCATTACGGATGCAGGCAATGAGGCAGTGATCGCTGAGATCTTGGTTGAAAACAGCAGAGGTGTATTTAGGGGGCAAGTTGGTTAGGATGATATCTATGAGGGTGCCCGTGTTTACGGCTTTGGGGTGGTACCTGGTAGGTGCATTGATAATTTGTGTGAGATTGAGGGCATCAAGCTTAGATTGTAGGATGGCTGGTGTGTTAAGCATGTCCCAGTTTAGGTCACCTAGCAGCACGAGCTCTGAAGATAGATGGGGGGTAATCAGTTCACATATGGTGTCCAGAGCACAGCTGGGGGCAGAGGGTGGTCTAAAGCAGGCGGCAACAGTGAGAGATTTGTTTTTAGAGAGGTGGATTTTTAAAAGTTCAAATTGTTTGGGTACAGACCTGGATAGTAGGACAGAACTCTGCTGGCTATCTCTGCAGTAGATTACAACACCGCCCCCTTTGGCCGTTCTATCTTGTCTGAAAATGTTGTAGTTAGGGATGGAGATTTCAGAGTTTTGGTGGTCTTCCTAATCCAGGATTCAGACACAGCTAAGACATCCGGGTTGGCAGAGTGTGCTAAAGCAGTGAATAAAACAAACTTATGGAGGAGGCTTCTAATGTTAACATGCATGAAACCAAGGCTATTACGGTTACAGGAGTCATCAAAAGAGAGCGCCTGGGGAATAGGAGTGGAGCTAGGCACTGCAGGGCCTGGATTCACCTTTACATCGCCAGAGGAACAGAGGAGGAGTAGGATAAGGGTACGGATAAAAACTATGAGAATTGGTCGTCTAGGACGTCCGGAACAGAGAGTAAAAGGAACAGGTTTCTGGGGGCGATAAAATAGATTCAAGGTATAGTGTACAGACAAAGGTATGGTAGGATGTGAATACAGTGGAGGTAAACCTAGGCATTGAGTGATGATGAAAGAGATATTGTCTTTAGAAACATCATTGAAACCAGGTGATGTCATCGCATGTGTGGGTGGTGGAACTGAAGGGTTGGATAAGGTATATTGAGCAGGGCTAGAGGCTCTACAGTGAAATAAGCCAATAAACACTAACCAGAACAGCAATGGACAAGGCATATTGACATTAAGGAGAGGCATACTTAGCTGAGTGATCATAAGGGTCCAGTGAGTAGTGAGGTTGGTTGGGGTGGCGGCGATTCAGACAGCTAGCCTGGCCATGGGTAGCAAGCTGGCAGAAGATGGAGGTCTGTTTTTAGCCACCTTTAGCCATATGAAGGATGCAAGGCCAACTGTTTCAATAAGGTCTGTTGTTCAAATAATTACAGTACATTATGTTGTCCTCATTCATGTCAAACTGGAATATTTCAAACCATGGCTTGAAACAACATATTTTGAGGGGGTTAATAATGGTTACCCCTACTGCATCACAAAAGTTATTGTGCTGGTAAACCTTTCGGAGTAGGCATAATTCACGTCCATTTAAGGGAAACTTTGATTTTGTCATGGAAGAATGGAGTCACTGCAACCAAGCAAAGATGAATGTGAAAAAGAGCCCCTTTGCAAGCCTGGTTTATAGGAGAATAAAGAAGCTCTATTTTTTAACTAACACTTTTAATGGAAACAGACGCTGAAAAGTCTTTGGCTTCTGTTTTTCTTGTTCTTTTTTTAACCTCTCCAACACTCTCTAATAGCACATTGTCCTAAAACTGACCAGGCTTGAAATATTTAATACGCTCTACAACAGCGTTGACCGCGATCGAGTTACAAAAATAACACATGGACTGACAGGGCCTGTAGCTCAGGAACAGCTTGAACATAACCTCCCAGTACAGATGGGAATGGGGTAGAAAAAGCAGAAGGAGGGATGTGGAGGTCTGGAGGTTGGGAGGAGGAGGAAAGAGAGGAATAAAGTTAAAGAATAAAGCAGCTCAAAAGACTTCCAGGCCTCCAGGGTCCGGCCTCTGGTGACAGCCAGGGACAAGGGTGTCTGTGTGGGGTGAGTCTGATCACTAATCCCTAAGCCCTGAGCCCCTGGTGCCTGCTCCTGTAGTGTGGGTGGGCCACCAGGGGAGGGGAGAGGGGTGGGCAGGCTGGCGCTGTCACCGGGCGCTGGCGTGTTTGGATAAGGCCCGTGGAACATGTGGAGGAATCAGCATGAGGCATCACACCTGGAGGAAAAGACAACTAAATCCAGCCCCAGTACCACAGCCCTGGCTCCACAAAGTCTAGCCAGCATCTGGAATGGATATCAGGAGACGCTCTGGCGCTTCACTCCACCTTTGTAATTTCTTCTTTGCAGTGAAAAATTGAAAAGCAAAACCGACATCAAGGATGTGTTTATATAACCGTCTTCTGTGAAAGAACGTTTCGTCTTGACATTCCATCCATCTGCCGCACATGACATTATGGTGCTGCCGGTGATGAGATTAAAACCTAGTGAATTTTTAAAATAATTATTGAATTCTTTTCACCTTTAATATGCTTCATTGTGACTTAAGTTTGACTTTAACAAGTTTACAAATACCAGAAGTTGTTCCTAGCAGAGACCTGATCCACCATCTTCATCCCTTAGCACTTTAGAGTTGAATGATGTATCAATCCAGAATCCTCATTGTATTTTGTTACCCTTATGAGAACAGAGAAGGTCCCAAGATAGAGATCAGTTCAATTCAAATCCATTCAGGTGATACATTGAAACTCAATTAATGAAAGAATATTAATGAATACAATCCTTATTGAAAAAAAAACTTTGAAAGGTGAGGTTGAGATGGCATTGACCCCTAGCCTAGTTAACCTCCGTCGTTGGGAGGGCTGGTAGTGTGTGTTTGGGGGGGGGGGGGGGAGTACCAAGTAAACATATGGAATTGTTGGTTATACGAGGATCATTTAGGCATTTGATTTTGAATTTTAAGAACACATATTTGTTAAAATATGTAACTTTTCCTATACTACTATAGCCCATAGAAACGCATAGAATAACACATTCAGAAAAAAGACGGTAAAAAATACATTGTGAGGAATTAGGTTTAGAAGTTTCTGTCCTTCATCTATGAGATAAAAGAAAGTTCGGGAGATATTTTGCTTTTCTTGGACACATATTTGTACCTCCGTACTGCCATTGGTTTAAATGGGTTACCTTCGCACGAGTCCTGAGACACTTTTGTGTGTCATAGAGCAAAACAGAGAACACCAGTCTACCCTTTCCATAGAGTGGTGATAATAGTTTGTAGGCCAAACCGTTTGGACGCTAGACAGAAGTTGGCAAATCTTAGACGAGTCCCGTGACAATTGTGGGAGTCGTAGAGCAAAACGGAGACCAACATCGTGTTCATAATAAACTCAGCAAAAAAAGAAATGTCCTCTCACTGTCAACTGCGTTTATTTTCAGCAAACTTAACATGTGTAAATATTTGTATGAACATAACAAGACTCAACTGAGACATAAACTGAACAAGTTCCACAGACATGTGACTAACATAAATGGAACAATGTGTCCCTGAACAAAGGGGGGGTCAAAATCAAAAGTAACAGTCAGTATATGGTGTGGCCACCAGCTGCATTAAGTACTGCAGTGCATCTCCTCCTCATGGACTGCACCAGATTTGCCAGTTCTTGCCGTGAGATGTTACCCCACTCTTCCACCAAGGCACCTGCAAGTTCCCGGACATTTCTGGGGGAATGGCCCTAGCCCTCACCCTCCGATCCAACAGGTCCCAGACGTGCTCAATGGGATTGAAATCTGGGCTCTTCGCTGGCCATGGCAGAACACTGACATTCCTGTCTTGCAGGAAATCACACACAGAATGAGCAGTAAGGCTGGTGGCGTTGTCATGCTGGAGGGTCATGTCAGGATGAGCCTGCAGGAAGGGTACCATATGAGGGAGGAGGATGTCTTCCCTGTAACGCACAGCGTTGAGATTGCTTGCAATGACAACAAGCTCAGTCCAATGATGCTGTGACACACTGCCCCAGACCATGACGGACCCTCCACCACCAAATCGATCCCACTCCAGAGTACAGGCCTCGGTGTAATGCTCATTCCTTGACGATAAACGCGAATCCGACCATCACCCCCGGTGAGACAAAACCACGACACGTCAGTGAAGAGCACATTTTGCCAGTCCTGTCTGGTCCAGCGACGGTGGTTTGTGCCCATAAGCGACATTGTTGCCGGTGATCTCTGATGAGGACCTGCCTTACAACAGGCCTACAAGCCCTCAGTCCAGCCTCTCTCAGCCTATTGCTGACAGTCTGAGCACTGATGGAGGGATTGTGCTTTCCTGGTGTAACTCGGGCAGTTGTTGTTGCCATCCTGCAAGTGTGATGTTCGGATGTACCGATCCTGTGCAGGTGTTGTTACACTTGATCTGCCACTGCGAGGACGATCAGCTGTCCGTCCTGTCTCCCTGTAGCTCTGCCTTAGGCACCTCACAGTACGGACATAGCAATTTATTGCCCTGGCCACATCTGCAGTCCTCATGAATCTCCTTGCAGCATGCTTAAAGCACGTTCACGCACATGAGCAGGGACCCTGGGCATCTTTCTTTTGGTGGTTTTCAGAGTCAGTAGAACGACCTCTTTCTAAAAACTATGTTTTCATAACTGTGACCTTAATTGCCTACCGTCTGTAAGCTGTTAGTGTCTTAACGACCGTTCCACAGGTGCGTTTTCATTAATTGTTTTTGGTTCATTGAACAAGCATGGGAAACAGTGTTTAAACCCTTTACAATGACGATTGTGAAGTTATTTTGATTTTTACAAATTATCTTTGAAAGACAGGGTCCTTAAAAAGGGATGTTTCTTTTTTGCTGAGTTTAGTTTGTAGGCCAAACCTCTCCTTCCTCCAGGCTTCTCCTTCCCCCAGTCCTCTCCTTCTCCCATGCCTCTACTTCCTCCTCTCCTCTCCTTCACCCAGACCTCTCCTTCCCACTGGCCTCTCCTTCCTCTCCTTCCCCCAGGCCTCTCCTCCCTCCAGACCTCTCCTTCCTCCAGTTCTCTCCTTCCTCCAGTCCTCTCCTTCCTCCAGTCCTTTCCTTCCTCCAGACCTCTCCTTCCCCCAGACCTCTCCTTCCTCCAGTACTCTCCTTCCTCCAGTCCTCTCCTTCCTCCAGACCTCTCCTTCCTCCAGACCTCTCCTTCCTCCAGACCTCTCCTTCCTCCAGACCTCTCCTTCCTCCAGTCCTCTCCTTCCTCCAGACCTCTCCTTCCTCCAGACCTCTCCTTCCTCCAGACCTCTCCTTCCTCCATTCCTCTCCTTCCTCCAGTCCTCTCCTTCCTCCAGTCCTCTCCTTCCTCCAGTCCTCTCCTTCCTCCAGTCCTCTCCTTCCACTCTCAGACCCCTTTGTTTCCTCTATTAACATTCCCAACATGACATGAATTTTAAGTTGATGGGTCACACTCGAAAGGTCCCATATTTGTCACATTCTTACCAGGTATGTATGGTTGTTGTAGGTGAACCACAAGTCAACTTGAAACCACCAATGACTCACTGAGGTTTTAGTATTTGGTTTGGAAAGGTGCACTGTTTTGGTTTTGACTGTTATTCACACAGTAAATACTGGTGTGTTGAGCCAAGACAGTCACAATGCCATTAACATTCCAGTCATGACCCCAGTATTATGTTCACAAGGAAGGACAGCATATTTACCTTTCACACCTTTTGAATGGTATGAGGAAAAGGAAAGAGGGAAAGGGGGAGTAAGAGTGGGAGGGGTTGAAATATGGCTCCATAATATAGCATAATATTGGGAAGCCTCCATATCTCCACATTTCACAATTGAAGTACCACAAAGTTGGCATTGAGGCATTCTCCTGAAATCGACAGTTATTTTTGCCCATGAACTGTACACTGCAGCGCCGAGATAGTTGGCGACAATGCGCAGTCATCCCCGCAGATGGGAGAGACGCTGGAGCTTCACTATAGCAACACTTAATGTGTTGTGAAATCTTTTGTTAAATGTAATATAATGTTTTTAATTGTATGCAACTGCCTTAATTTGGCTAGAACCCTGGAAGAGTAGCTGCTGCCTTGGCAGGAGCAAATGGGGATCCGTAATAAATACCAAAACAAATAGCTCTGATATCACAATATGACAGATTTTTCGGGGGGGTATGTTTGAACACAGATAAATCTGACATACCTCGAGCGGTTTCATAGACAATACCCGTGGCCCAATCTCCCATCTGGCACCACTGTCATATTCAACGTGAACTGGAGAGACAAAACATCACTTATCAATACATGACCTTGGGATTCACTAGGCCGCTATCATGAATACTCACATTGTGTCCTTATGGCTTATCAAAAGCCTAGTATTTCATTCTAAGCATCACTGTATGGTTAAGTCCTTTTTTCCTGAGATATTTCTATACATGGCTCTAATGCCAAAGAAAAAACACAAGAAGGAGGATGATGAAGTCAATGCTGTACTTTTTCTCTCCACTTGATGGTGCAGAGGATACGTATGGAGTCCTTGGCAGCTGACATTGGCCTTATGAGTAAGGAAACACACACAGACATACACACACACATAGACACACACACACAGACATATTGTTGTGGTTTAAATGTGATTCTTGACTTTTCTTCCTCCGTCTACAGACGTGATACAGTATGCCCTACTGTAGGTCAATTATGAATCCTATTTGACAGGCAAAACATCATAGTGGAGTCGTAAGAACTCAGCTACTGTTGCATTGAAAATATGACAATTAAACAATCAAATTTATTTATAAAGCCCTTCTTACATCAGCTGATGTCACAAAGTGCTGTACATAAACCCAGGCTAGAACCCCAAACAGCAAGCAATGCAGGTGTAGAAGCACGGTGGCTAGGAAAAACTACCTTGAAAGGCCAGAACCTAGGAAGAAACCTAGAGAGGAACCAGGCTATGAGTGGTGGCCAGTCCTCTTCTGGCTGTGCTGGGTGGAGATTATAACAGAACATGGCCAAGATGTTCAAATGTTCATAGATGACCAGCAGGGTCAAATAATAATAATCACAGTGGTTGTCGAGGGTGCAACAGGTCAGCACCTCAGAAGTAAATGTCAGTTGGTTTTTCATAGCCGATCATTCAGAGTATCTCTACTGCTCCTGCTGTCTCTAGAGAGTTGATAACAGCAGGTCTGGGACAGGTAGCACGTCCGGTGAACAGGTCAGGGTTCCATAGCCGCAGGCAGAACAGTTGAAACTGGAGCAGCAGCACGGTCAGGTGGACTGGGGACAGCAAGGAGTCATCAGGCTAGGTAGTCCTGAGGCATGGTCCTAAGGCTCAGATCCTCCGAGAGAGAGAAAAAAAGAAAGAAAGAAAGAAAGAAAGAGAGAGAGAGAGAGAGAAAGAGAGAAAGAAAGCGAGGAAAAGAGAGAAAGAGAGAGAATTTGAGAGAGCATACTTAAATTCACACAGGACACCGGATAAGACAGGATAAGACAGGAGAAATACAGATATAACAGACTGACCCTAGCCCCCCGACACATAAACTACTGCAGCAGTACACTGTGGCCCCGTCCAACGATTTCCCCGGTCAGGGCCAAAAAGGCAGGATATAACCCCACCCACTTTGCCAAAGCACAGCCCCCACACAACTAGAGGGATATCTTCAACCACCAATTTACCATCCTGAGACAAGGCAGAGTACAGCCCACAAAGATCTCCGCCATGGCACGAACCCAAGGGGGGGGGCGCCAACCCAGACAACCATGTCAACAATAGGGGTGTAAATCAAATAAGACAAACATTTATTTTGCTCTGGTTGAGTTTTTTTCAGATGAGTCTTGTACTGGAGGAACAACTGAGCGATTTCTACTAGATGGACAAGCTGCAAAGGTAAAATTGTCTATATTGTAAAAATTCATTAAATTATTGGTCTTGATTTAAGATGAAATCAAATCAAATCTAAGTGTATTTGTCACGTGTGCCAAATACAACAGGTGTAGGTAGACCTTACAGTGAAATGCTTACTTACAGGCTCTAACCAATAGTGCAAAAAAGGTATTAGGTGAACAATAGGTAAGTAAAGAAATAAAACAACAGTAAAAAGACAGGCTATATACAGTAGCGAGGCTATAAAAGTAGCTAGGCTACATACAGACACCGGTTAGTCAGGCTGATTGAGGTAGTATGTACATGTAGATATGGTTAAAGTGACTATGCATATATGATGAACAGAGAGTAGCAGTAGCGTAAAAGAGGGGTTGGCGGGTGGTGGGTGGTGCGACACAATGCAGATAGCCCGGTTAGCCAATGTGCGGGAGCACTGGTTGGTTGGTCTGCCAAATTGAGGTAGTATGTACATGAATGTAGTTAAAGTGACTATGCATATATGATAAACAGAGAGTAGCAGCAGCGGAAAAAAGAGGGATGGGGGGGGCTGGTGGAAGTTAGGGTTAAGGTTAGGGTTAGGTTTAACATTTTACTGCAGTGGGCTAAATCAGGATCACACTGAGTGTTTCTTGGTAGTCTTCAGCAACTCTACTTTGAAACCAAAGTATACACCTCATACACATGGTTATGGGCTTAAAAAAAGAAGAAACCTGTACCATGTCAGATATAGAGTTGAAATGTATTCAACTTTGAGTTTACATCCCAATATAACGTTTTATATACATCACAGAAGACTGAAATATAATAAAAAAAACAGTTTGACATAGAAACACTGGATTTCCGTTGTTACAAAGCATAAAAGGATTTATGAATTGTGAAATTATGAAAAATATGAATAACATTTCACCCATGAGGCCAAAGAGGGCGCTTTTGGTCATTGACTGCAGGATATACGTAGCTACAATCCGATTTTCTGACTTTGAGGCTGTGCCAGCTAGTGACCACTCTGAAGAGCTGTCTCCAGATCAAGATTCATGACAACAGACGCTAACATGCCTATTTTGCGGCCAACCAATTAAATAATAGAGCGATGTAAATCATCTTTATGTTAAAGAGAGCAAACACGTTATTCAAATAACGACTTCATTTCGATTAACATATGTTTATTTGCATATGGGAGTGGGAAACACATTGACAACACATCTATAATAAAACCTAATTGTCCATATCATGTTTATTCTCTATAAATCATATTCAACCACGGCTATCTGCTACATTGTAAATGGGAAAATAAATCCATTCATCAAAGACACAACAGCCTAAGAGAGTAACAATTACCGATCAACACGTACAGTGTGTTAACTCAAGGATCCTTTGGATATGATATAAACCTCATTTCATTCCCCTTATTGACAGTAAATAGCTACTAGCTCCTATGTGGCTCCCTGGCACCAGGAGACAAACTCCCATGCCCTGGCTCCTATATAATCAAATCAAATCAAATGTATTTATATAGCCCTTCGTACATCAGCTGATATCTCAAAGTGCTGTACAGAAACCCAGCCTAAAACCCCAAACAGCAAGCAATGCAGGTGTAGAAGCATATACCCTAGACCTGTTCCCTAGAACCTATCCCCTAGCCCCAAGACCTATCCCCTTGCCATATCCTCTAGCCCCTAGATCTAGTCCCTAAATCCTAGCCCCTAGTCCCTAGCCCTGTGCCCCTAACCCCAATGCCGTGGATGTCGATTAAGGCAGCTCCCCGCACCTCTCTGATTCAGAGGGGTTGAGTTAAATGCGGAAGACACGTTTTGGTTGTATGTATTCAGTTGTGCAACTGACTATGTATCTCCTTTCCCTTTCATTTTCTCTGGCCCCTGACTGTAGTGTTGTAGTGCTGTTTCCAGACTGTCCTGGTATTTTCCGGCCCGTCCTCTCCCTGTCCAAGGGTCGGCTGCTTGCCTGTGTGACCTGCTCTGCCCCGTGTGGTGAGCTGTGTTGGCTGCAGCATTCATCTCCAGACCTCTGCAGTACAGAACACTACATTACAGGGTAGGAGAGAGCAAAGACAAACCCTCGTTAGATAGCCAAATATCTGGCCCTGAGGCCAGATCAAGCAATGCAGGACGAGTACAAAATAGTTTTTTGTGATGATCTGCAATATCACCACAGTTGCTAGTGCAGACACTAATGATGCATTGAGTGAGTAAGACAAGTGATCCTCCTCCTCCTCACCATCCACATCATCATCATTCTAATAATTATCATACATGATAACCACTGTCACCATGATCATCATCAATGCAGTGAGCCAGCATTTTCATAGACGGGTCAGTGAACATAAAACCAGTCATTTGGTAGTGAGCAGTAACATTACTTTCAGCTGATCATTATTACACAATGTTCTGTCTTTGTACCCAGGGAAGATATGGATCACACAGCAGAGCAGCTCCCACCATGTCTCAAGTATCATTGTCCCTATGGGGATGACGTCACCGACCTTAGGATGCTGCCACTGAGACAGAAATGAAGCACAGACTATTGCACTTCATATGGAGCCACATCGATATCATTACGGTGCCTTTAGTCAAAATAACCTTCCTTTATGGTTTAGGACACAAAGCTGTGACAGAGATATTTGGTATTTGCTATTTTATTAGGATCCCCATTAGCCATTGCAAAAGCAGCAGCTACTCTTCCTGGGGTCCACACAAAACATGAAACATAATACAGAATGACATAATACAGAACATCATTAGGCAAGAACAGCTCAAGGACAGAACTACATACATTTTTAAAAAGGCACACGTAGCCTAAATATCAATGCATACACTCAAACTATCTAGGTCAAAGGGGGGAGAGGGGTTGTGCCGTGAGGTGTTGCTTAATCTGTTTTTTGAAAAAGGTTTATTGATTATTTGAGCAATATGAGATGGAAGGAAGTTCCATGCAATAAGGGCTCTATATAATACTGTACATTTTCTTGAATTTGTTCTGGATTCGGGGACTATGAAAATACCATTGGTGGCATGTCTGGTAGGATAAGTGTCTGTGTCAGAGCTGTGTGTAAGTTGACTATGCAAACAATTTGGGAATTTCAACACATTAATGTTTCTTATAAAAATAAGACTTGATTCACTCAGTCTCTCCTAAACCAAGAGAGACTGTCAGGCATAGTATTTATATCAGCTCTCTGATTCCAATGAAGAGCAAAACGTGCTCTGTTCTCTGCCAGCTGCAGCTTAACTAGGCCTTCCCTTGCCACACTGGACCACACGACTGGACAATAATCAAGATAAGACTAAACTAGAGCCTGTAAGACGTGCTTTGTAGAGTGTGGTGTCAAAAAAGCCGAGCATCTCTTTATTACAGACAGACCTCTCCCCATCTTTACAACCACTAAATCTATATGTTTTGACCATGACAGTTTACAATCTAAGGTAATGCCAAGTAATTTAGTCTCCTCAACTTGTTCAATAGCCACACCATTCATATAAATATGAAGTCTCCCATCCCTGGTTAGTTCTTGGGTATCAGGTATCAGATTGTCGTGGGAACTACCATCAACTTGAATTACACCATACCCTTGTTTGTGCGCTAAGTTACTTCTTATCTTATATCTGTAATGATTGTATATTAGTACATCATGTATCAGCACTGGACAGTATGATATCAAATTTGTGTGTGTGTACTCGCGTGCGTATGTGTGTGTATGCATACGTGCATGTACTTGTGCGTGTGCATCTGTGTGTGTGCACATGTGAGCGTGCATGTGTGTACCTCCTGTGTGTGCTCACACCTGTACTCTCAGAGATGATGTTATCAGATCCTAACACCTGCTCCACAGGGTAAGGTCACCCACCGCAGCAGAAAGGACTCTATTCATAGGACTGGCAGATATTACAGACTACAGTTGTGTGTGCAAATACAATGAGGAAATGTGTTATTTTCCCCCAGGTGGTTGAAACACAGCTCACGTCACAGAACATCCAGTATCTCACACTGGAGTGACGGTCCTGTCGGAGACGACCCAGTCAGAAGTGAGATGTGTTTAGAGAGCGAGTGTTATGTGTTGCTATGGAGCTGTGGTTGGTGTATCCAAGATGGCAGGTGTAGGAGTAACTTACTGAGTGACCCAGGTCGGTGAAATTATCCCAATCTGCGAGTAACATAATTACCACAAGAGTGGACTGGTGCTGAATGAAAAGATAATACAGGTTGAATCGTGCACCAAGCTGTGAGTGAGACAACACCGTTGTCTGGTTTAACATGTGCAATACGAGTGGAGCTGAGAAAGACAGCATGATGATGATTTAGTGATGTTTGCAGAAAACACTCCCATCCCCATCCTTAATGACAGAAAAACCTTTTGATTGAAACCAATTCCAACACTTCCAGCCTTAACACAGTCACCACTAGAACATTTCACCAAAAGGAAGATATTTTAGGCACTTGGGAGCCTTTTGTGATGTTTTCTTCCTGTTTCGCTCTCTCTCTCTCTCTCTCTCTCTCTTTCCTTTTGTTTCTTTCTCCCTCTCTCTTTTCTTTGTGTTTGTAAATAACTCTTCCCCTCTAGGCCTGTTTATGATCATGTTGATGGGAAAGAAAGAAATCATCCTGAATGGCACATTAATTTCCTCCCCCTTGCCCCCTCTACCCCCTCCTTGGGCCTAATGAAACCCCCTGAGCTCCACCAGGAGACCCGAGGAACCACACTGGCAACCCATCACCGCTGAGTAAACATGTTTACCTTGGAGCACTGAACTAATGGACTGTTTCCAGACACAGGAGCAGGGACTAGACAGCGGGGGGGAGGGAGGGGGGGTAGCTCAGACTAATGAAGACTCCTTCAACTCCATCGTTACTTCTCTTCTTTTCTCGTTCTGTTCTTCCCTGATAGCAACCTGCTAGTGTTGTCTTGAGCCAAGATACTGATACGGTGTGGTGCATAGTGACAGGAGTAGAGTCAAATACTCTTTCTGTGGGACTGTGCTTCTGTGTCTGGCTATGTTAGTCGTGTTAAAAGCACAGCTCCTTTTTAAAAGTAGCCACCTGCCATGTCCTTATCCTCACGACACAAACTTTTGAATGTCAAACGTTTATCAGGCCCTTGTTGAAGGAATTTGGGTCCAAAACTGGAGAAGTGGAGCTGTCAAATGATGCTTCCCCAGTCTGCAACAGCTCTGTAAAGGTCGGCTGCTAACCGGGATGTCTGCTGTCAAACACAAGCCAACGTGTCCCTCAAGTGTCTATCTGGAGCTGTCTGCTGATTGGGAGGCCTGTTCAGTCTGTCTGCCTGGTGGGTCTGAATGTTTGTGTGACACTGATTCTGACCACACCGTCGAAAACAAAAAAGGCATTGTAATTTATACATTGATAAGAGCTATTGATAAGACCTAGGTAAATGTGTCATATGTTTGGATAAGGGGATTTTAAGAATTAATGACAATTGTTTTGAAGACAAATGTGAAACCAGTTAGCAAACACAAAATCATGTCAACATGACAAGTACAGTATTTCCCCCTCTTTTCCACAGTGAAGCTTACATACTGTAGCTGTGTCATTATTCCACAATTTTATTTTAGGCCTTTGGCTTCAGCATTCGGGGGGGGGGTGGGGGGGGTGAAAATTAGAGACCCAAGCCGAGGCTGTGGCTTATGGAAACCTGTGCGCACTGACAGTAACGATGAACCTACTGAGATGAGTGCACTCTAGAACGTTTTCATTATCTGGACTTTTCATATATACAGTACCAGTCAAGGGTTTTTCTTTATTTTTACTATTTTCTAGATTGAAGAATAATATTGAAGACATCAAAACTATTAAACAACACATATGGAATTATTTAGTAACCAAAAAAGTGTTAAACAAATCAAAATATCTGTTATATTTTAGATTCTTCTAAGTAGACACCCTTTGCCTTGATGACAGCTTTGCACACTCTTGGCATTCTCTCAACCAGCTTCATGGGGTAGTCACCTGGAATACATTTAAATTAGCAGGTGTGCCTAGTTAAACGTTAATTTGTAGAATTTCTTTCCTTCTTATTGCGTTCCAGCCAATCAGTTGTGTTGTGACAAGGTAGGGATGGTATACAGAAGATAGCCCTATTTGGTAAAACACCAAGCCCATATTATGGCAAGAACAGCTCAAATAAGCAAAGAGAAACCACAGTCCAACATTACTTTAAGACATGAAGGTCAGTCAAACAGGAAACTTTCAAGAATATTCTAAATGTCTTCAAGTGCAGTCACAAAAAACATCAAGCGCTATGATGAAACTGGCTCTCATGAGGACCGCCACAGGAAAGTAATACCCAGAGTTACCTCTGCTGCAGAGGATGAGTTCATTAGAGTTACCAGCCTCAGAAATTGCAGCCCAAATAAATGCTTCACAGAGCTCAAGTAACAGACACATCTCAACATCAACTGTTCAGAATAGACTGCGTGAATCAGGCCTTTATGGTCGAATTGCTGGAAATAAACCCCTACTAGAGGACACCAATAAGAAGAACAGATTTGATTGGGCCAAGAAACATGAGGAATGGACATTAGACCGGTGGAAATCTGTCCTTTGGTCTGATGAGTCCAAATTATTGGTTCCAACAACCATGTAGTTAGGTGGAATTTGACTTTTCCCCCTCTCTCTCCCTGTGGTCTAGAACTGCAAAGCTGCAAAAACGGGGTAATTTGACTTGTCTATGACTAGGGTGGCTGGAATGGCCGCCTGGTATAGAGGTCCTTGTCTTTGGGCACTTCTAGCTGTGCTTTGTTGTCAGTCAAAGAGCAATTGAGAAATCTGTGAATGTGGACAGTTTCTTTTTTTTATTGAAGTGTACGGCCAAATTTTGATCAAAAGTACTATCGGTTTTGAGTCAGGAAATTGGCACTGTCCCACCTAAAACGGTTGCGATTATTGTATATCATTGTTTGATGTGGCTGACAACAGCGGAGATGGGTCACAACTGCGCATGTGCAATCCACTGGGGCAAACTTTGTGACCTCAATGCCTTTATTTGGAGCTTGTCACATATGCAAGTTTTATTGGGGGGGAAAGGAGCTTGTGCAAAAGTTAGTTCTGAAAAGTGTAAATCCAAATAGATGCTAGCAAGAGCAAGCTGGTGTTGGGTCTCTGGCTGCACTTTATTATAAAAAATCTAGGGAAAAGGCACAACAATTAACTGTTTCCCGTTGAAAGATACAGAGATATACAGGCTAGTAGCTGTAACAGGAAATACGATGCAAACACTCCTACAGACAATCTTGCAAATCTGCATGTGTGTCGTAAGCACTTTATCGACGATGACAATGAAAGAGATATACAATCAGAAATAGTGGGAACAAAACACTGTGGAAAGCTCAGACACAGCTGTTCATTCTGTGACCCCATGGGCTGGATCTGGTGCCATGCTAAAATACGTTGGTGCTTTGGAACCCGTCAAAGCAAGCGTGCAGAGTTGTGTAGTCTAACCATTGCAGTTCGATTTGATCTTATTGTGTTGTAGCCTAGGCTCTCTACCGGTTAGCATATGTTTAGGAGATAATAGACAGTAATTGTGTCACCTTATCAAATCAAATTGTATTAGTCACATGCGCCGAATACAAGAGGTCACCTTACAGTGAAATGCTTACTTACGAGCCCCCAATCAACAGTGCAGTTTCAAAAAATACTGTAAGAATAAGAGATAAAAGTAACAATTAAAGAGCAGCAGTAAAAAATAACAATATATACAGGTGGGTGCCGGGACAGTGTCAATGTGCAGGGAAACCGGGTTAGTTGAGGTAGTATGTACATGTAAGTAGAGTTAATTTAAACTGACTATGCATAGATGACAACAGAGAGTGGCAGTGGTGTGGAGAGGGGAGGGGGGTCAATGTAAATAGTCTGGGTAGCAATTTGAATAGATGTTCAAGAGTCTTATGGCTTGGGGGTGGAAGCTGTTTAGATGCCTCTTGGACCTAGAATTGGCGGTCCGGTACCGCTTGCCGTGTGGTAGCAGAGAGAACAGTCTATGACTAGGGTGGCTGGAATGACCGCCTGGTATAGAGGTCCTGGATGGCAAGAAGCTTTGCCCCAGTGATGTACTGGGCCGTTCGCACTACCATCTGTAGTGCCTTGCGGATATGTTGTTACCTACTCTTTACCACCTGAGGGCGGCCTGTCAGGAAGTCCAGGATCCAGTTGCAGAGGGAGGTGTTTAACCCCAGAGTCCTTAGATTATTGATGAGCTTTGAGGGCACTATGGTGTTGAACGCTAGTTAATAGAATTCTATGAATAGAACACATAGGTGTTCCTTTTGTCCAGGAGGGAAAGGGCAGTGTGGAGTGCAATAGATCATCTGTTTGATCTGTTGGGGTGGTATGCAAATTGGAGTGGGTCTAGGGTTTCTGGGATGATGGTGTTGTTGTGAGCCATGACCAGCCTTTCAAAGCACTTCATGGCTATAGATGTGCGTGCTACAGGTCGGTAGTCATTTAGGCAGGTTACCTTAGTGTTCTTGGGCACAGGCGCTATGGTGGTCTGCTTAAAACATGTTGGTATTACAGACTCGGACAGAGAGAGGTTGAAAATGTCAGTGAAGACACTTGCTAGTCAGATCATGCTCGCAGTACACGTCCTGGTAATCCATCTGGCCCTGCGGCCTTTTGAATGTTGACCTGTCTAAATGTCTTACTCACATCGGCTGCGGAGAGTGTGATCCCACAGTCTTCTGGTACAGCTGGTGCTCTCATACATGTTTCAGTGTTATTTGCCTCGAAGGGAGCATAAAAGTAGTTTAATGCATAGACCGTCACCCCTTGTTTTACCAGACGCCGCTGTTCTATCCTGCCGGTACATCATATAACCAGCCAGCTGTATGTTGATATTGTCGTAGTTCAGCCACGACATCGTGAAGCATAAGACTTATAGCTTTTAAAACTTCTTGCTCCTACTTGAGACGCAGATGTCTCAAGTAGGCACCTGGAAATGCAAATGCGCTACGCTAAATGCTAAATGTACTCGTTAAAACTCAAACGTTCATCAAAATACACATGCAGGGTATTGAATTAAAGCTACACTCGTTGTGAATCTAGCCAACAAGTCAGATTTTTAAAATGCTTTTCGGCGAAAGCATGAGAAGCTATTATCTGATAGCATGCAACACCCCAAAATGCCTGAATGCGACGTAAACAAAGATTTAGCGTAGCCGGCGCTACACAAAACGCAGAAATGAAATATAAGACATTCATTACCTTTGACGAGCTTCTTTCTTGGCACTCCTATATGCCCCATAAACATCACTATTGGGTCTTTTTTTTCAATTAAATCGGTCCATATATACCCAAAATAGCTTTCTATGGAAGCTGTGTAATTCAGAAAAAAACATCGTTTTAAAACGCAGCGTCATTTTTTAAAATTAAAAAAGTTGACGATAAACTTTCACAAAACACTTCGAAATACTTTTGTAATCCAACTTTAGGTATTAGTAAACGTTTATAATCTATCAAAATGATTACAGGCTGAAAATGTGCACTTCACAACATCCTGGCGGAGACCGGAAGAAATTGAATCCAGTTAGTTGGATTTACCAACAAAAAACTCCCCGGAAAATGACGACAATGGCGACATCGTGTAGAATCTGTAGGAATTGCATGCAGGTCCAAAATTAATTTTGTGCCCTTTTAACAACCCATGAAAGTGACGCATGGAAATTATTTTTAGCTTTCAGAGAGCAGTTTTTCTTGCGCTTTTCGATGAAACACACGATCTGTTATAGTCACAGCCGTGATTTAACCAGTTTTAGAAACTTCAGAGTGTTTTCTATCCACACATACTAATCATATGCATATACTATATTCCTGGCATGAGTAGCAGGACGCTGAAAAGTTGCGCGATTTTTAACAGAATGTTCGAAAAAGGAGGGGGTAGGATGAAGAGGTTATTAATGTCCCGTTGGTAGTTTAATCTTCCCAGTAACTCATCAATTTTATTATCCAAAGATTGCATGTTTGCTAGCATAATTGAGAGGAGTGGGGGTTTATTCGATCGCCTCCAACTTCTCAAAAGGCAGCCTGCTCTCCGACCTTTCTTTCTCCGTCTCCTCTTCACGCAGATCACTGGGGTCGGGCCGGTTCCCGAGGGAGCCATATATCCTCTGTCTCGGGCTCATCAGAGATGTGAAAGAAGAAAAAAGATTCTGCTAGTCCATGGTGATTAATAGCAGTCCTGATGTCTAGAAGTTATTTTCGGTTAAAAGAGACGGTAGCGGCAACATTATGTACAAAAAGTGGTAAAAAAATTAGATAAGCTAACAAAAAAACACAGTCGGTTGGGTGCGCGTAAAACGTCTGCCTTCTGCTCCGGCGCCATCTCAGCGCATTACATTATAATGTACAGTTTTTGTGTCATTTTACATTGCAGAATAGACAGAATAAAAATGAATGGTGTTGTTGCATTGTATTACTTAGGATCAGGCCTACTCACTTTTTTTCATAATCATAATCTCGAATGTCTGTTGGCTTGCCATGGTTTATTTGCATGAAAATATTTCATGCTTTTAACAACTGTATAGCCTTGCGTGAAATGCATGGTCCAAGGAACCACCTGGGGTAGGTCTATTTGGTTGCATGTAGTCTGGTCTTTTGTACATTCGTAACCCCCCAAGTCGATAGTGTCTATGACTATCCTAACAACAAAATTACATTTATTACAGATTATAAACACATCGGCGTCCCTTCAGTAGTTTTCTTCATCACTCACACGTATTTCGTCTTCAGACATGTTTGTAGGTTATTGTTTACTTCGTATAACTAATATGTAACACTGGTCTACTGTCTTCACTTCTCCCCCGAAAAGAAATTGCATCTGTGACAGTTTTATATCTTTATGTTTGAATCCTGAAATGTGGCAAAAGGTCGCAAAGTTCAAGGGGGCCGAATACTTTCGCAAGGCACTGTAGCTAGCTTTATAGCTTGCTAGCTACAGGTGCCGTGGACTCACTCATTATTAACATGATGATGATGAGCTACCACTACCAGCTATGGCTAGCTTTTGAGCTATTATTTAGATATTATTATAACTGTATTCCCCAATATTTGTGTGATATTTGTTAGCTAGCTAAACTAAAATTAAAACCTAACATGTTGCCTACCTATCCATACTGTAGATGGTACTACTACTACCACTGCTGTAGACAAAGATCCCAACGTGTGCCTACTACATGAAGTTGAAACAGCGGACCTTGGAAGTGAGGCAGTTGTTTTGTAGCAGCAGCATAACTAGACCATTTTTAAATTGTAAAGTTAGGCACATGATGACTTACACACACTTGAATACGTATTCTATTTGATATGTATACTATTAAAACGTTTTTTCTTTCAGTAGTAGATTTTTTGTGTGGTAACCTTTGTAGGAGCGAACATTAAACCGAAAATAAATTCCCTTTGTTTATTAACTTCCTAGTGCCTAGAGAGCTCCAGATTGGCAGAATCTCAGCAGAAAGCTGTCAGACAGACTGATGCAGAGGAGAGCAGGGAGGAGGAAGAGGAGTTAAAGGAGTAGCAGCAGTGCCAGTGAAGGACTGACAGAAGAGTTTGAAAAAGCCAGTAATAAGGGAAAGGAAGAGTATGGGCAGATTCGAAGTGAGGAAGATGAGGTTTTACATGATCCAGCACTGTGGCCATAGAAAGTGCAAGACCATGAAAGATAAGCTGTTTTTTGCAGTCTAGCCAACCGGTGTGGTGAGGAGACAGAAATGTGTAAAATCATGCCCCCAGACTCAGAAGGCAAGCCATTCCCCAACCATTTACAGTGCAGTAAGTCAGCAGGTGGAAGAGAAAAGGTGCAGAGAGACAGGCTTCTTTATAGTAAGAGTGTAAAGGCATTATATTCCATGTGCTTTTTTCTCATGAATAGTAAGGATGGCTATGAGATATCATCAGTGAAATATTGGAGAATGTATGGCAACCTACCAGAGCATGAGGATGGTGTGTCTCACAAGAACTGTTACTGGAAATGCATCTAGGAATCTGCCATTCTGGGGGAAATCACTCAATCTTGATGATGTGCATAATGGACATTACCTAGGCTTACTGGAACTGTTGTCAAATTATGACCCGCTATTACATGAGCACTTACAGAAAGTCAGGGACAAAAAGAAAGGGGCATGGCTGACTCATTACCTCAGACCTGACAGCCAAAACGAGATCATAGGAATATGTGGTCAAATGGTTTTGAAAACAATACTTCATGAAAGAGAAGATGCAATCTATTACTTGGTTATATGTGATTCAACTCCAGACATTTCCCATGCTGAGCAAAATGTATTTTAGGTGAGATATGTACACAAAGATAAAGTTCAGGGAACAGGTGAACGGGAAATAATTGAACGTTTTCTTGAATTTAAAGACTTTGCTAGAAAGACAGGCAGTGAAATTTCTGAAATGATTTTGAGTGCATTGGAAGTGCATGGTATTGACATAGCAGATTGCCGTGGTCAAGGCTATGATAATGGTGCAAATATGTCAGGGAAAGTGAAGGGAGTTCAAGCACACATACTGCAAAATAATTCACTGGTCACATACTCACCTTGTGGGTGTACATGCAGCTCAGTCGTACCCAGAAGTGTGAATCGTCTTTACAATCTGTTCAATGCCAGCCCAGAGCGATGGGCCATTCTCAAGGAAAAGACTAGCTGCTGTCTTAACCGCCTTTCAGACACGCGATGGAGTGCACATATTGCTGTGGTTCGACCAGTAGCAACTTATGTCCCGTCTATCATCAAGGCCCAAGACATGCTTCTTGCTAACTGCAGCCTGACAAACGCAGCCAAATCTGAGGCAAAAGCTCTGAAAAGCTACTTCATGTCTTTCAAGGCAATCTTCCTGCTCACTTTTTGGGTAAATGTTTTGCAGCTTATTGAGAATAGAAGCCTAATTCTTCAGTCAGGAAACATTTCTCTGGACACTGGAGCAGATCACATTAAGGCACTACAGGAAGAAATACAGGCTCTGTGTAATCAATGGGACGCTCTTCTGGCAGAAGCCTCCATGGTGGCAAATTAAATGGGTGGTACTACTCAGTTTCACAGTGAACAGAGGAGCCGCGTTTCCTTGATGAGACTGAAGATGACATAGCAGATGAACAGAAGTCAGACACTGGCTTTCACAACACAGTGTTTTATGTGACTCTGGATTGTCTAATCAGTCATTTGTACATGCGGTTCCGAACGATTGCAGTTATATGCAAGGAGTTTTCACCAATACGTACATTTAGGAAATGACTGAAAACCAAATTTGTGTATCTTGCCACAACTTGAGAAACAAGTACTCCAAAGATCTCACAGATGGATTTGAAAAGGAAGTGCAACATCTAAAGATGATATATATGGTGCCCCTTTTTCAGATGGTCTTTCTCCTGCAGAGATCCTAAATGACATCCACAAGATGCAGCTACAGAGCATTTCTGGAGAGGTGTGCGTTGCACTGCGAATATTCTGTACAATGCCTGTAACAGTTACTGGAGGTGAACGTGACTTCAGTAAACGGAAACTTATAAAGAACTAAGATCTACAGTGTGCCAAGACAGGTTGAACAACCTTGCCATCCTTTCAAAGGAAAATCAGTTAGCTAGAAAATGTAACTTTAAAGACATTATAAACAAGAAGGTGGGCTCTTGGTGCAGTGTAACCTCTGAAGTGGGGCTCAATCATGAAGTGGAACGACATTTATTGGATATTTCAAACTTTTTTAACAATTCAAAAACTGAAAAATTGGGCGTGCAAAATTATTCAGCCCCCTTAAGTTAATACTTTGTAGCGCCACCTTTTGCTGCGATTACAGCTGTAAGTCGCTTGGGGTATGTCTCTATCAGTTTTGCACATCGAGAGACTGACATTTTTTCCCATTCCTCCTTGCAAAACAGCTCGAGCTCAGTGAGGTTGGATGGAGAGCATTTGTGAACAGCAGTTTTCAGTTCTTTCCACAGATTCTCGATTGGATTCAGGTCTGGACTTTGACTTGGCCTTTCTAACACCTGGATATTCTAACACCTGGATATGTTTATTTTATTTTTGAACCATTCCATTCCATAGATTTTGCTTTATGTTTTGGATCATTGTCTTGTTGGAAGACAAATCTCTGTCCCAGTCTCAGGTCTTTTGCAGACTCCATCAGGTTTTCTTCCAGAATGGTCCTGTATTTGGCTCCATCCATCTTCCCATCAATTTTAACCATCTTCCCTGTCCCTGCTGAAGAAAAGCAGGCCAAAACCATGATGCTGCCACCACCATGTTTGACAGTGGGGATGGTGTGTTCAGGGTGATGAGCTGTGTTGCTTTTACGCCAAACATAACGTTTTGCATTGTTGCCAAAAAGTTCAATTTTGGTTTCATCTGACCAGAGCACCTTCTTCCACATGTTTGGTGTGTCTCCCAGGTGGCAGCTGCTCGGGACAGAGGGGCAGCTGCTCGGGACAGAGGTGCGGCTGCTCCTGGCTGACTGGCGGCCCCTGGCTGACTGGCAGATCAGGAAGAGTCTGGTTGACTGGCAGATCAGGAAGAGTCTGGTTGACTGGCAGATCTGGAAGAGTCTGGCTGACTTGCAGATCTGGAAGAGTCTGGCTGACTGGCAGATCTGGAAAAGTCTGGCTGACTGGCAGATCTGGAAGAGTCTGGCTGACTGGCAGATCTGGAAGAGTCTGGCTGACTGGCAGATCTGGAAGAGTCTGGCTGACTGGCAGATCTGGAAGAGTCTGGCTGACTGGCAGATCTGGAAGAGTCTGGCTGACTGGCAGTTCTGGCTGCTCCATGCTGACTGGCTGCTCCATGCTGACTGGCAGCTCTGGCTGCTCCATGCTGACTGGCTGCTCTGGCTGCTCCATGCTGACTGGCTGCTCTGGCTGCTCCATGCTGACTGGCTGCTCTGGCTGCTCCATGCTGACTGACTTCTCTGGCTGCTCCATGCTGACTGGCGGCCTTGACTGCTCCATGCTGACTGGCGGCTTTGACTGCTCCATGCTGACTGGCGGCTCCATGCAGACTGGCAGCTCTGGCGGCTCCATGCAGACTGGCAGCTCTGGCGGCTCCTTGCAGACTGGCAGCTCTGGCGGCTCCTTGCAGACTGGCAGCTTTGGCGGCATCCTGCAGACTGGCAGCTCTGGCGGCTCCTTGCAGACTGGCAGCTCCTTGCAGACTGGCAGCTCCTTGCAGACTGGCAGCTCCTTGCAGACTGGCAGCTCCATGCAGACTGGCAGTTCTATGCAGACTGGCAGCTCTATGCAGACTGGCAGCTCTATGCAGACTGGCAGCTCCTTGCAGACTGGCAGCTCCTTGCAGACTGGCAGTTCTGAACAGGCGGGAGACTTCGGCAGCGCTGTAGAGGAGGAAGGCTCTAACAGCGCTAGATAGGCGGGAGACTCCGGCAGCGCTGAAGAGGAGGAAAGCTCTGGCAGCGCTGGACAGGCAAGGCGCACTGTAGGCCTGATGCGTGGTGCTGGCACTGGTGGTACTAGGCCGAGAACATGCACAGGAAGCCTGGTGCAGGGAGCTGCTACCGGAGGGCTGGGGTGTGGAGGTGGTACTGGATAGACCGGACCGTGCAGGCGCACTGGAGCTCTTGAGCACCGAGCCTGCCCAACCTTACCCGGTTGAATGGTCCCGGTCGCCCTGCCAGTGCGGCAAGGTGGAATAGCCCGCACTGGGCTATGCAGGCGAACCAGAGACACCGTGCGCAAGGCTGGTGCCATGTAAGCCGGCCCAAGGAGACGCACTGGAGACCAGCTGCGTAGAACCGGGCTATGCACCCGCACTGGGGACACCGTGCGCACCACTGCATCCATCGAATCCCAGGCGGGCTCCGGCACTCTCCCTGGGTCAACCGCCCACCTGTCTATCTCCTCCCAAGAAGTATAGTCCATACTCTTGTAGTCCAAACCGTACTCCCATGTCCAATCCTCTTTTCTCTGCTGTTGTTGCCTTTGTTGCTTCTCCTGCGGCTCCTGCCTGTTGACACGCTGCTTGGTCCTGTTGTGGTGGGTGATTCTGTAACGGTTTTCTAGGTGAGAAGGAGAGTCTGACCAAAATGCGGCGTGTAGATTGCGATCCATGTTTAATAAACAAACGTAAAACACGAATCGATACAAACACTACAAAACAAAGAACGTAACGAAAACCGAAACAGCCCTATCTGGTGAACAACACAGAGACAGGAACAATCACCCACAAATACACAGTGAAACCCAGGCTACCTAAATATGGTTCCCAATCAGAGACAATGACTAACACCTGCCTCTGATTGAGAACCATATCAGGCCAGACATAGAAATAGACAAACTAGACAATGAAACATAGAATGCCCACTCAGCTCACACCCTGACCAACCAAAACATAGAAATATACAAAGTAAACTATGGTCAGGGTGTGACAGGATGAAGGTGGAAACTAGAATATGCACAATTGTTGTATAAAACAGCAGAAGCTTATAGTTAGTACATTTAATAACACACATTGTTCAGTATGTTATTTTAATCTGAAACATTCTGATTTCTATGTTAGGGGCCCGGTAGGTTTTTTTTCAACGCCCCCGGCTGCTGTCAACATTTTATTTTGCTTTTTTTTTTACCAACATTTACTGACACCGGCAATATTCAACGCATCTTTGAAGAGTGCTCTGAAATCGGAGTAGATAGCCAGAATGAACAATGTCCATTGAAATGCACAACAACTATACCACCTAGCTAAGAATGATGTGAATAATCACTAAATGTTGGTTAGTTAGTTAGATAGCAGATAGTTAATATACTGCCTAACGTTAGGTAACTAACTAACATAGCGGTACATACTGCTGTAATGCTATGCGGTTTGTAAGGATAGCGTAGCTAACAAATTGTCAGCCAACATAATGTGTAACGTAACTTATTTAAAAAGTCATTACTTTATTACATTGCTCAACATTTTCATCATATTTGTCATTAGTTAGTTCAATGCATTTGTATTCGCTCTTGTCGGACTTCGGCTGCATATTGTCCGACATTTTCTGAAAACGTGGTGAAGCCACACCCATTTTCTGAAAAATTGCATTATGGGCCCTAAAAATACAGAAATACTGTCCTCTGCTTGTATACTTCTTATTTTGGAGAATTTAGTATGACATCCGGGAACTTTTGGCATACTAACTATATCCATACTATGACCAATAAGCATAGTATATACTCAGTTCACATCACAAATAGTACAGTTAGTGAGGTTAGTATGAGTTTTCGACCACAGCTAGTGGCTATGGCAGAACGGTAGAATTGTAGAGCGGTATGTTGGCAGAGCGATAGAACTGTAGAACTGACACATCCAGGCCAGTCACTGATAATGGTGCCTGGTGCCAGGGAGAAGGGTAGCGCAGGGGACGGTACAGTGGCACTATTGGTCCTTGGAGAGTCAGATTGGTAATCTGGGAAAGGGATCCCTGTTACAATAAATACATTGGTTTTACCACACAAGTAGTCCCTAATCCGTGCCTCTCACAGCCTGTATCTCTTACCGAGATTTTTTACCAGGCACAGACATGCATGCACAAAGAGTATACAGGCTGTGAGAAAGCAGGGATTAGGGACTACTTGTGTGGTAAAACCAAAACATTTATTGTAACAGGGATTATCTTGTGCTTTTGGGACAATCCAGTTAATTTGACGACTTTTATGTTACCTTTGATGACATGCCAATAAATAACCAAAATTGTCAGTTGGTTGTGTATCTCCAAATGTTAACATTCACATGAATTCCCATCTCCACGTTGTGCTGCTATGGGCTGTGATTTGAACACGCTGCGATAGGAGATTGCAGTCCTCCTCTTCCTGTCTGCCTGGATTTGAGAGGAAGAAAAAGGAAAAGAGGGGAAAAGAGGATTGAAACTTTGAGCATGTTGAGCCCAGGGAGAGACGCTGAGGCTGAGGGGAGGTCACTCCATGCTGCGCGTAATCTGGGGAACATCTGGTGTCCATCATGTGTTGGGCTCCATTTAGAGCCCAGAGTGGACTAAGAGCCCGAGGACCCTCGCCCACCACTCCCTGAACCCCCGCTCCCTGGCTTTTAGCAGGCCCTCTCCAAACGGTCCCTGCCGCACAGACGGACAGAGAGTGGAAAGTGAAAAACAGAAAGGATGGACAGAGGGCAATGGGAGAGCAGAGAGAGAGGCTGACATGCACATATCAGCACTTAGCACATTAGGGTCATTTTTACTTTTCACGTACAAACGCTGTGGCAGAGAGAGAGAAAGGGTGTGTGCGTGTGTGTGTGTGTGTGTGTGTGTGTGTGTGTGTGTGTGTGTGTGTGTGTGTGTGTGTGTGTGTGTGTGTGTGTGTGTGTGTGTGTGTGTGTGTGTGTGGGGGGGGGGTGTTGTTTGCGTGTGTGTCTGTATGACCATGTGTGGGTGTTTATAGTGATCCACCAAAACAATACAGTAAGCCCCTGATTGTGCTTTTCAGCCCTCAGAATCCCAGGTTTTATTTTTAGCCGTAGTTACTATACTTTCCTAATTAGAAACACACTGGCCAAGATAAAATTCCTTCCCTTAAATAGATGTAAATGAGTGTCCTCTAGCTCTGAGGCAATGTTTAGAGAGACACTTTATATATTAGAAACGGTGTGTAAAGACAATCCATAATATTGACAACAACAAACGCCGTCAACAGCTGCTCTTAAGGATATTGTGAGGGTGGGAGTCACATATTGTCAGGGTTACCAGGACATTTACTCAGGGTCCCCATATTTCAGATTGACAATGTCTGGATTGTGAGATAAACCTTTTCCTGGAGGGATTAGGGGATGTTATTATTCATAAACGTCTCTCCTGTTTTAGCGGTATTTACTGAGGATACGGCGAGATAACAAAAAGAGAAGGAGAGGGAGGACTCTTTCTGTTCTCCTCCTTCTGTTCCCTCTCTGTTGTACACCATACAGTATTGACTGTGCATTTCAGTTGGACTGTTTGTGGTGTGAACATGCAGCACTGAAGAACATGAACATTCGGGAGTAAACAAAGGCTATAACTACTGCATTATTCATCTGCAGAAATACACAGGACCATATGCATAGAATATATTATATTGTCATCCTGACATTACAGTTGCTTGTTTATTTGTTTGATTATTTCAGTTGTGGATACATTATGAGTTCATGTACTGTCTGTCAGGGATGGGCAACATGGGGGCCACAAAAAATCTGAACTCATCATGAGGGGCCACAGTTTTAGAGTTAATTTTGTGCAATTCTACACATTTTGCCATGGGGCAGAGAGGAAAATTTGCAGTTTTACAGCTGAACCCTGCAATTCTACACATTTTGCCATAGGATGAAGAGAAATGTTTACCGTTTTAAATATCATATCTGAGTGAGAGTGACTAACAAACTCTATTGGGGCACCCTGGGTGGTAATTCGACCTTGATTACTTCAAGTGTAGATACAGTAGCTGGCTGCTAGACTAACTTAACATTCAAAAAAATGTTAGCTGACATGGGCTAATTGAGTAACTATCAGTGACTGAGATATCAAAACTGTTGATGCACAACCAAATTTCGAAACTGCACCTTGTGTATTCTACTATTCTACCTCGCAACAGTAAGTTGAGACCTGGACTGAGCCCCCCCTCGCCACCCCCACCACCCCGAAATAAAAATAATAATAATTGGAAATTGTCCATCCCTGGTCATACATTTAGCTTTTACTCAATATGAGCAGATGAGAAAACACATATAGTAAATTCACCTAGCTTCTCCATTGTTGCCACAGTGAATTACGTCAAGTGATTCATATAAAGATTGTTCAATAATTTGCTACCCACAGCGGTATCAAAGTGGTGAACACTGCTTCACTTCTATCCTAAGCATCCTAAGGTTTCAGTGACAAGAAGGAAAATATGAACATAGTCTCAATATATTATTCTGCTTTCCTTTTATCCAGATTCTTTCACTTCTTTTTTCTTTTTAAAATAAAACCTCACTATTACTCTAACAACAACAAAAAATACATATCACATTGCCAGTGGCGGCAAAATTAAAACCGACACCATTTTTCACATCCTATTCACACTATCTGATTCCATTTTAAAGTAATTATATTAGTGCCAGAGATATTCTTTATGGGTCCTTGTCCATTAACATAGTCTATAATTAGAGGAAACGCAGCCTAGTCTCCCAGTGGTGCAGGGAGGCGGCCCCCACTGATCGAAGAAGGGAGCCATTAAAGCTGGGGCACGGAACACCTCTGGCCATCGATCGCAGTGTCCAAAATCGCAACCTATTTCCTACATAGTGCACTACTTTTGACCAGGGCCCATGGTCAAAAGTAGTGCACTATATATGGAATAGGGTGCTAGGGTGCCACTTGGAAGGTAGCCCTAGTCATGCAAATGCACTCTGTGCAAATGAGGCCCCAGCCAGACAGGAAACACCCCACAGTGTAAATCAATAGCCAGTGTTGGATAATGGTGGGCCTGTTCCCACAGCTGTGTCCTGTCTATCTGTACCATAGCCTGCCCAGCCCATCCCTGCCCAGCCCTGCCCAACCCAACCCAGCCCAGCCAGCATCTCAGCATCCCATACCTGCCAGAGCGTGGACATCCGACACTGGTCAGTGGGCAGCTCCCCTTACAGCTCAATTCACACAATTATCATGGCACACAAGCATACGTGTGTGGGCAATCACACAATAACACAAACATGTGCATACAGGCACAGCCGCTGTCCCGGTGGTGCTAGGCGATGCCAAATGGATGGAGGCCCACGTTCTTCCATCCTAAACTCGCATATGCACGCACACACACACATAAACATGCATGAGCACACACACAGTTTCACAGTCCCTGATGTACCAACACTGCAACATTGTGAAATAAAATGTAAACTACTTCCACGCATTTATCATCATGTTCTCTGTACACTTTTCCACAGTTTCCACTCTGTCAATTCACATGGAACATGGTAAGAGTAGTAGTGTTATTTCACAATATGATCTTTTGTCCTTGTCATGGTTAGTTCTTGTGGATGGTGTGGTGTAATCAGAGCGGGTTTCCTAGAACTCAGGGCTGGGCTCGCTTGATTGGAGAGGAAACAGGAATTCCTTTTTACACTGGCTCACAAAGCACTGTGACAGCATCGGAAGATGTGGGCCTAAAACACCCTTATACTGTAAACACAGGTGCGTGCACACACACACACATACCCAGACACACTTAAAAAATCTATAACAATATAGAATTAATTATTGGTAAACTGTACAATTTATTAATCTACATGTATGACTTAAACCAAACAACACATAAACAATACAAGTCTCCTATCCCTGTTGCCAATGACGAGCAGATTAATATATCAAAGCATTTACAGACAGATTCATTCTCTCAACTGTCTAAGACTTAGAAAAAAATATTATTTTGAAAGATTGCCTCGCTAAACTATTTTACTGTGGTGGAAAAAGTATTAAATCAAATCAAATTTATTTATATAGCCCTTCTTACCTAAGCTGATATCTCAAAGTGCTGTACAGAAACCAAGCCTAAAACCCAAAACAGCAAGCAATGCAGGTGTAGAAGCACGGTGGCTAGGAAAAACTCCCTAGAAAGGCCAAAACCTAGGAAGAAACCTAGAGAGGAACCAGGCTATGAGGGGTGGCCAGTCCTCTTCTGGCTGAGCCAGGTGGAGATTATAACAGAACATGGCCAAGATGTTCAAATGTTCATAAATGACCAGCAGGGTCAAATAATAATAATCACAGTAGTTGTCGAGGGTGCAACAAGTAAATGTCAGTTGGCTTTTCATAGCCGGTCATTAAGAGTATCTCTACCACTCCTGCTGTCTCTAGAGAGATGAAAACAGCAGGTCTGGGACAGGTAACATGTCAGGTGAAAAGGTCAGGATTCCATAGCTGCAGGCAGAACAGTTGAAACTGGAGCAGCAGCATGGCCAGGTGGACTGGGGACATCATGCCAGGTAGTTCTGAGGCATGGTCCTAGGGCTCAGGTCCTCCAAGAAAGAGAATCAGTCACATCACATCAGTGACTCAACCCACTCAAGTGACACACCCCTCCTAGGGACGGCATGGAAAAGCACCAGTAAAGCCTTTCATACTTTAGTAAAAGTAAAGTTACTTTAATAGAAAATGATTCAAGTAAATGTCACCTAGTAAAATACTTCTTGAGTAAAAGTCTAAAAGTATACTGTTTAAAATGTACTTAAGTACAGTGGTGGAAATAATACCAAATTGTGATTTTTGAGTAAAAGTAAAAAGTAGAAGTAAATGCTATACATTAAATTCCTTTTATTAAGCAAACTAGACGGGGCAATTATATTTGTCTTTTTTTATGGAGAGACAGTGGCACACTCCAACATAATTTACAAACGCAGTATTTGTGTTTAGAGGGTAAACCCGATCAGTTCATCTGTGTGCATCATTATTCAATCTAAGCCCCTAATATCTGGAATATTGGCATATTTAAAACTGTCTGACAGTTTTTTTGCCTGGGGCTAATGGAAATCTCACTGACATGCAGGGAAAGGGGAATGTAAAAATTGTCTAAGATTATAATGTACCGCAGAATCCTTTTTAATACAGTTAAGATACATTGGTGGAAATGTTATCCTCTTTGCTTGTACTGCATTTGTGTATCAATAACCTACATTATAAACTGGGTGGTTCGAGCCCTGAATGCTGATTGGCTGAAAGATGTGGTTTATCAGACCGTATACCACGGGTATGACAAAACAATCATTTTTACCCTTCTAATTATGTGAGTAACCAGTTTATAATAGCAATAAGGCACCTCGGGGGTTTGTGGTATATGGCAAATATACCACTGCTAAGGGCTGTATCCAGGCATAAGAACAGCCCTTAGTCGTGGTATATTGGCAATATACCACACCCCCTCGGACCTTATTGCCTAAATAACCCCTTGGCTGATTTACAGTAATACATAATGCATGACAAGGCCATCACGCAAACTGTTATTATCAAAGGTGACTAATCTTTATTCACCATGGGTTGGGTTCTGTCACGACTTCTACCGAAGTCGGCCCATCTCCTTGTTCGAGCGGTGTTCGGCGGTCGACCGATCTTCTAGCCATCACTGCGCCCGTGTATTGACTATCGGGGTCTGAATCAGATCACTGTATAGTTACCCGCTACCGCTCATAGCCACAGCGATAGAGTCAATGCACGGGGCACGCTTCTTCACCAAACTAGAACTCAGGAGCGCTTACAACCTGGTGCATATCCGAGAGGGAGACGAGTAGAAGACGGCTTTCAGTACCACCTCTGGTCACTATGAGCACCTCGTCATGCCGTACGGGTTGATGAATGAGCCATCAGTCTTCCAAGCCTTTGTAGATGAGATTTTCATGGACCTGCACGGGCAGGGTGTAGTGGTGTATATTGATGACATTTTGATATACTCCACTACACGCGCCTAGCATGTGCCCCTGGTGCGCAGAGTGCTTGGTCGCCTGTTGGAGCATGACCTGTATGTCAAGGCTGAGAAATGCCTGTTCTTCCAACAGTCCGTCTCCTCCCTAGGGTATTGCATTTCCACGTCAGGGGTGGAGATGGAGAGTGACCGCATTTCAGCCGTGCGTAATTGGCCGAAGGAGGTGCAGCGATTCTTAGGGTTTTCCAACTACTACCGGAGGTTTATCCAGGGTTTTGGTCAGGTAGTGGCTCCCACTACTTCACTGCTGAAGGAGGGTCCAGTGCGCTTGCAGTGGACAGCTGAGGCGGACAGGGCTTTTAGTCACCTGAGGGCTTTGTTTACCTCGGCTCCCGTGCTGACCCATCCGGATCCCTCTTTGGCGTTCATAGTGGAGGTGGACGCGTCCGAGGCTGGGATAGGAGCTGTGCTCTCTCAGCGCTAGGGTACGCCACCGAAGCTCCGCCCTTGTGCCTTCTTCTTGAAGAAGCTCAGCCCGGCGGAGCGAAACTATGACGTGGGGGACCGGGAGTTGTTGGCTGTCGTCAAGGCCTTGGAGGCATGGAGACATTGGCTTGAGGGGGCTAAAAACCCATCTGGACTGACCACCGCAATCTGGAGTATATGCAGGCGGCGAGGAGACTGAACCCTCGCCAGGCAAGGTGGGCCATATTTTTCACCCGTTTTGTGTTTACCCTTTCTTACAGACCAGGCTCCCAGAACGTTAAGGCAGATGCATTGTCCCAGCTGTATGACACAAAACGGCCCATGGATCCCACTCCCATACTCCCCGCCTCTTGCTTGGTGGCGCCGGTTGTGTGGGACGCGGACATTGAGTGTGCGTCACGTGCAGAGCCCGCTCCCCCTTAGTGTCCAACTGGGCGTCTGAACGTTCCATCTGCTGTCCGCGACCGGCTGATCAATTGGGCCCACACGTCACCCTCTCCTGGTCATCCTGGGATCGGCCGGATGGTGCACTGTCTTAGTGGGAAGTACTGGTGGCCCACTTTGGCTAAGGATGTGAGGGTTTATGTTTCCTCCTGCTCGGTGTGCGCCCAGTGTAAGGCTCCTAGGCACTTGTCCAGAGGTAAGCTACAAACCTTACCTGTTCCACAACGGCCATGGTCGCACCTGTCGGTGGATTTCATAACCGATCTTCCACCTTCACACGGTAACACCACGATCCTGGTTGTTGTGGATAATTTTTCGAAGTCCTGTCGTCTCCTCCCTTTGCCCGGTCTCCCTACGGCCCTACAGACTGCAGAGGCCCTGTTTAATCACGTCTTCCGGCACTACGGGGTGCTTGAGGATATAGTGATCGGTTCCCCCCAGTTCTTGTCGAGTGTCTGGAGGGCGTTCATGGAACGTCTGGGGGTCTCGGTCAGCTTTACCTCAGGTTTTCACCCCCAGAGTAACGGGCAGGTGGAGAGAGTTAACCAGGATGTGGGTAGGTTTCTTATTTCTTATTGCCAGGACCGGCCGGGAGAGTGGGCAGCATTCGTGCCCTGGGAAGAGATGGCCTAGAATTCGCTCCGCCACTCCTCAACTAACCTCTCTCCCTTCCAGTGTGTTTTGGGGTATCAGCCGGTTCTGGCTCCTTGGCATCAGATTCAGACTCATGTCCACCTTCAGCATGACGTGCTGCGCCAGAAAGTTGGCGCAGACCATCACCGCAGTGAGGCCCGCGTGTTCACCCCCGGAGGACCGGGTCTGACTCTCGACCCGAAACCTGCCCCACCGCCTGCCCTCTCGGAAGCTGGGTCCGCTGTTTGTGGGGCCATTTAAAGTCCTGAGGAGAGTGAACGAGGTATGTTATAGGTTACAGCTTCCCCCCGATTACCGCATTAACCCCTGGTTCCATGTGTCTCTCCTCGGGCCGGTGGTGGTCTTGTCTTCCATCACACCCGGTTCCAATCCCATCAATTACATGTTGTGTATTTAACCCTCTGTTTCCCCTCATGTCCTTGTCGGTGATTGTTCGTTGTATGTATTGGTACTTTGTATGTTATGGTGCGACGGGTTTTGTATCCACTTTCTTTATTTTGTATATGTTGGTTTTCGGAGTTTGTGAGCATTTATTAAAATACTCCATTTATACCAAGTTCCTTCTCCTGCGCCTGACTTCCCTGCCACCAGCACGCACCCCATTACAGGTTCTTGTTTTTTTTTATTAAATACCGTGGAAACTTCCATTCTGACAACAGGAAGCATTCATCTTTGAGGGGATTCTACTTTTAAGAAAGAAAGGAAAAATATGAGAATAACCATATTGTGGACATTTTTCAATAGGTTGTCATCGATCAAACGTCACGGTGCGGAGCATTCGATTTGGCTGACCCCGAGCTCCGCTAAACCATTGACAACTATGTGCCTTTTTTACGAGATAGTTAAATAAATGCAAACTATTTAGTTGTTGTATCATCACCTGTTGAAGAACATAGTCAGAACTACACATTTCAGATTATTCCACATTTAGCTCTATTATCAGAGTTATACAGCAAGTAATTGTATGCTTTCATGACCAGTAAACATCAACTGATCTTTTCATTTCGGAGCCTATCCATTTGGCTTGAAGCTAGCTAGCTAAGCAAACAACATATGTCATTTAGGCTTGCTTCATCAGAGATTAGGCTTTTGTAAAGAGTTTGACATCGACATGTCCTCGTCCTGGTAAAGATGTCAGTCGGTCATCACCACTATAGATGGCAAGCAAATATAGCCATACTTTTAAGGGACAGTTCACTTACATTTTATATCCATCAAATATCCAATTAATGGTGGCCAATATCGAGAGATAATGTGAAGCTACCCTCATGTATCTGCAAATACATGATCAGTTGATGTTTGCTGATCATGAAAAGCAGTAACTTGCTGTGTAACTCTGATGATAGAGCTAAATGTGCAAAATTGTTTTGCATGAAATAATCTGACATTTCTAGTTTTGACTATGCTTTTCAAGAGGTGACGATATTACAACCAAATATTTAACATTTATTTAACAGCCCCTTGAAAACAGCATGCAGTTGTCAATGGTTTTAGCAGAGCGGGGAGTCTCATACCCTCTGCACGTTACTGTGACTTTTTGTTGACATCAACCAATAAGGTTTGATTGAATTGAGTTTGAAATCTTAGAACAATATCCTACACTGACAGCAACATACTTTCAAGTCAATAAAATCCATAACAAAGTCGGTTGAATTTATAACATAGATTTATAGACACGAGGTAGGACCCTGTACAGTGAAACTCTGCACTGGAAGGCTTTGGTGTCTGGTGTGTTCTCTCAGGGGGGTGAGGACAGAGTCCCTGTGTAGGTATTACATGTGCAGTGTCATCCACTGTGGGAAGGGGACACCTAGCTACTACGGTAAAGGACTATGACACTGTACACAATATGATCCTCTGAATGGAATGATATCTTACCCATGTCTTAACAGGCTAACCACGCATATCTAAAAAAATATATAAACCAATACCAGGCTGAACTAGCATACAGTGGAATTGGAAAGAATTCAGACCCCTTTTTCCACATTTTGTTATGTTACAGACTTATTCTAAAATTGATTTTTTTAAATCCTTCAATCTACATACAATACCCCATAATGACAGAGCAAAATCTTGTTTTTAGAAATGTTTGCGCAATTATAAAAATAATATTATTACATTTACATAAGTATTCAGACCCTTTACTCAGTAATTTGGTGAAGCACCATTGGCAGTGATTACAGCCTAGAGTCTTCTTGGGTAAGACGCTATTAGATTGGCACACCTGTATTTGGGGAGTTTCTCCCATTCTACTCTGCAGATCCTCTCAAGGTTTGTCAGGTTGGATGGGGAGTGTCGCTGCACAGGTATTTTCAGATGTCTCCAGAGATGTTAGATCGGGTTCTGGCTGGGCCCCTAAAGGACATTCAGAGACTTGTCCTGAAGCCACTCCTGCATTGTCTTGTCTGTGTGCTTAGGGTCATTGTCCTGTTGGAAGGTGAACCTTTGCCCAAGTTTGAGGTCCCGAAAAGTCTGGAGCAGGTTTTCATCAAGTATCTCTGTTCTTTGCTCCGCTCATCTTTCCCTCGATCCTGACTAGTCTCCCAGTCCCTGCCGCTGAAAAACATCCCCAGCACGACGCTGCCACCACCATGCTTCTTCATAGGGATGATGCCAGGTTTCCTCCAGACGTGACACTTGGCATTCAGGCCAAAGAGTTCAATCTTGGGTTCATCAGACCAGAGAATCTTCTTTCTTATGGTCTGAGAGTCTTTAAGTGCCTTTTGGCAAACTTCAAGCAGGCTGTCATGTGCCTTTTACTGAGGAGTGGCTTCTGTCTGGCCACTCTACCATAAAGGCCTGATTGGTGGAGTGCTGCAGAGATGGTTGTCCTTCTGGAAGGTTCTCCCATCTCTACAGAGGAACTCTGGAGCTCGGTCAGACTGACCATTGGGTTCTTGGTCACCTCCCTGACCAAGGCCCTTCTCCCCCGATTGCTTAGTTTGGCCAGGCGGCCAGCTCTAGGAAGAGTATTGGTGGTTCCAAACATCTTCCATTTAAGAATGATGGAGGCCACTGTGTTCCTGGGGACCATAAATGCTGCAGAAATGTTTTGGTACCCTTCAAAAGATCTGTGCCTTGACACAATCCTGTCTCTGAGCTCTACGGACAATTCCTTGGACCTTTTTTTGCTCTGACATGCACTGTCAACCTTATATAGACAGGTGTATGCCTTGCCAAATCATGTCCAGTCAATTGAATTTACCACAAGTGGACTCCAATCAAGTTGTAGAAACATCTCAAGGATGATCAATGGAAATAGGATGCCCCTGAGCTCTATTTCAAGTCTCATAGCAAAGGGTCTGAATACTTATTTAAATAAAGTATTTCTGTTTTTATTTTTAATAAACTAACAAAAATGTCTTAAACCTTTTTTTGCTTAGTCATTATGGGTTATTGTGTGTAGAACATTTTTATTTAATCCATTTTAGAATAAGGCTGTAATGTAACAAAATGTGGAAAAAGTGAAGGGGTCTGATTACTTTTCGAATGCACTGTATACTGTAGGTCAGACATTGAAACACAATGAATGGAGGGTACTCCCATGCAATTAACACTATCCTATACATTATTCAGGACCAGGATTCCTATACAGTCAAATCCTGATGAGTCACATTGTGGTAAGTGCAAACGATTTCAGTACAGTGCAGTCCAAGTTCCAAGTCAAACATGTTATTTTTTTACTAAAGTTCTGCATTCTCCCATTCTTGTGGGTCAGCTAAGGAGTATTTATTCTGAGTGGTCTTTGGCCTGGTTTGCTAACTACCTCTGTCAAAGAGTGCAGTGTGTAGAGTCAGAACATCTGCTGTCTAAGTCACTGCCTGTCACCAAGGGAGTACCCCAAGGCTCGATCCTAGGGTCCACACTGTTCTCAATTTACATCAACAACATAGCTCAGGCAGTAGAAAGCTCTCTCATATATTTATAGGCAGATAATGCATTTATACTCAGCTGGCCCCTGCCCGGATTTTGTGCTAAACGCTCTCCAAAAAGCTTTCTTAGTGTCCAACAAGCTTTCTCTGCCCTTAATCTTGTTCTGAACCTCTCCAAAGCAAAGATCACGTGGTTCGGTAAGAATAATGTGTTCTTAATTGTCTTGCCTATTTAAATAAAGGTTCAATAAAATGTAAATACATCAGGAGTCAACTGTACTTCCAAAATAACTGAGGGGGACTTCAGTTCACTGTATTACTGTATTATATCAGTACAGTTGGACTCACAGTATCACAATGGATCCCTACAAAGAACATGTGGCTAGTGTGACAAACATTTAAACAGAACCATTCATGCAGTGATGGCATTCGGATGGCCTGTGGGAGTCATGTGACTCATGTCATGGAGTGAAGGTCCTGTTACCTGAGAGGACAGTTCCTTTAATGGTTTATTCAGGGAGACGATCCATTTGTCTTGTAGGGATGGAGAGACACGTCTTTTACATTAGTGTAGGTGTGTGGGCCTCCCTGGTTCTCTCCTCCATCAATGATACTTGGTCACCTCAAGATGGAAACTGATCTGGGGAGGATACCGTCTGTTCGCCTGTATAAGCATGTAGGACATGGACATGCACACCATGCATTGACCTCATCCACACAGTGCTCCACCACATATTATTATTATGTCTTTTTTTAACAAATAATATAAGCCAAGAGCAGCAATAAATCCCCCCAAAAATGTGTACAAATTAAATAGTTATATTCCTTACATTCATTGGCATTATACTGTTGTACTTTGACTCTCTATGTAATGAATGATAATGTCATCAGAAGTAAATGCAGCATATTCTCACCCCGATTTACATACATCAATCTATGATTCATAAAGTATATGCACAATATGCAAAAAGAAGGTAAGAAAAGCGATGGACATGAAAAGGATGAGTGAGATGGGGTGAGTGAGAACGGGAGGGAGAGCATGTTGTATCCCACTCAGACCACCTGCTCAGTAGATCCACTGGCACCATGGGAGCTGTCATTGTCCTCCCAGTTGAAATATAAACATCTCCCGGTGTGTTCGCAGAATTCCCATTCCTAGTCCCTCCCACATCAGATGCAGGGCATAGAGAGTCTAATTTCAAAACTGTTGGTGTTCATATGTGCTTAGTCCATAGCCAACACACCAGACGGTTATTATCAAACTGTTCTGTTACCTACCCAATGCTAAACAAGAAAAGCTTCCAATAAAACTTGATACAGAAATTCAGTGACCAACTGTCTGTTTATTCCTGTGAAATCTGAATTTCCTTGCAAAGCTAAAGCACCATTTATTTCTCTTTGGAAGGTCATTTTCTTCAAGTCTTCTAACTTGAAAAGAAGCTCTTACCAACCAGGTATTTTCAGTTAAACTAAACGTCACAGAGAGGGCCCAACAACAGCGTAGTAACATTTTCATTAGGCCTAGCTTCCAAGGCCAACACAGTCCAACAAATGCAATCCCCTGCAACTCTAAGCTATCATTAACGTTTTGTGATATAAAAGCAAGTCACTTCATTAAGCCTACAACCACAGCAACATTGGATCTTTTATAAAACATGATATGTTTAACTATTTACTAAAGTTAACCATTTAAACATATGAAGGGAGGTTTCAGCAGTCACTGTTCAAATAGACTCTAGTAATCCTATTCATGAGCAGTGCTAGCTAGCTACGGGCTAGCACCCTGGCATAGATGGCACCCCTCCCACCACATGAAGGGATGACATTGAATGGACAGGTGCACTGATGCATTAGTCCCCCCCCCCCCCCCCCCCACACACACACACACTTCCCCCACTACCCAACACAACCACAACCTCCCCCCTGGCAACCCATTGTTTGGCAAGCACACTCAGGTCTCCTGGGTAATAGCATCTGGGTTTATTCAGAGCCTAAATGGCAGCCACCGCTGTGGCTCTGCTCTGTCTGGGGCTCTGCAGACTGCTGTTGGAGCACTGGGGGAGTAACGCGCCAATGTCTCGGTGAACTACAAAGGCCAGGTGTGTGCGCGTGGCTAAATTGTCCCCCGGTTGTCTGGGTCTCTCCGAGTGGCAGGCCCTGTCCATTAGATGCAATTTAGTAGGATGATCAGAGTGCTTGAAAGGGCCACATCAAACAAGCCCGGAGAATCCCAGGTGTCCGACCCAAATGCGGACCCTGCAATAACCATACCACTTAGCCCTAATGTATTCTGTGAGAGAAATGAAGAAGTTCCTCCTCTCCAGCGCTCTTTTGTTCTGGCCAGACAAGGTTTTTTTTATCTAAGTTCACCATGGTGTTTTCAATGGGAGATGAGAGAAATGAGCAAACTGTAAATGCATTGACATTGTACTAGTGTAATGTTGGTTTAATGGTGGACTAATAACATATAAATACATGTGAAAGCACTGTTGAATGACGGAGATTTCAATGTACATCAACAAAGAAATATATGACAATCTCAATGTAACTCCATATCATTAAGAGCCAAACTTCACCCTCTAAACCAGCTGAAAGGTGTCTTTGCTTGATGTCATTTCATCATCCTCCTGAATCTGGGCCAAGGCCCTGGACAACAGAGTGAAGGACCAAAGGACACCAAGTCCCATGTTTCCCGGTTGATTTATGACCAATCGGGTGCCCGGCTGTGACCTTTATTTTTGTCTCCTAGACACGGACACACTCGGCCAAAAATGACAAAGCTTCTCTCCAGAAGTCATACACTGCCCCGAAGCTACATCCTCTGAATGTTGCCTCAACTCTGGACACTCTTCCTTGCTAAAAATATATATATTTTCAAGTAAAATTATTGAACTATTATCCCCTGTTTCATTCCCCTTGTTTCTTTTGTGTGCCAGTGGTCACTTCTCAGGCCTGTGTAAGGCACCTATACAGACGTGAGATCTGACAAGGACCCCCTGCCTCGGTGACCTCTACAACCAATTTACAGGCAATAGAACAGTGACATAACAGGAACCTGCCTTTTGACACGCACGATCTGTCACGAAGAAGAAGGGATGAACCATTGACTGATGCCCTTGTTAGTCTGAAATCTGGTTTGCATCTTATCCCAACTCGATCAACAATTTCTAGGTGGACCCATACAGGCATCCTGTACAAATACATGCAAAATATCCAACAAAGAGTTATGGTTGATTATGAAGGTATGGCACTTTGGGTGTAGGGATAACGTTAGAGAGCATTTACATCATTCAAAAGAGATGGATTGGACAGGTGCTCATGCCAGTTATATGGCAAATGTGAAAGGCAGAGGATAAGATTAAATCAGAGATACAATATTAGAGCATTTAGTTACAGAAGAAAATATACATATACTATACATCTTGAAGAAAACAACGAGACACATCCAGTTTAATCCAAATAGAAGATCCCAAAGGGTTTAACCAGAATTCTCAGGTGCAAACACCCAGCAACACATCTGAGTATACCTCCTGACCAATGAACCCGATAAACGCACACGCACACACACCTGCACAGGTCCTCTAACACTGACTGGTGTGCAACACAGAACAGCCTGTTTCAGAAAGCTGCCTCCATTTCCTTAGCAATTGGACGTCCGCTAGCTAGATTTAGCTGGGCAATTTCACCAGATGGCTCAGTAAATACCTTGTCATGTGTTCCTGAAGAGAAAGTATAATGCATCACGACATCCGAGAGGCACGCACACACACACACATGCAGGCTTTCTTACACACACACAAACACACACACACGTTTTCTCACACACACAAACACACACACGTTTTCTCACACACACACACATTCGCATAATCATTTACTCTCCCGTTTCCTCGCTCTATGTTAAGGGGTTTAAGTTGAAGGATGATTTTTTAATGCATAATGATTTTGTACTCATCTCTTTGAAGTGGGTTTTGTTTGTTGTTCCAGGGCCAGTGGTGAATGCTTCCTTTTGTAAGAGTTGGCCTCTGCCAAAGGTCCCATTACACTGCGTAGCCATGACTACCTTGTTCTATGTGATGAATATGAAAGCCTACATCCAAGGGCACTTCCGATGACATACCATTCCCTTCGTGACAACCTTGTGTCCTATAGAAGCATATATGTCAATATAAAGTGGTACAAAATGTTAGTTTCAGACCTCTACAAACCTCCAGAAAATTCAACCAGACGCCGAACGTATCTGCGAACTCTATTTGCCTTGTCTGAGGTTGTTATCTACAAACCAAACACAGCCGAGACCGGCACCACAGCCCCTCTCTCCCTGTTACCCTAGCATCGCGACATTGCCGTGTCATGTTGACTGTCCTTGACACCACCTATCAGCCTGTTGCCCCATAAACAAGGAGGATGGTGCAACCCTCTATCTCTTCCCCTGCAACTGTTCCTCTGCAACTGTCCCAGACCCAGACAAGGACCAGGGACCCTCGTCATTAACACCAGCACTCTGAGTGGCCCCTGTAGTGGGGCTTCTAGCCACCCCGGCCAGGGGATGTGGTCCCTGTGGTAGCCATGTACAGTTTATCTCCATGTAGGGTCATTACACTGCATTACCCTTCCAGCAGTTTGAGATACTGTAGAATATGTGAGTGTGTTACTCTATACAGATTGTACTATTCTGGATGGCCGTCTGTCGCTGCTTTGTGTATCATGTGAGGACCAGAGGCCCCATTATAACACAAATATACATGTACTCATGGCTGTTTCAGAGGTGGAAGCTAATAGATGGTTGAAATACATGATTAGAACTCCTGAGATATTCATACCTTATCTGTATGCTATAGTAGAATATCTACTGTAGCATAAAAGGACTTAACATTTTTAGCAACATCCTCATTAGTGTCGTATAGTAGATGTACATTAGCCGATTAGCTTTTCTGTATGGCTGGTGAGTTAAATCACCAGGCCTAACGGTTAGCTTGCTGTGTCTGCTGTCCGCCTGGAAGTGAGGTTAGCAGTTAGCTTGCTGTCTGTTGTCCGCCTAAATGTGAGGTTAGCGGTTAGCTTGCTGTCTGCTGCCTGTCTGCTGTTTGTGGCTGGTAACTGGAAGAACCAGGTTATCACACTGTCTGCTGCCTGCATGTTAATCCTCATGAGCCAAGCCGAGTCTCCCTGCCCACTGCCTGTTCCCTCTTCAGAGCCCATATGCCACTCTCTCTCCTGCGCTTACCCTATCCAGGCAGGCACACTGGAGCTTGATTAAGTCTGACTTGTCACCAAGTTACATATACAAAGTGTACATGCATTCCACAGCACTCCAGCTGTTGCAGATTTGTAACAAAGAATAAATCGTGAAGCACTTGGCTGAGCAGCTCTGGCTCCATGCGAGCCCGGATGCCTTTGTGTGGGATAGAGAGAGAGAAGCCAGGGAGGAGCAGGGATAGCACACAGTTGTTTGGCCGTGGCCCAGTTGGTCTTTGTAAATATCCATGTCTCCATTAGTTCATTATAATTTATCTGAGGAGAATTAGAAGGTGAATATAAAGTGGTGGATACCTGGCTAGTCCTTTTCACATGTCAGTGGTAATGCAGGAAAGGCCCGGAAACAAGAAAAGGATATGAGGAAAGGAAGACTGTAAGGAGACAGTGCAGGACAAAATGGCAGACGTAGACATACTGTATCGACAGTGTTTGAAAAATGGCTTTCCCACCATTACCGATGCAAAGGCCACACTTGAAAAGGACAAGTGTGGACACACAGTGTCAGGACATCAACCATGTAGCAAAGACCATATCTTGAACATCTTGAACTGTTTCCACTGCCATTCGTCTGAGCGTTATTGAGAGATTTTCCCTCCATCTCCATTAATGGTAGATCATCTCAATGGGCATGGCAGTAAATGCTTAGTGGGCATCATTACACAAGAAGCATGAATAAGATGCAGTCATCAGTAAAAGCCATGTAGCTCACTATACAGTACCTAGATCAATAACGTGACCATTGAAGAATGTGCACTTTGCCTGCATGGGCTGTGTTCGGGCGAGCCTGGGTTCTCCAATGGAGAATTCTCATAGCATGCATTACTATGACATCAAAAACTGGTTATTAACATAATCAAATCTCTCTGTTTTGCCAAGAGATAATATGAAAAGACAAACTAGAGGTTCTTAATGTAATTAAGCGTAACACTATAATTACCTGCCCCCAGATCACATGACCCCTTTTAGAGCTGAATAAATAGTCCCATTCCACTGTTACTTCTGCAGGGTGTTTTGGTGCATTGCTGTTCTAAAATGTCATCTGATGCGTGTGTGTGTGAGTGTGTGCATGTGTGTGTGCATTCCGTGCATGTGTGTTCGTGTGACAATCAAGATGAATACGTAATTCACTGAAATACCGCTTCACAAGCGAATGTGTAACTTGCCCAGCCAGCAATCAAGTCCCCATGGCAATAGTTTACTGTCAGACAATGGATCATTTATTATCATACTGGTAGATTAAATCAAATCGAATCAAATAGTATTTGTCACATGCGCAGAATACAAGAGGTGTAAACCTTACCGTGAAATGCTTACTTACAAGCCCTTAACCAACCATGCAGTTTTAAGAAAATATAGTTAAGAAAATATTTACAAAATAAACTAAAGTTAAAAAACAGAACACAATAAAATAGGCTATATACAGTGGGTACCGAGTACTGAGTTAATGTGTGGGGTACAGGTAAGTTGAGGTAATTTGTATATGTACTAGGTAGGGGTAAAGTGTCTAAGCATAGACAATAAACAGCGAGTAGCAGCAGTGTAAGAACAAATATTAGGGACCGGTCAGGAAGTCCAAGATCCAGTTGCAGAGGGAGATGTTTAGACCCAGGATCCTTATCTTAGTGATGAGCTTTGTGGGCACTATGGTGTTGAAAGCTGAGCTGTGGTCAATGAACAGCATTCTCATATAGGTGTTCCTTTTGTCCAGGTGGGAAAGGGCAGTGTGGAGTGCAATTGAGATTGTGTCATCTGTGGATCTGTTGGGGTAGTATGCGAATTGGAGTGGGTCTAGGGTTTCCGCGATGATGGTGTTGATCAGCCTTTCAAAGCACTTCATGGCTACCGACGTGAGTGCTACTGGGCGATAGTCATTTAGGCAGGTTACCTTCGCTTTCTTGGGCACAGGGACTATGTTGGTCTGCTTAAAACATGTAGGTATTACAGACTCGGTCAGGGAGAGGTTGAAAATGTCAGTGAAGACCCTTGCCAGTTGGTCCGTGCATGCTCTGAGTACATGTCCTGGTGATCCAGGCTCCACGGCTTTTGAATGTTGACCTGTTTAAAGGTCTTGCTCACATCAGCTACAGAGAGCGGGATCACACAGTCGTCCGAAACAGATGGTGCTCTCATGCATGCCTCAGTGTTGCTTGCCTCGAAGCGAGCATAAATGGCATTTAGGCCATCTGGTAGACTCACGTCACTGGGCAGCTCTCGCCTGAGTTTCCCTTTGTAGTCCGTAATAGTTTGCAAGCCCTGCCACATCCGATGAGCGTCAGAGCTGGTGTAGTAGGATTCAATCTTAGTCCTGTATTGACGCTTTGCCTGTTTGATGGTTTGTTTAAGGGCATTTCTTATAAGCGTGCAGATTAGTGTCCCACTTCTTGAAAGCGGCAGCTCTAGCCTTTCTGGATGTGCATTTTCTTGTTTGCTTATGGCGTTATACAGCTTGTTGAGTGGTGTCTTAGTCCCAGCGTCAGTTTTTGGTGGTAAATAGACGGCTACGAAAAATATGGATGAAATCTCCCTTGGTAGACAGTGTGGTCTACAGCTTATCATGAGGTACTCTACCTCAGGCGAGCAATACCTTGAGACGACCTTAATATTAGACATTGCACACCAGCTGTTATTGACACACCACCACCCCTCGTCTTACCCGGCGTAGCTGTTCTGTCCTGCCGATGCACGGAAAACCCGGCCAACTGTATATTATCCGTATCGTTGTTCAGCCACGACTCAGTGAAATATAAAATATTACAGCTTTTAATGTCCCGTTGATAGGATAGTCTCGAACGGAGCTCATCCAGTTTATTCTCCATTGCAAGTTGGCTAATAGAACGGATGGTAGAGGCGGGTTACCCACTCACCGACGAATTCTCATTACAAGGTTGGTTTGGCACACTTCTTGTTCGTAGGCTAAACAGCAATATTCGAAGCAGCCACAAAATATCCAAAAGATCTGTTGTAGTTGTATGATTCATTTCAGTTAGAAAGATGAGCAATGCTGTGGTATTTTCTACTGCATTGCCAAAACTGTCATAGAAGAACACTGGCTTAATTTCTCAAGTCTAATTATGTGATAGGAAATTGGTTTGAAAACCTGTGAAATTCCATTGATTAGAGAATTTCCTCCAATCCAAACTTTCCTTGATTAAACAAGTTTATTTGGACATGTTAATTTCATAATCCTCCAAGTGAACATGATGTGTCAAATTCAATTTACAGAGGACTTGTCTATTACACACATCAGTTTTTCCAAACTCAACCAGGCAGGATTCAGACGATTAATAGAGGATAAATGATCAGAATCATTTCTCAAATCCATCTTAGCTACAAGGTCTTTCCACTCTCCATCTGCCCTGGAAATAAGTGAGGAGGAATAAGAAAAAGTGTGAGGCCCGGGAAATGATTCTCACTCACAATGCCTTGGATGCTAATGGATATTGTATTGATTGCTCCACCCTTTGAGATCAAGGTCCTATGAAAACGTCATCGAACGGGGTGTGATTATAAGGGCACAACAAGGTCAAAACCAGTTCAGAGTCCCAGAGGTACATAATACCTAATACCTTTTTTGCACTATTGGTTAGAGCCTGTAAGTAAGCATTTCACTGTAAGGTCTACCTACACCTGTTGTATTTGGCACACGTGACAAATAAACTTTTATTTGATTTGATTTGAATGGCAGGCAGGCAGGCTCTAGGTCAGGGCAGGCAGAAAGGTCCAGAAAAACAGGCAAAGGTCAAAACCGGGAGGACTAGTAAAAGAGAATAGAAAAGCAGGAGCACGGGAAAAACACACTGGTTGACTTGAACATACAAGACAAACTGGCACAGAGAGATAGGAAACACAGGGATAAATACACCAGGGAAAATAAGCGACACCTGGAGGGGGTGGAGACAATCACAAGGACAGGTGAAACAGATCAGGGCGTGACAGTGATAAATCCTGCTGAGCCATGAATGCAGAAGTGTGCTTAGCTAGGTCCTTTTAACATTTTTGAAATTGCCAAAATTATGGATTTGGATCTGAGTAATCAGAAATCCAATGATATAATGCATTGAGGTACCTTTGTATTTGAGCCCTTTACGGCTGAGAAAGTCCCGTCTGGCTCTGAGCATGGCGCTTTCAACACCCACGGGGGACCAAGATGAACAATTATGAAAATGTATGCATTCACTATTGTAAATCGCTCTGGATAAGAGCGTCTGCTAAATATGTAAAGTACGATGATCTCATCATATTTATCCCAAACCCTATGAACAAACTGAATCTTACTCTTAACGTTAGTAGAAAAACATAATAGCTCAGACACATTTCCAATGCATTAGCAGTGCATGAATGGCTTCTCTCAACACTTTTATTTCCTGGGTGATGAAAACTAACACTTATGAATGGGATGTTCATGGAATAATCCCAATTAATAGAATGATTGATGGGATGGGATAATTGATCAGTGAATTAGTGTTCACCCGAACACACTCGCAAGTGCTAATAACCCATCCAGAACCACCGGACTATATGTGATAAAGCGAGGCCAGCACCAGACCTTTAACCTCAAATATAGAAAATGCGCTGTACAGTTCCCCTTTTTTCTCTTGAACATTTATTAAACATTGATGTTTTTCATCCACATTTCTTCATTTATTTATTGAAAATGTAGGCCTGTTGAACGCTTAATGTTTTGCTGAAAGAAAAGATGTCTAACAATAGCCTAAATATACAACTTGCTGTTGTGAGAATGCACTGTACAATTTGGCTACTTTTCCCTTTTATTTATTTATTGAACAATTCAGTTATTCTTGAGCATTTGGGCCTTATAAGTCTTATTAAACAGTGTTCTATCGCTGAAGCAAAACAAAATGTGAAACAATAAAACTACTGCCTGTGTGGGCTAATAGCCCTTAGCCTATCGGCATATGAATTAAATAAACAATCTATTGAAATAAAAAATAGGCTTAGAAAATAAATAGGCTATAACACAACACAACGTTTAGAAAACCAAAGTATCCACTGTCCATAATTCAAGAGCGAACTGGCAATCTGGCATTTCGGTCAAATGCCAGATGGGCTGGCCCATTTTATCCCTGTGGGCCTGTCTGATCATCATCTGGCTAATAATGTTGGCCTCAAGAGAAAAATATTACTGTTGTGGGAGCATCGAGGATAAAAAATGAGCCGGTGTGGAAGGAATCAAGGAAGAAAATTGGCGGGTGTGTTAGAAATGCCAGCGACAATTTCTGGTCCCAGTCCTGCCCTACTATAATTACCAACTTTGTCTTCCTTTCTTTTGCAGCACTGTTGAGAAACAAAATAGCATCACTGTGCCAGGTTTCAGTCGACACATGTACAGTTAGGCCCTAAAGCTAAGGCTTACACGCTAATGCCAGATAAAAATAATGAAAGAAAAACCTCAATGTAACGGATAGATATGAATTGCACAAGAATTATACATTTATACATTTTTTAAAGCATTGTTTTCTCTTTATTCAAACCTGCCGCCACCCACCCGCCCTTCATCCACACAAGATTAACCCTGCATCACCACAGCGGAACATTTCACTCTCTGTTTAAATGAAACAAAGACTCCATAAATAACAATATTATAAAACACACATATTCCGTCGCTCTGACTTCTGAAGTCATTTCCACCACTCAAATGTGACATTTCTGTCATCATTAGCTCAGCCAACCCCTTTCTAGGATTCATCCATTAGCTCTATCAGCTTATCATTTGCATAATTTCCATGGACAGCTACTCAAGATTTTTTGCTTTGTATTTCTTAGGGGGTAGATCAGCTTTAATATTGCAGATTGATTGTGGCATCTATCAATGTAATTGTTTGCATCATTTCCAATTCCCCATATATATTTTATATATATACATATAAAATATATTTTATCCTAACCCTACCACCACTCCCCTAATTGGAGTAAAGTAATGCTTAGACTTCTACTTCCAGCTTATACATACTATATACATTTTACGGACACAGTATAGTTTACTATATTTATCTTTTGTTTGTTTTTAGTCCCATCCTTCAGGATCACTTCCATCTATCTCCGAACACCATCCAGTTTTGATTTCTATTTATATATATTTTCAACTGTCCTGTGATGTTTCACAAAAAGTTCTGAACCTTTCTGTTCTCATAGATTCTACATATTGTAAATTACAGATAAACATTTTTGCTAAGAGTATTATTACATTATTGATCGATTGACTTCTCAAGAGTTTTCTGAGGTTCACAATTGAGCTACATTATGTCATATTATATTATATTTGTTTAAACTAGAGGCATCATCAACATGTTAACATAGCAATACTACATTGGCTACGATTTGTAGTTACATTAACTGAAGACACAAGACTGTTATTGTATTAAATAATCAAATCTAATTTTATTTGTCACATAACAGTGAAATGCTTACTTACAAGCACTTAACCAACAGTGTAGTTTTAAGAAAAATAACTGTGGTTACGAGACTTCTTAGTCTGTAAAGGCATGTGATATCTTCTGCACTGCACCCCCACAACCCCCACAACCCCACACCCCCTGCACACTTGTCCTTGGTGAAAGTGGGAATCCGGCTCCATCGGTGCTCTGTAGAGCCTTGCTAAAAGATACCGTCCGCCCATCCACATTTCATCAATGCCAGCTCAACTCCTCAGCAAAACTCCCTCCTCATAGCTTAATCCCTATATCACACTTCACCACCACTAGTTCCCTAAGCTGCTTAAGAGGACACATTAGAAGTATGGCAATTACCCACTAATGGTTTTACATTTCTCTCAAGCATTTTAAACTATCTTTGTCACAACTATCTTATAATGAGATCTAATTGGGGAAGGAGATCCCAGGCAACAGCCAAGGACGTTGATATTTCACTGAGCCGAGCGGGGTACACATATAATGACCCAGAAAGGCACAGGGTGGGAAAACAAACCTTGATCCCTCCCCTGCTCTGTTTTCTTAGCAGGCGACAGCTCAGGCAGCCACGTGGGGCCTCAGAACTCTGTGTCACTATGATGCTGGCTGCTCTGTAGTTCCTCGGGTGCTCAGGGCCGCATCACCGCGGTGATTGATGACTAGCAGGTCCCATGGGCGTTTTACAACATTTTTTCAAACAATGTCCCCTGAAGAAAATGTGCCATAATTTATCATGTTATTACTGTACTGAGTCCAAATTATAATTTCTTTCCCCTCTTATGTTGTTGTGGTGCAAATTTCACCCTCTTATCTGGTTTTCGGATGACAGTGGGAGCATTGTATAATAAAGCTAATTGGAATGATTGAGCGCCAGCTATTATCTACTTCCAATTTGCCTCTCAGAAATTGTCCCGTAAAAACAGGAGTTAAAAGGCATGCTCTCATGTCAATAATAAGGGTTGATAATTAATTCGGTTCAGAGAGTTTATTTGCTCTTGGTCTCTAGTGATACCTTCACGTTTTAAACACCTTTAGTATGCGTCCTGTGGTGTGGCCTTAAAGGTCCAATGCAGCCCTTTTTATCTCAATATCAAATATTTTCTGGGTAACAATTAAATAACTTACTGTTATTGTTTTGAATTAAAACTGTCAAAAAATAGCTTCTTAGCAACAATCTATGTCTCAAGCAAGAATATTGCTAGGATTGTCTGGGAGTGGTTTGAGTGGGGAGGGGAAAACTGAAAACTAGCTGTTATTGGCGAGGCTTGGAACTCTCTTTCTTATTGGTCTATTAACTAATTTACCGCCTGGTGATATCACCAGGCAGGCCAAATCTCCATCCCACCAAAACAGGCTGAAATTTTAGGCAGTCTTTTCGAACAGCTCTTACACTAAAAGTGTATTATCTTAATTTTCACAATTTCACATTATTATTCAAATCTAATAGGGTGGAAATATATATAAAACACAGGAAATCAAGATTTTGACTGCACTGGGCCTTTAAATACATGTACTGGCCAGGCTAAATGAACCATTTTGATTAGCTTTTTGGGTTTTGAAGATAAACATCAACTGAGATGTTAGTTCAACAGAACCGATGACTCACTGAGGTCCGTGACTGATTCCAAGCCTATAAATCACTGACTCAACTCAAATGTAAATGCAACTTTTTAGAAATTCTAAGGGATTTTTGGTCCAATTTCTGTCTAAATTTAACATGTGTTTCTTGCACACACTCATTTGTTAAATTACAAGGAGCTTTTCAAATTTAAAGCCTATTACTACTGCCCAGAAAATTGCTATATTCAGTACAATGGAAGGGAAATGAAAGCTACAGCAACATCACTTCAGAGTACATTTTCATAAGTGAATTACGCAATAAATCAACACACACTTAGGATCCATTTTTTTGGAAACAATGATCTAGCAATACTGACAACAACTGACAACAAACTCACTCACTCACACACACGCACGCACACAAGCACACACACACACACAAGCACACACAAACACACACACACAAGCACACACACACACACACACACACACACACACACACACACACACACACACACACACACACACACACACACACACACATAGATAAACAGTATCAATGTCTGCAACAAAAATTCAATAAGTGCTAAGGTCTATTGCTTTTAATTGGATGTGACAGCTCTTGGTTTAATCTACACAGGGCACGTGCTAACGTGCTTACACTGCCTCCGAAAGGAACAATAGTGGGACAAAAGTCCGGTGAGAAGGCCCACTCTGAGGTGACACAGACACAGGCTTATGTGACCTGGCTGGCTCGTGCCTGTGTCTTCTTGACTGAAGGCTGGGGCCCCCGTGTGTTCACCATGTCTGACTGTCTCCAGCTCTGAGAGACCTGCGCTACGACCACTCCACGCAGGCAACAGCAAGGTCACCCCTGCCTGCCTGAAAGACCTCTACATGCCACATGGCTCTGTTGTCACCATGTCAGAAAGCTGAAAGCCAAGATAGGGGCTTACTTACACGCACCTCTGTGATCCACTGTTACCCATTTTTCTTAACCTTTTACTGAAGTGGGCTAAATCGGGGTCACACAGAGTATTTCTTGGTAGTCTTAAACAGATCTGCATTGAAACAAAAGTATACACCTCACACACATGGTTATGGGCTTTAAAAAAATAAGAAACTTGTACCATGTCAGATATAGTGTAGAAATGTATTAAATTTGAGTTTGTATCCCAATATTATACTATATCACAGAAGACTGAAATATAAACCAAACGTTTGACATAGAAATACTGTTTTTTTGGCAGGTAAAAAATGTATTGTTAAATAATGATGAAATGATGAAAAATATGAATAACATTCCAGACCATGAGGCCACTAGGTCATTTGACTGCAGGAAAGGGCTACGAAACCTGACTTGTTTTTAAATACAGTATTACTGTTATAGTATTATATGTTCTATGCAAAGGGCATATCATATGAACATATGATGAACATATGATAGCCTATGTTGTTTTATCTCAAACATACGGTCCATCATATTCAATCAAAAGAGACCCTCATAACGCAAGTAAAGGACAACACAATGTATACTCACACTCAACTCCAGGTCCATTTGATCATAATAAACAGTGTATGACATATATGAATTTATCTACGCTGAAGTTGGAGATGTAATGTATCCCTAATGCTCTAAATTGAATTCCCCACGCAGCTGAGGCGGGTTGGAGAGTAGATTTAACCCCTGAAGGTTACTGCTTGGCAATCCGTGCATAGTTTATTCAAATCCAGCCTTAGCTTTCATTGCTTCTAGAATATTTCCCCTTACAGCGAGGAGAGCAACACATGACCTTTACATTTGACGCATGACAGTTTCTTAGATTCAGCCGAACAGAACAGATGAATGCATATTTATGTGTTTATTTAATCCATGATGCTCTTTTTATCTTTAGGAAATGGAACACAAAAGACTAAAGCTTTTTATAGATAGGCCTACATGATGCATCGTATTGGGGTTTGTTATGGGGCGATATATCCCTCTGGGGTTGAGACGCTGAGATGCTCATATCATCAGCTGACTGTCACCTACTGTGTTAACTTCAGTGTTTAAGTCCCTGTGCTTTAATCCTTGCTGGAAAATGCTGACTGTCTCTCCACTTTCTAGAGGAACGAGTGTTGAAATCAGTGGAATTAGAGTATAATAGCTAAGGGGATGGAGAAAATTCTGGCGTTTGATTGCAAATATGCAGAGGGAGTCGAAAAGAGAACACACAGAAAGCTATTGTATAAAACACATGTCTCCGGATTACATCTTCAAACAAAAGGGCAACCATGGTGGCATCCGTGACAGAGAGGAAGAAGCGTCCATCCATATATACGGGTAAGATAGTCTACTTAGCTTCATTTTCAGATATTGCACATTTCTAATATTGTCAGAACTAACCTACTGTAACTAACGGAGTGAAAAGAAGGAAGCCTGTACAGAACAAAAAATATTTCCAAACATGCCTCCTGTCTGCAACAAGGCACTAAAGTAATACTGCAAAAGAAAATTGTCCTGAATGCAAATTGTTATGTTTGGGACTAATCCAATACAACACATTACTGAGTACCACTGTCTATGTTTTCAAGCATAGTGGTGGCTGCATCATGTTATAGATATGCATGTAATCATTAAGGACAGGGGAGTTTTTCAGGATTAAAATAAAACAGAATGGAGCCAAGCACAGGGAAAAACCTACATAAAAACCTGTTTCAGTCTGCTTTCCACCAGACACTGGGAGATTCATTCACCTTTCAGCAGAACAATAACCCAACATCTACAAGAAGACAGTGAATGTTCCTGAGTGGCGGATTTACAGTTTTTGAAAGCACTTTTGAAAATATATTGCAAGACCTGAAAATGTTTGTCTAGCTGTGATCAACAACCAATATGACTCACAGCTGTAAATGCAGCCAAAGGTGCTTCTAAAAAGTGTAAACATTTGATACATAGATACATTTGCAAAAATAACACATTTAAACAGAGAGAGAGAGAGCACCACTCTTCCTTCTTTCAATAAATGCTGCTCCTTCAATATGGTTTGTCCACGGTATTAAATAGTCCATATTTGGCAGCAGGTGCACATTAGAACAGATTCCTACCAAAGGCAAAAAAAGGATAGTATTAAATACATAAATGATGTAGGTAACGATACAAGGAAACAGTATCTCACAATAGTAAGTGTCTTTTCTCTTTTCCCAACTAATCTAAATGTTTCCAACATGAAAAACAAGTGATCCTACTAAGTTCTATTCCCTCGCGTCAGTGGCCACTGTGTTGCCTGGCCTCCCATCGTGTGTGTGTGTGTGTGTGTGTGTGTGTGTGTGTGTGTGTGTGTGTGTGTGTGTGTGTGTGTGTGTGTGTGTGTGTGTGTGTGTGTGTGTGTGTGTATACATGTTCTGTTTGTCACACACTCACACACCACAACCAGTCAGGGTTATCAGAACCAAAGCAAGGTCAAGTGAAACAAAGCAACAAGGCTGTGTCATCTAAACACATGCATTATCCATACTCCTCCCCAAGGCCTCAGATCAGAGGCAGAGGAGACTTAGGACTGAGATATACCTTTGTTGCTCTGATGATATGCACCAGGGAGGAGATCCATAGCAGGTCAGAGGTCATAGTGAACTGTGAGGTGAGTCACGCTCAGGCAATGCAGAGAAAGCAAAGACGAAAAATACAGCCTAGTATTGATAGGTGAATAATGACTGTGTTTAACCTAGCTCAACCATCAACCATGAACAGAGACTTAGGCCTATTCCTAACCTAGCCACGTAAGACCTGCACTGTATACAATTACAGACTAAAACAGCATAAACTCCAAATAGTCTAAATTATAATCATTTCAAACACTAACCTCACAGTTTTCTAAATGAACACTCAAAAAGGCACATTTACCACGCTCCCTAAGTCCTATGGACGGAGTAACCACTGAGTGTGAGCGCCGTAGCTCGACGTCTTCGGCAAAGCACAGCACAGCCTTGCTAAAACAGTACAGTAAGCAGCCACATGTGTAGGAGCGGAGCACCAGCACACCATTAGAAGGTCCTGACTCAGCTTGTTTTAAGTGCAAGGTCTACCTCCTTTAACAGAAGGCCAAGGCAGCAGCTGGCATGTACATAGATCTGCAGGGACTGTCGTTAATATCAGAGAATGAAGCTTTGCTCTTGCTCCCTCTAAGCCACTGTGAAGTTAGTATTGTAGTGCTCACAGTACAATGGAGGAAAATAGAGGGGAGTAGGTGGGGGGGAATTACTTATTGTCACTAAATACAGAAAGTACTTTCAGAAATTATTCATACCCCTTGACTTATTCCACATTTTGTTGTGTTACAACCTGAATTCAAAATGGATTTCAAAAAAATCGGAAAACAACAAGTGTACAAGTGTAAATGTATTGAACATTAATTAAATAAATATCTCATTTACATAAGTATTCACACCTCTTTTGCTATGACACTCCAAACTGAACTCAGGTGCATCCAATTTGATTTGATCATCCTTGAGATGTCACTACAACTTGATTCGTGTCCACCACGGGCCAGTTCAATTGTTGGGACATGATTTAGAATGAAACACACTTGTCTATATAAGGTCCTACAGTTGACAGAGCATGTCAGAGCAGAAGCTGTAGCATGAAGTCCAAGAGTCTGTAGAGTTCAGAGATAGAATCGTGATGAGTAATATCTGGGGAAGGGTATAAAACAATTTCTAGAGCATTGAAAGTTTCCAAGAGCACAGTGGTCTCCATCATTGGGAAAGTAAAACATATGGAACTACCCAGACTGATTAAAGCTGGCCATCTGATCAAACTGAGCCTCCGGGCAAGAAGGACCTTGGTCATGGAGGTGACCAAGAACCCAATGACCACTCTGACAGTACTACAGAGTTCCTTGGCTGAGATGGGAGAACCTGCCAGAAGGACAACAGCCTCTACAACACTTCACCAATCTGGGTTTTATGGGAGTGTGGCCAGTGCGGAAGCCACTCTTGAGAAAAAGGCACATGACAGCATGCCTGGAGTTTGCAAAAAGGCATGTGAAAGACTCTGAGACATAAGGCAAAATATTTTGTGGTCTGATAAGAGAAAAACTTCACAATTTGTCCTGAATGCAAAGCACTATGTCTGGAGAAAACCAGGTATAGCTCAACACCCGTCTAACACCATCCCTACCATGAAGCATGGTGGTGGCAGCATCATACTATTGGGGATGCTTTTCAGCAGCAGGGCCTGGGAGACTGGTAAGGATAGAGGGAACAATGAATGGAGGCAATATAGGCATATCCTTGATGAGAACCTGATTCAGAGTGTAAACGACCTTAGACTAGGGCGAAGATTTACATTCAAGCAAGCATACAGTCAAAGCAATGCTGGAATGGCTTCAGAACAAGAATGTGAAAGTCCTTGAGTGGCCAAGCCAAGGCATCGATTTGAATCCCATTGAAAATCTGTGGAAAAACTTGAAGATTGCTGTTCAACGCTGCTCCCCATCTAACTTAACAGAGCTTGAGAAAATGGGAGAAAGCACCCAAATTCAGATCAGCAAAGCTGACACAGACATACCCAAGATGACTCAAAGCTGTAATGGCAACCAAAGGTGCTTCTACAGAGTATTCACTCAGGGGTGTGAATACTTATGTAAGTTAGATATTTCCGTATTTAATTTTCAATAATTTACAAAAATGTCTAAAACATGTTTTCATTTTCTCATTATGGGGTGTTGTGTGTTGAATTCAGGCTGTAACAACAATGTTGAATAATCAAGGGGCATGAATACTTACTGAAGGCACTGTACATCAAATACACCACACATAGGCTAGTTTACACTAAGGGCTACTTACAGCACTACGTTGGCGCTACTATGACTATTATAAGCTATAAAGATGACCCATTGACCCAATATAAACAGTGCTATGGGATGACAACACTCTCACACCACTATCAGAAGCAGAACAGGTTTTGACCTCTGTGCCTCCATGAAGGTCCATAGCTGTAGTTTACTTTTTTGGGGGGTGAGTTAAATTTCTCCAGAATTTCAAATGTTGTAAAGGTGTTTAAATGTAAGACACAAAGAGAAAAACAATGTAATTATTCATGTGTGACTGTGCTGCTAATTATGTAGCGACTCATCAATTGTATGCACGGATTCCTCGGTGTTGTCTTGCCAACCCCCATTGCTTCTCACATCAGAGAAGCAAAGGTTCAGTTGTCTTTACATCCTGTAGGTCTGATATCTGATTGGAGGGGAACTTTACAGTAATGCTACTGGTTAAAACTCAGATTTTGAATCCAAACAACTCAGATGTTATAAAGGGGTCTTCCATTCATTGTCTCTGTCTCTTTTGTTCCTGACCTGTGCTGGTGAGATACACACTATCTTTATTTCTTTCTCCACCCCGGGCACTCTTGAGATATGGTCTTTTAGGCTGACTTCGCTCTCTTGCTCTCTCTGATCATGCTTAGAATAATGCCTTGTAATGCTTGTTAATGCTTTGTAACTTAAGTTTATGCATTATTTGTGATTTCATTCATTTTACAATGTTATTAAATATCTGCTTTTATTATTCCACTCTCACCAATTCTTGCTAGTCAACGGCAACTCATTGCCTAATGCTTGCTTGCATATTTTAATCATCTTCATGGAGTCAGAGAAACATTTTAATAGGCTAATCACATAGTGTCACGGTCTTCCTCCTCTTCATCTGAAGAGGAGAGGCGAGAAGGATCAGAGGACCAAAATGCGGCGTGGTATGTGTTCATGTTGAATGTTTAATTAAAGAAAGAACTGAACACTGGATACAAAACAATAAACAAATAAAGACCGTGAAGCTATCATAAGGACTGTGCTGACACAAGCAACTAACATAGACAATCACCCACAAACAAACAGTGCAACCCAGGCTACCAAAGTATGATTCTCAATCAGAGACAACTAATGACACCTGCCTCTGATTGAGAACCATACTAGGCCGAAATATAGAAATGCCCCAAAACATAGAAAAACAAACATAGACTGCCCACCCAACTCACGCCCTGACCATACTAAATAAATACAAAACAAAGGAAATAAAGGTCAGAACGTGACACATAGTCTTATTATGGTCTCAGGTGAGGTGTACTGTATATATTCAGTACCAGTCAAAGGTTTGGACACAACTGCGTTTTTTTCCTTCTTTATTTTCACTATTTTCTACATTGTATAATTATATTGAAGACATCAAAACTATGAAATAACACACATGGAATCATGTAATAACCAAAAAAGTGTTAAACAAATCAAAATATATTTTATATTTGAGATTCTTCAAAGTAACCCCCCTTTGCCTTGATGACAGCTTAATAAGAAGAGACTTGCTTGGGCCAAGAAACACAAGCAATGGACATTAGACTGGTGGAAATCTGTCCATTGGTCTGATGAGTCCAAATGTGAGATTTTTGTTTCTTTCCGCCGTGTCTTTGTGAGACGCAGAGTAGGTGAACTGATTATCCCCGCATGTGTGGTTCCCACCGTGAAGCATGGAGGAGGAGGTGTGATGGTGTGGGGTTCTTTGCTGGTGACACTGTCAGTGATTCATTTAGAATTCAAGGCACACTTAACCAGCATAGCAACCACAGCATTCTGCAGTGATATGCCATCCCATCAGGTTTGCGCTTAGTGGGACCATCATTTGTTTTTCAACAGGGCAATGAACCAACACACCTCCAGGCTGAGTAATGGCAATTTGACAAAGAAAGAGAGTGATGGAGTGCTGTATCAGACGACTGGGCCTCCACAATCACCCAACCTCAACCCAATTGATATGGTTTGGGATGAGTTGGACCGCAGAACAAAGGAAAAGCAGCCAACAAGTGCTCAGCACATGTGGGAAGTCTTTCAAGAAAAGAAAAAGAAAAAGAAAAGCATTCCAGGTGAAACTGGTTAAGAGAATGCCAAGAGTGTGGCTACTTTGAAGGGTGGCTACTTTGAAGAATCTCAAATATAAAACATATTTTGATTTGTTTAATACTTTTTTGGTTACTACATGATTCCATATGTGTTATTTCATAGTTTTGATGTCTTCACTATTATTCTACAATCTAGAAAATATTTTTAAAATTAAGAAGAACCCTTGTGTAAAGATCGTCTTCGGGAGACAGAGAGGAGGACCAAAGCGCAGCGTTGTAAGTGTTCATGATGTAATATTTAATGAAACTAACTGAACACTGAAATACAAAACAATAAAGTGAAAGAACGAAAACCGAAACAGTACCGTGTGAACCAAACACTCACACGGAAAACAAACACCCACAAACCAGGCTACCTAAGTATGATTCTCAATCAGGGACAACAATTGACAGCTGCCTCTGATTGAGAACCATACTAGGCCGAACTCAAAAACCAACATAGAAAAACAAACATAGACTGCCCATAGACTGCCCACCCCAACTCACGCCCTCAGGCCCTGACCATACCATACTACAAAGAATAAAATAACAGAACTATGGTCAGAACGTGACACCTTGAATGAGTAGGTATGTCCAAACTTTTGACTGGTACTGTATATATATATAATATATGATAAATATTACCCCACTGCACAAAGCTAATAATAGATTAGTGGTAGGAAGAGAAAGACAGCCCAGCTGTAGAAGCTTTAATGTAACTACATGTTCTATATTTTCTAGGCAAGGCACACCTGAAATACCTCAGGCTTGTACAGGAAAATGGCTTAACCAGAGTGTATTTTAAGAAAGCTGCAGTAAATATTTTGATGATTTAGCTGGTGGGTTGGTATAAAACAATTTCCTACCCCTCCCAGCTTCCTGGTCTCCAGGCTCAGCTCGGCAGACCAACTCAGAATCTGCAGGTGTTCTATAAGCACACACTGTGGGCCCCCTTCTTTTACCCACAATGCGCCTCCCTTGGGCCCAGATGACCACATACACGTCAGGAGTGGCAGGCTGTCTAGCTTACCGCAAACACAGAGTGCACACTGTCCCCTTTCTCTGCATGCAACACATAGCCAAACACCCCTTTTAAGTGAATACTCAGAGGACTAGCTGGCTGACTTCTACACTCACTCTCTCCTCCTCAACTAAAAGCCAAACCTCTTGGATCTTTGAGGGAATGATATCAGTTTAATTAAAGGATGCCTGCCTTACTTATTTTGAATTCACAGTTAACATTATATTCAGAGTACAGATGAACATACTACCCCATACTCTACAGATTAACATACTATAACATACTCTACAGGTTAACACACATACTATACAGATTAACACACTATAACATGTTGTATAGACTAACATACTATACACATTCATGTATTATAACATACTAGAACAATTAATATACTTTAACGTACTAGTCAAATGAACATGCTATGATATAGCGGCATGTAGCCTAGTGGTTAGAGCTTTGGGCCAGTAACTGAAAGGTTACTAGATCAAATCCCTGAGCTGACAAAGTAAAAATATGTAATTCTGCCCCTGAACAAGGAAGTTAACCCACCGTTCCCTGGTAGGCCATCATTGTAAATATGAATTTGTTCTTAACCGACTTCTCTAGTTAAATAAAGATTTAATAAAATTATATATATATATATATATATACTAGACAAATGAACATACTATACAGATTAATATAATGTACTATACAGAGTAACTTTGGCTTCAAAAGTACAGAACGGTCCGTGTGAAATGTTGCTGATATGCTTTAGCTAGAAGTGCTGAGTTTCTGACCAGCCGGCCTTGTAAAAGTCTCGGTCACAGGGGCTATAGGACAACGCCATTTGTCATGATGTCAGAGAACTCAATAATTAATGGACCATATCGTATCGTATCTCTCCATCCGTAGACCCACAGTTCCCCGGCCCTAGTGTTCAGGAGCATATTGTACTCTCGGGGTGGTCCAACGTTGCCTTTTCATTCCTCATCATTAAGAGACGTTCGGTCGCACCCAGACATTTATTTGCTTACGATGACAAACTATCAGCCCTGCGGTTCACGCTCCCCTTCCCACATTCATGGGCCCATTTTTAAATCCTCTATACTACAAGGAAGGAGACCTTTTATAAACGATGGGAAATATAATCAGCTGAAAACAAGCAAAGACAGGAAGAGTAAGTGTTATATACAATTTTTTCCGCAGTGAGAAAAATTAAGATAAAAGCACAAGATCTTAAGTCTTTTGTTCTCCTAATCAATCACAAACTCAGTCCTCTTCATTACCTCACAACAAGTCTTCATTAAAACTGAACTCAACCTTGTAGGAGATCTGTTCACGGTTCCCACGGTAAGTTCCCCATATGTCAAAAGCCTCAATGAAAAAGAGGAACCAAAGTCCCAAACATATAGGGAGCCTACCATTTGAACAGCTATGAAATGGCGGTTATTTACCAGAGAGAGGGAACAATGACAGTGTCTGAAGGCATGATGGAGGCAGACAGGCCTGTCCCAACACAGCTGGCACCAGGAGCAGCAGAGGTGAGCTGGGAAACAGGGCGTCCATTTGAATTCATGTGGGAGTGGCGTGAGCGTGGGAGACTGGGAGGATGGCCATGCCACGCACTCCACTCCAGCAGTAGGACACACAGGTCAATGGAGTTCAGTCTCAAACACCACATTCAGAACAGTGAGTGACAAACTATATACTGTGGTGAATAGAAAATGTGGGAATGTGTCAAATTATTGGCTTCTGTGAAAAATCATGTCAATTGAAGCAGAAACAAACTGTTCTGTATTGTGTCTACTAAAATACATAGGCTTTCTAAATCTCAAAATACGCATTTCATATAAATACCATAAAACAGGAATGTGTTTGGCTTAAACAGCATATAATATACCGTACTGTTTAAAACCTTGCAAAATCTTTGGCGATTGTACGCTGAGAAAAACCATGTTCTTGTGGTGCTGCAGGTTTCTTAGCTGGTTGCTCCTTTCTTTCAGACAGGCCACTCTAGTACATCAGATATATATCATCAGCCACCAAACACAATGTACTGCATCTCCTCCAGCCCAGGACCATAGGGTATAAATAGAGAGAGTCAGGAGAACATCTAGTAGGAAAACCACACAGTGTGAAAATGTCAGCCTCCACTCCTTCATTTCCTTTGTTGCTGTTGACATTTACAGAAGCGAGAATAGAAGATCACAACCGTCCCGAGATGACGTGAAATGTCGCTCCGCGGATTTGTTTTACAGAGATTGAAAATACAATACCAGTCCAAATTTTGGAAACACCTACTCATTCAAGGGTTTTTCTTTATTTTCACTATTTTCTACATTGTAGAATAACAGTGAAGACATCAAAACTATGAAATAACACATGGAATCATGTAGTAGACAAAGGAGAGTGATGGAGTGCTACATCATATGACCTGGCCTCCACAATCACCCGACATCAACCCAATTGAGATGGTTTGGGATGAGTACGACCGCAGAGTGAAGGAAAAGCAGTCAACAAGTGCTCAGTATATGTGGGAACTCCTTCAAGGCTGTTGGAAAAGCATTCCTCATGAAGCTGGTTGAGAGAATTCCAAGAGTGTGCAAAGCTGTCATCAAGGCAAAGGGTGGCTACTTTGAGGAATCTAAAATATATTTTGATTCGTTTAACCCTTTTTTGTCTACTACATGATTCCATATGTGTGATTTCATAGTTTTGATGTCTTCACTATTATTCTACAATGTAGAACATATAAAGAAAAACCCTTGAATGAGTAGGTGTGTCCAAAATTTTGACTGGTACTGTATATCAAACATTGTTTGTTAGCTATTATTTTTAGCATTGTGAAGGACTGTATCTTTTTTCAATGCTTCGCTGCTTTGATTTTTGTTTTTGAGACCTCTGAATGCCATGTATGTCATGAGTTTTAAAACATTTCATATAAATTACATGAAATTCAGTTTATCATATCTTTATTGTTCTAATGCACATATAGTCAAATAGTCAAAGCTAATGGTTAGTCAAAGCTAATGGTTAGTCAAAGCTAATGGTTAGTCAAAGCTAATGGTTAGTCAAAGCTAATGGTTAGTCAAAGCTAATGGTTAGTCAAAGCTAATGGTTAGTCAAAGCTAATGGTTAGTCAAAGCTAATGGTTAGTCAAAGCTAATGGTTTTCTAAGGTGCTGCTTACTGAATCTTATAGCTGTAACAGGTATCCTCACCGTCATGGCTGAAGTCTGATTCCACTCTCAGCTCACCTCAAAACACCACTGAATGCTTCTTCCAAGAGACCATACTCTTTCACCCTCCTCCACCAATCCCTCCTTCCCCGGTGGCTGTGGGGGCGGGGCTGTCTGAAATGTGATAGGCTTAATCCCATTTAGTTTAATTGCTTCTGCGGCCCTGTGTCCCATCACGTACCCGCCCTCTGCGAACACCACACACACAATGTATGAGCGCGCTCACACACACACACACACACACACACACACACACACACACACACACACACACACACACACACACACACACACACACACACACACACACACACACACACACACACCTACCCCCAGTCGAGCTCAGTCGAGATTCCGAGCACCCAGATAATATTATTACTGAGCAGACAAGGAATAAGACAGCCATGCAGAGAAAAGGGTAGTAGAATAGTAGTGGAGTAGAGAGAAGGGTGGTAGACTAGTAGTGGAGTAGAGAGAATGGTGGTAGACTAGTAGTGGAGTAGAAATAAGGGTGGTAGACTAGTAGTGGAGTAGAGAGAAGGATGGTAGACTAGTAGTGGAGTAGAGAGCCGGGTGGTAGACTACTAGAGGAGTAGAGAGAAGGGTGGTAGACTAGTAGTGGAGTAGAGAGAAGGGTGGTAGACTCGTAGTGGAGTAGAGAGAAGGGTGGTAGACTACTAGAGGAGTGAGAGAAGGGTGGTAGACTCGTAGTGGAGTAGAGAGAAGGGTGGCACACTAGTAGTGGAGTGGAGAGAAAGGTGGTTGTGGGTATTCTAATAGGGAAAAGGATCCCTCTCTCCGAAGGTGCTATGTGATAATAAGGCCCAGTTCTATTCCAGGTTACTTCTCACTTATTATCCCTGCTAGATTGGAGAGGACAGGGGCATTAACCACTACGGAGGAGTCACAGTCACATTGTAGCTAAGATGGAGAGGACAGGGGCATTAACCACTACGGAGGAGTCACAGTCACATTGTAGCTAAGATGGAGAGGACAGGGGCATTAACCACTACGGAGGAGTCACAGTCACATTGTAGCTAAGATGGAGAGGACAGGGGCATTAACCACTACGGAGGAGTCACAGTCACATTGTAGCTAAGATGGAGAGGACAGGGGCATTAACCACTACGGAGGAGTCACAGTCACATTGTAGCTAAGATGGAGAGGACAGGAGCATTAACCACTACGGAGGAGTCACAGTCACATTGTAGCTAAGATGGAGAGGACAGGGGCATTAACCACTACAGAGGAGTCACAGTCACATTGTAGCTAAGATGGAGAGGACAGGGGCATTAACCACTACGGAGGAGTCACAGTCAGATTGTAGCTAAGATGGAGAGGACAGGGGCATTAACCACTACGGAGGAGTCACAGTCACATTGTAGCTAAAATGGAAAGGACAGGGGCATTAACCACTACGGAGGAGTCACAGTCACATTGTATCTCTCTGATGGTGATGTGGGAGGGTGAGGGGAAGAACAACCCCCCGTTTAATTATCTTTCAGTCATCTGCCTCCTGTGAGAGTGAGCTGTAGCAGGCCATGGATCAATGACTGTTACAAAGGAAATCAATAGGCTACATATGAGTTACCAAGATAGGCTGAAATACCATTACCATAGTCTACAGCTCCATTCTTGTTGAGGAATTTTTACCAATGTAGCATCATATTTGTATATTCTGTATATTACTTCTGTTTGACAGAATTAAACTTTGAGCAAATAATAAAGATGTATTATGGAATATAAAGTATAAGCATCATCAAATATTCCATATTGTCCTTAAAACTCCTGGTAGAATGCTCATTCACCTGTTATGTGTGTACATGAATGTATAAAACTGCCAAGCTGACTTTCAGTTGAGACAACTTGACTACAGATCTCAGAGCCACTAACAACTCATCTACATCTCCAACAGTTGCTTGTTGCCTTCTCAGCTAGTCATTAAAACTCAAACTCTCATCTTTTCAAACATTCTTTGCGAGGAAGTTGTTGAACCACACTGTGATTAAACTATTCACATGAATAAGCAAAGAAAATAAATATAATCTAGTTTCAAACTGAACGATTGTGATACAATAAAAGACAGTACAAAACCTAATACAGAGTTAGATGGGAAAAGTCACAGACGCAATTAAAACTTGAGAACAAAATCCAACAAAGTAATCACTTGAACGTTCTGTGTTTTTGATGGTAACCTGTGTGAGTAGTGAGGGCTTGATTTCTCTGTGTGTGAATAGTATGTTTCCTCTAGGTCATTGTGTAGAGAGAGATGTGTGCGTGGGTGCTAATTCCATTATACACAAGTTAAAGCAATTTCCTGCATAATCCGATTCTTGTCCTCGGTGCAGGTGAGCTCCCCGCGGACGTCTCTTCTGTCTTTGAGGAGGGGGGGGGGGACTTTTTCTAAACGGCCGCCTTAATAAAGGAAAAGAAGAGGCAAATGCAATTAATATGCAAATTCCCAGAGACTTAATGGGGTGCCCTAATAAACATTTGTGTGAAGAGATAACGCTTGTTTTCAGGATGTTTCACTTTAACCTCTGCCTGTCCCAAAGTCAAAGCCTCCAGGAAGTCAAACTCTTTAAAAGCACCACCCATGATGCACATAATGGATTAAGGCTCTGCAGAAGGAGAGCAGCCTGGAATGACGTTGTAAACTGCGTCCTAAATGTTGTCCTATTTCTTATTTCGCACACTACTTTGCCCAATGGGCCCTGGTCAAAAGTAGTGTACTGCATATGGAGAAGGGTGCTATTTGGGACAAGCCATTGGAGTGCAGACGTCAGGTCAACAGGGACTAATGCAAAATGGCGGGCAGCTGATTGAACCATTTCTCCTTTTTTTCTCTCAGGAGGAACATTTCACTGTGAATAACATCAGTCTGTCTAGAGGGATGGAAGGGAGGACAGTGAAGAGATGGAGGAGAGGAGAGGTGGAATGACTTGCCCCAGGCTGGGGATGAAGGGCAGCGGGGACAGAAGAGGGTCAGAGTCGGCATTCAGATTGGAAATTCATTTACGTCTCTCAGGCCCAAAGCACACACATGAGACTAGGAGAGGCATGGAGAAGAGAGAGATGAGGGACATGTCAGATAACTAGAGAGAGGGGGGGGATAAAGAGGAATGAGAAAGAGAAGGGGACCAAGGGATGGTGGACAGTTAGATAGAGAGAGAGGGAGAGTGATAGATAGAATGAAAGAGAGAAGAGAGAGAGAGAAATAAAGAAAAAGAGGAAGGATATGAAGAGTGATGGAGGGAGGAATGGAATAGAAGGCCAGGGGGTCGATAAGGCAGGTGAAGGCAGACCTACCCTGCATGGTGGATATTGGTCTCTAGAGACTCTTTCCTTCCTCCAGGCCCCCCCTTCCCCTGCCCTCCTCCACCAAATGATTCACACTCCCTCCCCAGCCTGAATTATCGGCTAATTCCAAGGGCCAGCTCCATCCTCCATCTCTCTCCCTCCATCTTCAGTTATCATCAAACAGGTATGTGAGCTGAGAGGGAAGCCTGATTCTCAGCAGTTTTTATTAGACTTGTACTCCCTCACACCAGACTCATACTCTGCTTGCTTTGATTGCGCTTGCAGAAGGTTTCCTTTGAAAATGCTTGAGTGTTTACGCAAAGTAAATTTACTGTAGGACAACGTAATTCTACAGGCAGGACACCATAAATGTTGATTAGATGGAAGCTGAGTTAGTGAATATAAAATGATGTAGACCCTATCAGTATTCTCAGCAGACAACTGCAGTACTACCTGACTTGTACAACCGAGAAGGGAGCCACTGAGCACAATAACAATTGGTTAAGGCTTCTCTGCAATAGGTTTCTTTAATTACATGCACAGTGGGGGACAAAGATAGACAGAGAGGACAGATAAACAAATCAGATGTTTGTATTCTTATAACATTTGGTTACAGATTAGAAGAACATTCTAATGGTAATGTTAATGGTCGGTCACAATCAGTCTCTAACCTATTTGTGTCTAAAGGCCATATATAGTCTTTACATTCAGTCCCGGGATCTTGATTTAGAATCCGGTCTGTCTGGCTTGATGGCATCTGTGTCACACATACACGCCACACACACACCACACACACACACTTGGGGAATTAAAAGGGCCTGGGTGGTGCTGATCATGATTAAAGTTTCCTGCGCTCACCTGCCCAAGTCCAATCAAGGCATGGGCTGATTTCAGCAGGCTGGGCTGTCGTAAAGTGACAGAGTGGCGGGTGGCGGTTTCGGGCGACAGAGGGGCAGCTGGAGCCCTGGGAGGGGGGATCCCCCTGGCTGGCCAGTCAGAGGTGAATCAATCATCTCCAAAGATGTCAGCATCTGCCCGAGCAATTTGGGATTGGAATACATGGCAGATGTTGTTCTGCTGTTTAATCAGCTCCAACAAATGGGGTTTTATCTTGTATAAAATGAAACCATCTGTACCCATGTACATGTAGGGTTCAAGTGTGATGGGAGGAATGAAACCATCTGTACCCATGTAGGTGTAGGGTTCAAGTGTGATGGGAAGAATGAAACCATCTGTACCCATGTAGGTGTGGGGTTCAAGTGTGATGGGAGGAATGAAACCATCTGTACCCATGTAGGTGTAAGGTTCAAGTGTGATGGGAGGAATGAAACCATCTGTACACATGTAGGTGTGGGGTTCAAGTGTGATGGGAGGAATGAAACCATCTGTACCCATGTAGGTGTGGGGTTCAAGTGTGATGGGAGGAATGAAACCATCTGTACCCATGTAGGTGTAGGGTTCAAGTGCAATGGGAGGAGAAGAAAAGAGGGAGGAAAAGGGAAGATAGAGAGAGAGAGAGAGAGAGAGAGAGAGAGAGAGAGAGAGAGAGAATAGAGAGAGAGAGAGAGAGAGAGAGAGAGAATAGAGAGAGAGAGGGGGAGAGAGAGAGAGAGAGAGAGAGAGAGAGAGAGAGAGAGAGAGAGAGAGAGAATAGAGAGAGAGAACAAAGACAAAGACAAAGAGAGAAAAAGTCAGAGCGAGGAAGAGAGAGATGGGTGTCCAAACACCGAACCAGAGAAGAGTGGGAGTAAAACCATTTTTTATCCATGAAAAAGAGGGGAAATGTAATCGCTCCGAGAGCTCACACCTCCAGAATAATCTCTTTTCTTTCTCCCTCACAGGAACATTACCCAGGGGCCATAACCATTATATCTAGACCCATTTATTTTCTCCACCTCCAGCAAGGCACTGGGGGTGTAATTTGGTCTCCCTAGGCCCAACGGTGGCAGGCAGCTAGCAACAGACAGCCCTGATGAATCCCCTTGTTAAGTGTTGATGATAGCTCCCAGTGTTTGAGGATTCAGCAGGCGTTAGCTATAAAGGGCCTGTATATAGGGCTGTACATGGAGACCTGGGTTCAAAAACGATTTGTGCGTTTGATTTAGCCTGTCTGGAGAGCCAACGAGTGAGCTTGTTCAGTGTTGTGACTATTCTATTGGTTCCACTGTGCAAGGCAAGCTCAATCAAGCCCAGGTGACGTATTTGAAATGATTTCAAATTATATTTGAAACCATGTCTGGTTTATAGGGATGCACTAGATGGAACCAGGGAACTCAGAAGACCGGCAGACCAGTCTAAGTGTATCGAGGTAGAGATAGGTTCCTCATCTCTGACCTGTTATTAATGTAGACCTGTCACTGTGAGTCACTAGAGACCAGCAGGCAGGAACATTCAACACACCTCAACACCAAACATCTTCCATCACTCCATATATAACCACAGAGAGGAGACAGATGAGTTATTGGACTGAGAGAAACCAATAACCAACATATTTATAGTTTTGTAATTGGGTCATTCAACCTGAACTTTAATACAACAAAATATAATTTTGAGGATGTATCTTTCCAATATAAACAGTCATATATGAAGACAAATATGTCTTTCGATGTTCCATAGGCTCTTATTCCAAATTTGGGGGTGACATGGAGACACTGCAAACTAATTAAGTCTAAAACATTACATTAGTTTGCAATGCAAATACATGAGGGTAGATGGAGAAGACAATGCTTCAGACAAACCACAAATAATTATGACTAAGTTTCTGTTTGAACAAAATGTCTTACAGACAGAATCCTAGGGTACAACAGATGAAGTCGTAGAACAAATAGAAGGTTTCATTTGAACAGAAAACCTTGTCCCTCATTTTTCCTCAACAAATACAATTATTATACCTTACGAATGCACACTTTAAAACAAGCACAGTTCCTAGTCATATTCACAAATCAAGGTTGACTTTTACTGGCCACAAAGAAAAATAGAGATATTTCCTAGCTTAAAATTGTATCATAAAGCATATTGTTTATAGATGACCAAGTATCTGTTTCACAGTTTTTCGTTCCTATATTCAAATCAAGATTTTATCTTTAAAAAAATGGCTTTATCATTGAAACGTTTTGAAGGTTACTAAGGAATTCATAACTCTTATGAGAACATGCTTAGACCGAATCTGTGTATAAATGAATGAAAATGTTAGTGTTTGAACCCTTTTTCTCAAGTAGACGTTTTTTTTAGTCCATCTGCCAAAACTTAAAAATGTAAATTTCACTCGCCTACAACCTTCGCAATAATACAGTATTGAGGTAGGATTTTCAAAAGAAGTATTGACTTTATCAATGAATTTCTGTCCAGCTCACAGCATCTCCATTGATTCATTCTCTACGCCTGTTTTCCTCTCTGTGGGCACAGACAAACATCCTTTTATTTGGAGCATAAAAACAACACTTGTAAGGTCATACAAAAGTAACAGATGTGGCCTAATGCCAAACAAATCCGCCCAAAAGATTACGTTTTTTCAAAACCACTTATTGAAATATGGACCTGTCGTTGTTCTTGTATTTTTTTCTGTAAATCATGCTGTCTTCAAAAGCGAAATATAACGAATGTTGAATACAGTAAACTTTGGATACTAACCTTCGACAATGGCAATGACACTGGCGGCAATTTCTGATTCATTTTTATTTGATGCCTAGAGGTCAATTTGCAGAAATGCTCTTTCATTGCCTCCTGCTGTGTTCATGTGATCGGAGATATCAGAGAAAGATGCAGTATTTAAGTTTTACCCTCCTTCTGCTTAAAACAGATATACCATACAGTACCGCATTCCCAGCACAAATAGAGCATGTTCAATAAATGACAGGGTACAGTACAGTACGTACATCCCCCCCATAGCAGAGGACATAATTAAATGTTCTGCTTGGTTTCAGAAAGGGATCCGCTGACCTGCCTCCAGTGGACTCCCTCCTCCTCCCCAAGTGGCCGGGCTGCATCACATGCAGCCCTAAAGTGACTGATACATTTTGACATGAGTTAGACTCTGAATTTGTTCCACAAAATGACTTAGCGTCATGCGTGTCGCTAAATCGAAACAATGAGGGGGCAGGGATGAGAGGAAGCCTGCTATCTCTAGCTGGCAGGGCTGCACATCCACTCCATTTTATCGTCCTCGCATATGAATATTTAATCATTCACATTGTCCGTGCCGAAAATAGCTCTAAATAATAGGTGGTCTGATGAGAAGCACCAAGTAAAGAGGTTCCATCATTTACATAGGGTGAGTTTTAATACCGAGCCAAAGATAAATGAAATAGGAAAGCATCACTGTACTCTAGTTGAGTAACACCATTGAAGCCAGACGTCTTATGCTTTGCCTTTAACAAATGAGTGGCAAGATACACAAGGCACTGCACACTGGGCACAGACGTCAATTTAACGTCTATTCCACGTTGGTTCAACATAATGTCATTGAAATGTCTTGGAAACAACGTTGATTCAACCAGTGTGTGCCCAGTTGGCGATCTCTCGACCTCTGCTGCAAGGCGCTGCAGGAGCGACTCACGATGCGGCGAAAAGGTCCTCTTTCCGTAAAGAAGGTTAATAGTATTTCCGAATATTTTTGAGATAATTTCTTAATTAAACTATCTAGACGGCATTCAGCCATGCTTAATATGGGTGGCAATTAGTGACTGAGGAACATGAGCATGCATGATCATTAAGGTGATGCCAGACACGTCACATGGGTTTAGTCTCAGCCATTACTCCCCTATTTATTTGAGAGAGAGAGAGAAAGAGAGAGAGACACAGACAGACAGAGAGAGAGTGAGAGAGCGAGAGGGAGAGGTGAGAGAGGCAGGCAGGAAGATACACTACAATATACACAGTCTTCTTTTCATTTTTCTTTTTCTACCCTTTCTCATTTCCAGATTACTGACAGGGCTGGATATTGGGTGACAGAATCATAGCTAGGTGACAGAACCATAACTAGGTGACAGAACAATAGCTATTTGACAGAACTATAGCTAGGTGACAGAACCATAACTATGTGACAGAACTATAGCTAGGTGACAGAACTATAGCTAGGTGACAGAACCATAACTAGGTGACAGAACTATAGTTAGGTGACAGAACTATAGCTAGGTGACAGAACAATAGCTAGGTGACAGAACTATAGCTAGGTGACAGAACTATATCTAGGTGACAGAACCATAGCTAGGTGACAGAACTATAGCTAGGTGACAGAACCATAGCTAGGTGACAGAACTATAGCTAGGTGACAGAACTATAGCTAGGTGACAGAACTATAGCTAGATGACAGGCCAATGTGGCAGTGGAGAGGGGAATAGACAGGCACAATCCAGACAGACAGCACCTATTGGCTCCAGCTCCAGCCTAACTCCTGGCCTAGAGGACCCCCTCCCCCCCACAGAAACTCGTGCTTATTCTTCCCTGTTGGCAGTGCCTGACAATGCACCGGAAATGGCTCCCCGTATGAAGGGGGCTTGGAATGTTCAAGCGTGGAATGTGTGTTATCACCCTTTTAATACTGTGTCCAAGGTGTTTCTGTCTAGTCCTTCCTTCCCAACGTCTTTGTGGACAGAGAACCAATCAGGTCTCCAGCAGGGTCTGAACACCATACATGTGGATCAGGTCGACAGGCTATGCATTAATAGCCTCCCATTGGAATTTAAAACACCAGCGTAGGGCAGAGAGGAGCTCTACTGGGAAATCATAATATCAACCGCAGATTCAGGTCAGGTCGAAGACTCAGTTACAGCACCATTTTCCGTTGTACAGCCCAGTGGCTCCTGTTTGGAGCTGACTTATGCTCGCATTCGGTTTTGAGTGCAGACAAACGAGTTCATTTTGAGAAATACAATTGGTTTCTGTTCAGGCTGGCTGACATATTGCAGCATACAGCAGTTTGGTTAAGAAATTGATTTGCCTGGAGATTTGCTGTGAGGTTAGCCTTTTTGTTGCATTTGAGAAGAACCTCAAAGAAAAAAGATGACTGAGGAAAAATGACAGTAACACAACACGTTTCCACTCTGCATAGATATGTAGTGTGTCTATGTTATAATTTCACTGCACACCTTACATGCCAGCACACTGCAGATTCATGCATTCTCATCAGTCACCAGGACAATACAGTGCTTGATTCTTCAACGGGCCGCCGTGGCCCCTCAGGCACCCTCAGGCTATGGGCATGTGTGTGTGTGACCCCTGTGGCAGGCAACCTTGAGGAGCACTTAAAAGGTATGTCTCATCTGGAGGAGCAGAGCTCTGATGTGATTAGGAGCTTCAGACCCCCCCCCCCCCCACCCCACCCCACCCCCCACCTCATGAGTGAAGACCACAACAATCACCCTAACCCCAATCTACTCCCTCACCCCCACCCGTCCTCATTATCAACCCTTTCCAGAAACTTAATTAATTTCCTCTATCCAGCGTGCAAAGACCATCACCCAATTACAACTACCCTTTACCCAGTCAACTGTGCATTGCATCTTGATCCCTTTACATTGATGTATTCTACATAATACACAAGGCTTTTGTCCAGCAGTGGAAATCATTTTCAGGAGGTTCCAGTCTGTTACGCTAAACCTTGATCTTCTTCTGTTCTGATAGTGGCCTTGGCCTTAGCAGCGTGAAATCAGTGTCCTTTCATCACCTTGTCATTCCACATATCTGTTTATTATCTATGCATAGTCACTTTACCCCTACCTACATGTATAAATAACCTTGACTAACCTGTACCCTCACACACTGACTCGGTACCCCCTGTATACAGCCTCGGTATTGTTATTTTAATATGGTACTTTTGTTTATTTTCTATTTAGTAAATATTTTCTTAACTATATTGTCTTACAACTGCATTGCTGGTTAAGGGCTTGTGAGTAAGCATTTCACGTTAAGGTCTACTCCTGTTGTATTTGGTGCATGTGACAAACACAACTTGATTTTTATTTCATTTGATATCTCATCTCCATAACATGGTTCAGTGGACCATCACACACTCTCAGCCGTGGGTTCTACAGTATATCTCAGATACTCGAGAGTTTTCACAATGTCTTGACCATCCTATCTAAAGAGAGAGGAACTTCTTAATATATGTGAAATTGGTCAAGGATAACCTGATATCATTGATATAATGACGGAAAAATTAGATTTCTATGACAGCCACCCACAATGTCTTAATTCAAAACTGCATCATTCAACATACAGTATGTTACTATGACCTGTAACTGCTAAGCAAGTCATGTGTCACTAAACTAGTCATGGGTCACTAAACTATAATAATGGGTCACTAAACTAGCTCTGGGTTGCTAAACAAGTCATGGGTCACTAAATTCTAATAATGGGTCACTAAACTAGTCATGGGTCATTAAATGGGTCACTAAACTAGTCATTGGTCATGAAACTAAACTAGTCATTGGTCACTAAACTAGTCATTAGTTATTAAACTAAACTAGTCATGGGTCACTAAACTAATCAAGGGTCACAAAACTAGTAATGGGTCACTAAACTACAGTAATCGTTCATTAAACTAAACTGGTAATGGGTCACTAAACTAGTAATGGGTCACTAAACTAGTCATGGGACACTAAACTTGTCACATGTCATTAAACTAGTAATGGGTAACTAAACTAGTTATGGGTAACTAAACTAGTTATGGGTCACTAACTAAAGTAATCTGTCACTAAACTAGTCATGGGTCACTAAACTATAGTAATGGGTCACTAAACTATAGTAATGGGTCACTAAAGCTAGTCATAGGTCACTAAACTATAGTAATGGGTCACTAAACTATAGTAATGTGTAACTAAACTAGTCATGGGTCACTAAACTAGTTATGGGTCACTAAACTATTCATTGGTCACTAAACTAGTCATTGGTCATTAAACTAAACTAGTGATAGGTCACTAAACTAGTCATGGGTCATTAAACTATAGTAATTAGTCACTAAACTAGTCATGGATCACTAAACAATTAATGGGTCATGAAAATAGTCATGGGTCACTATACTATTCATGGGTCACTAAACTAGTCATGGGTCACTAACCTAGTAATGGGTCCCTAAACTAGTTATGGGTCATTAACCTAGTAATGGGTCACTAAACTAGTCATGGGTCACCAAACCACACTAAACTGTGTGTGTGTGTGTGGGTGTGTGTGTGTGTGGGGGGGTGTGGGTGTGTGTGCGCTAGTATGAGGCTAGTATGAGGCTAGTATGAGGCTAGTATGAGGCTAGTATGAGGCTAGTTTGAGCGAGTATGAGGCTAGTATGAGGCTAGTATGAGGCTAGTATGAGTGAGTATGAGGCTAGTATGAGGCTAGTATGAGGCTAGTATGAGGCTAGTTTGAGGCTAGTTTGAGCGAGTATGAGGCTAGTATGAGGCTAGTATGAGGCTAGTATGAGGCTAGTATGAGTGAGTATGAGGCTAGTATGAGGCTAGTATGAGGCTAGTATGAGACTAGTATGAGGCTAGTTTGAGCGAGTATGAGGCTAGTATGAGGCTAGTATGAGGCTAGTATGAGGCTAGTTTGAGCGAGTATGAGGCTAGTATGAGGCTAGTATGAGGCTAGTATGAGCGAGTATGAGGCTAGTATGAGGCTAGTATGAGGCAAGTATGAGCGAGTATGAGGCTAGTATGAGGCTAGTGTGAGGCTAGTATGAGCGAGTATGCGCATGCATGAGAGCGTCCGTTTATGTGTGCATGTGTAAATGTTTATGTGTATGTGTGCATGTGTAAATGTTTGTGTGTATGTGTGTATGCTTGTGTATGTGCATATGAGTGTGTGAACCCTACAATAAGTATTCCGGATGCTTGGTGTTTAACCAAATAATCCCACTGTTCTACGTCAGCGGTGATGGGAACTCGTGATGAGAACACATTTATTACACATAAATAGATGTGTGTTCCCTCCAGAGAAGAGATGCCTTTCACCATGGCCGCTAGAAAATGTGTACAATGGACTGTGGCCTTGCCATGGCGCCATCCACTCCCACTCACAGATCCTATCAGTACGAGCTATCTCTGCTAAGTACAAGAGATGAGGCCTGTTGTGGCCTGCCGTACATGTTTGGAATTATATACTGATTATCACATTGTAATATGCAGCCATATTTGCTATCTGAGTGGAGACCACAGGAGATTGGTGGTACCTTTATTGGGGAGAACAGGCTCGGAGGTAATGACTGGAGAGGAATCAGTGGAATGGTATCAAATACATCAAACACATGGTTTCCAGGTGTTTAATACCATTCCATGTGCTCTGTTCCAGACATTATGATGAACCGTTCTCCCCTCAGCAGCCTCCTGTGCTGGAGACATTAGGAGTTCTGAGGCAAATATCACCAAGGCAGACCAATGGAAGGATACTAAATGAGATACCAGAATGACAATTCTAAACGCTGTCTATGTCTATGACAGTATGGTGTGCGCCTGTATTTCAGTTTAGCGACTCCCTACCCCACTCACCCCCTTCCCAGGCTCACCACTTGATAGACTCTGTCCAAAGTCACCTGTACTTTTTCTCTCTGACTCGCTCCCTCTCCAAGTCACTCACCCTCCATCTCTATCATCCATAATTCACCTCAACGCTCCCATACTCCGTCCTTATTGTTGTCTGCAGACAGAGTGGAGAGAGAGAGAGAGTGGGGGGAATTGTGGCACGGTGGTGGCAGCCTCTGGAAACAAAGGAGTTTTGATTTATAACCCCGTAGTGAGCTCATAAATCACACCTGCAGCACCGCGCCTTTAAACGCCCCGCATCCTGACAGCATTTACCTTTTATAAATGATTGGGGTTCACCTCCCATGGAGCACGGGCTGGAGCTGTAGCTTTCTCCTTCTCTCTTCATCCTCCTCCCCCTCTTCCTCTGCTCTCCTCCTCTCCCAGTATCTCCCCAGTCACGTTTTAACGTTCACTCTCCCAGTGCATGATGGGACTCATCCAGTGGCACTCAGCTCTCTCCTCTCTCCCCGGTGTTGCCGTCCGTGGGTATACAACTAAAGTGTCTTAAATGGTGGCGCGCCGCATCGCAGCCGTTAAGGAAATGAATGTGTCAGTCTAGAGCCTATTTCTGGGTTTTCCATAACCACTTATGTGTGTGTGGTAAATGTGTAAAGGGGGGTTACGGAGCCACGCACACACCACACACACATTATGACACAGCTGTATATCACACAGAGAGAGTAAGGGGGAGAATACACAGGCCCAGCTGCAGGAGTGTGTCCAAAGATAAAGGTGATGTCTTGAAGCTATTAGTTATCCAGCACAGCAGCAAAGGTTTGCAGATATTATACTTGCTGTCTCCACATAATAGCCCTGGGTAGGGTGCCGCACACACACACACACACACACACACACACACACACACACACACACACACACACACACACACACACACACACACACACACACACACACACACACAGTTCGAGCAGCACACACCACGCCCCGCTGAGTTAAAACAGATGAAAGACCTGGTAAATGAAATCCGACTCAACATTTTGAAATGCAGCACTGCAGTACTGTCTGCAGCACTAGAAGAAAAGGACAAACTGCTTCAAAAGTAAATGGAACATTCCTTTCATGGACATACTTCAGCCTTTCAAATGCATGGAGTGTGCAGGTGCCTATCAATCTGAGGCCTTCACTCTTCTCTCCCTACAGTTACCATGGTAAGGGCAGAACCACACCCCGGTCTGTTTGAACCAGTAATACCTGCATTTATTGGGTACATGATGCTGTCCATATTTCACTCCAATGCAACAGATTGGATAGAATAGGAAGTGTTTGCACGTAAAAACAAGTCAATTTTCACATTCTGGACACACACACATATGGACACGCACACGGACACACACACACACGGACACACACACAAACACACCTGTCCAAGAACACTGAAAGCAATAAGCTAGATGTCTGTGGCAGCTCCTCTCTGTTGTTTCTGAGTCCATCTCTGACAAGCGTGTCTGACAGAATGAGATACTGACATGACTTATGATACTGACAGCCATTACTCTAAGGATGAAGGGGCTTCTACGTTACTGCCAGCAGAAAGCATTCATCAACAGAAAGAAAATAAATAAGTACTGTATAAAAATAAGATATTACACTATACGTTGATAGTAAATATTTTAGAGTAATCTATGAGATACTGCCAAAACACAAAGGATGATTTCGGCTCCCAAAGCTAAATCTCTTGTAGATTATAATTTCAAATTGTCATTTCCCAGAGATATCATTTGACAACCAAGTCCAGACCAGACAAGGAGGATTTACAGTATCGTTATACTCGTGTTACAAAAATCCTACCTGGATTCAAAACAAACCAATTCAATAGCACACCCCCCAAAAGTAGTGTATTCAACCATGTCCAGCTCGTAGTGCCTTATTAGTGTCCATGCATTGGTTGACTCATTTAGTCAGAATTCCATCCATTAAATAGTATATAGATCACTTGATATTAATAAAACATCTTCCAGTCATTTCAGCTCCCATTTCAACATGACAGGTGTCCTTTGCATTTGCCATTTCAGTGCCAGGATGCTGGTCTGGCTAGCCTAGTCTTGAAACGCTCAGAAACAGGCTTGTTGGGAAACAGATTTGAACAATTACAAAGAAGTTTACAGGGGCCTGTTTTTTAATTTGTTTTATTTAACTAGGCAAGCCAGTTAAGAACTAATTCTTATTTACAATGACGGCCTACCCGATCCAAACCCAAATGACACTGGGCCAATTGTGCGCCGCCCTTGGATCTCCTAAACACGGCCGGATGTGATGCAGACTGGATTCAAACAAGGGACTGCAGTGATGCCTCTTGCACTGAGAAGCAGTGCCTTAGACCGCTGTGCCACTCAGGAGCCCTGTTAAAAATGTATTTAACAAGGAAATCCCCCTAAAAAGATACAGATAAAGCTTTGTGGTTTATTTACGAATTAGAACGTACACATATCTAATGTCAGAATTAGAATGTACACATTTCTAATGACAGAATTAGAACATACACATTACTAATGACAGAATTAGAACATACACATTACTAATGACAGAATTAGAACATACACATTACTAATGACAGAATTAGAACATACACATTACTAATGACAGAATTAGAACATACACATTACTAATGACAGAATTAGAACATACACATTACTAATGACAGAATTAGAACATACACATTACTAATGACAGAATTAGAACGTACACATATCTATCTATTGACAGAATTAGAACATACACATATCTAATGACAGAATTAGAACGTACACATATCTATCTATTGACAGAATTAGAACATACACATTACTAATGACAGAATTAGAACATACACATATCTATCTATTGACAGAATTAGAACATACACATTACTAATGACAGAATTAGAACATACACATTACTAATGACAGAATTAGAACATACACATTACTAATGACAGAATTATAACATACACATATCTATCTAATGACAGAATTAGAACATACACATTACTAATGACAGAATTAGAACATACACATATCTATCTATTGACAGAATTAGAACATACACATTACTAATGACAGAATTAGAACATACACATTACTAATGACAGAATTAGAACATACACATTACTAATGACAGAATTAGAACATACACATTACTAATGACAGAATTAGAACGTACACATATCTATCTATTGACAGAATTAGAACATACACATATCTAATGACAGAATTAGAACATACACATTACTAATGACAGAATTAGAACATACACATTTCTAATGGCAGAATTAGAACATACACATTACTAATGACAGAATTAGAACATACACATATCTATTGACAGAATTAGAACATACACATATCTATTGACAGAATTAGAACATACACATTACTAATGACAGAAATAGAACGTACACATATCTATCTAATGACAGAATTAGAACATACACATTACTAATGACAGAATTAGAACATACACATTACTAATGACAGAATTAGAACATACACATTACTAATGACAGAATTAGAACTTACACATATCTATTGACAGAATTAGAACATACACATATCTATCTAATGGCAGAATTAGAACATGCACATTACTAATGACAGAATTAGAACATACACATTACTAATGACAGAATTAGAACATACACATATCTATTGACAGAATTAGAACATACACATATCTATTGACAGAATTAGAACATACACATTACTAATGACAGAATTAGAACGTACACATATCTATCTAATGACAGAATTAGAACATACACATTACTAATGACAGAATTAGAACATACACATTACTAATGACAGAATTAGAACGTACACATATCTATCTATTGACAGAATTAGAACATACACATATCTAATGACAGAATTAGAACGTACACATATCTATCTATTGACAGAATTAGAACATACACATTACTAATGACAGAATTAGAACATACACATATCTATCTATTGACAGAATTAGAACATACACATTACTAATGACAGAATTAGAACATACACATTACTAATGACAGAATTAGAACATACACATTACTAATGACAGAATTATAACATACACATATCTATCTAATGACAGAATTAGAACATACACATTACTAATGACAGAATTAGAACATACACATATCTATCTATTGACAGAATTAGAACATACACATTACTAATGACAGAATTAGAACATACACATTACTAATGACAGAATTAGAACATACACATTACTAATGACAGAATTATAACATACACATATCTATCTAATGACAGAATTAGAACATACACATATCTATCTATTGACAGAATTAGAACATACACATTACTAATGACAGAATTAGAACATACACATTACTAATGACAGAATTAGAACGTACACATATCTATCTAATGACAGAATTAGAACATACACATATCTAATGACAGAATTAGAACATACACATTACTAATGACAGAATTAGAACATACACATTTCTAATGGCAGAATTAGAACATACACATTACTAATGACAGAATTAGAACATACACATATCTATTGACAGAATTAGAACATACACATATCTATTGACAGAATTAGAACATACACATTACTAATGACAGAATTAGAACGTACACATATCTATCTAATGACAGAATTAGAACATACACATTACTAATGACAGAATTAGAACATACACATTACTAATGACAGAATTAGAACATACACATATCTATTGACAGAATTAGAACATACACATTACTAATGACAGAATTAGAACGTACACATATGTATTGACAGAATTAGAACATACACATATCTATCTAATGGCAGAATTAGAACATGCACATTACTAATGACAGAATTAGAACATACACATTACTAATGACAGAATTAGAACATACACATATCTATTGACAGAATTAGAACATACACATATCTATTGACAGAATTAGAACATACACATTACTAATGACAGAATTAGAACGTACACATATCTATCTAATGACAGAATTAGAACATACACATTACTAATGACAGAATTAGAACATACACATTACTAATGACAGAATTAGAACATACACATATCTATTGACAGAATTAGAACATACACATTACTAATGACAGAATTAAAACGTACACATATCTATTGACAGAATGAGAACATACACATATCTATCTAATGGCAGAATTAGAACATACACATTACTAATGACAGAATTAGAACATACACATTACTAATGACAGAATTAGAACGTACACATATCTATCTATTGACAGAATTAGAACATACACATATCTATCTAATGACAGAATTAGAACATACACATTACTAATGACAGAATTAGAACATACACATTACTAATGACAGAATTAGAACATACACATATCTATCTAATGACAGAATTAGAACATACACATTACTAATGACAGAATTAGAACATACACATTTCTAATGACAGAATTAGAACATACACATTACTAATGACATAATTAGAACATACACATTACTAATGACAGAATTAGAACATACACATTACTAATGACAGAATTATAACATACACATATCTATCTAATGACAGAATTAGAACATACACATTACTAATTACAGAATTAGAACATACACATATCTATCTTTTGACAGAATTAGAACATACACATTACTAATGACAGAATTAGAACATACACATTACTAATGACAGAATTAGAACGTACACATATCTATCTATTGACAGAATTAGAACATACACATATCTAATGACAGAATTAGAACATACACATTACTAATGACAGAATTAGAACATACACATTTCTAATGGCAGAATTAGAACATACACATTACTAATGACAGAATTAGAACATACACATATCTATTGACAGAATTAGAACATACACATATCTATCTAATGACAGAATTAGAACATACACATTACTAATGACAGAATTAGAACGTACACATATCTATCTAATGACAGAATTAGAACATACACATTACTAATGACAGAATTAGAACATACACATTACTAATGACAGAATTAGAACATACACATATCTATTGACAGAATTAGAACATACACATTACTAATGACAGAATTAGAACGTACACATATCTATTGACAGAATTAGAACATACACATATCTATCTAATGGCAGAATTAGAACATACACATTACTAATGACAGAATTAGAACATACACATTACTAATGACAGAATTAGAACATACACATTACTAATGACAGAATTAGAACATACACATATCTATCTAATGACAGAATTAGAACATACACATTACTAATGACAGAATTAGAACATACACATTACTAATGACAGAATTAGAACATACACATTACTAATGACAGAATTAGAACGTACACATATCTAATGGCAGAATTAGAACATACACATTACTAATGACATAATTAGAACATACACATTACTAATGACAGAATTAGAACATACACATATCTATCTAATGACAGAATTAGAACATACACATTACTAATGACAGAATTAGAACATACACATTACTAATGACAGAATTAGAACATACACATTACTAATGACAGAATTAGAACGTACACATATCTAATGGCAGAATTAGAACATACACATTACTAATGACAGAATTAGAACGTACACATATCTATCTAATGACAGAATTAGAACATACACATTACTAATGACAGAATTAGAACATACACATATCTATTGACAGAATTAGAACATACACATATCTATTGACAGAATTAGAACATACACATTACTAATGACAGAATTAGAACGTACACATATCTATCTAATGACAGAATTAGAACATACACATTACTAATGACAGAATTAGAACATACACATTACTAATGACAGAATTAGAACATACACATATCTATTGACAGAATTAGAACATACACATTACTAATGACAGAATTAGAACGTACACATATGTATTGACAGAATTAGAACATACACATATCTATCTAATGGCAGAATTAGAACATGCACATTACTAATGACAGAATTAGAACATACACATTACTAATGACAGAATTAGAACATACACATATCTATTGACAGAATTAGAACATACACATATCTATTGACAGAATTAGAACATACACATTACTAATGACAGAATTAGAACGTACACATATCTATCTAATGACAGAATTAGAACATACACATTACTAATGACAGAATTAGAACATACACATTACTAATGACAGAATTAGAACATACACATATCTATTGACAGAATTAGAACATACACATTACTAATGACAGAATTAAAACGTACACATATCTATTGACAGAATGAGAACATACACATATCTATCTAATGGCAGAATTAGAACATACACATTACTAATGACAGAATTAGAACATACACATTACTAATGACAGAATTAGAACGTACACATATCTATCTATTGACAGAATTAGAACATACACATATCTATCTAATGACAGAATTAGAACATACACATTACTAATGACAGAATTAGAACATACACATTACTAATGACAGAATTAGAACATACACATATCTATCTAATGACAGAATTAGAACATACACATTACTAATGACAGAATTAGAACATACACATTTCTAATGACAGAATTAGAACATACACATTACTAATGACATAATTAGAACATACACATTACTAATGACAGAATTAGAACATACACATTACTAATGACAGAATTATAACATACACATATCTATCTAATGACAGAATTAGAACATACACATTACTAATTACAGAATTAGAACATACACATATCTATCTTTTGACAGAATTAGAACATACACATTACTAATGACAGAATTAGAACATACACATTACTAATGACAGAATTAGAACGTACACATATCTATCTATTGACAGAATTAGAACATACACATATCTAATGACAGAATTAGAACATACACATTACTAATGACAGAATTAGAACATACACATTTCTAATGGCAGAATTAGAACATACACATTACTAATGACAGAATTAGAACATACACATATCTATTGACAGAATTAGAACATACACATATCTATCTAATGACAGAATTAGAACATACACATTACTAATGACAGAATTAGAACGTACACATATCTATCTAATGACAGAATTAGAACATACACATTACTAATGACAGAATTAGAACATACACATTACTAATGACAGAATTAGAACATACACATATCTATTGACAGAATTAGAACATACACATTACTAATGACAGAATTAGAACGTACACATATCTATTGACAGAATTAGAACATACACATATCTATCTAATGGCAGAATTAGAACATACACATTACTAATGACAGAATTAGAACATACACATTACTAATGACAGAATTAGAACATACACATTACTAATGACAGAATTAGAACATACACATATCTATCTAATGACAGAATTAGAACATACACATTACTAATGACAGAATTAGAACATACACATTACTAATGACAGAATTAGAACATACACATTACTAATGACAGAATTAGAACGTACACATATCTAATGGCAGAATTAGAACATACACATTACTAATGACATAATTAGAACATACACATATCTATCTAATGACAGAATTAGAACATACACATTACTAATGACAGAATTAGAACATACACATTACTAATGACAGAATTAGAACATACACATTACTAATGACAGAATTAGAACATACACATTACTAATGACAGAATTAGAACATACACATTACTAATGACAGAATTAGAACGTACACATATCTATCTAATGACAGAATTAGAACATACACATTTCTAATGACAGAATTAGAACATACACATTACTAATGACAGAATTAGAACATACACATTACTAATGACAGAATTAGAACGTACACATATCTAATGACAGAATTAGAACATACACATATCTATTGACAGAATTAGAACATACACATTACTAATGAAAGAATTAGAACGTACACATATCTATTGGCAGAATTAGAACGTACACATATCTAATGACAGTCCATAAAGATGGGTAAAGTATGTCTCCTTTGTTACAACATTCAGATGTCAAGTCATAGCAGTTAGCAATAAATCAAACGTTTTGAAAGGCCCTGTTCGAAAAGGATGACCTTGTCTGGCCTGATATCTGGTATTACATTTGACCTAACAGTCTTTCACCCTGACTTTTAGCTTGGAGGCCTCAGCCATCATTAACCTAACACAGAGATGGTCAGTCAGCCACAAAAATGCCATGGAAGTGACCCAATCTGATCCAGAAGAACATGACCCTCCTCCCTAGGAGACCACCATTCAAGGTCCATGATTGGTGGATTCGAGTCTAGATGACAAACTAGTGATGTCATTCAAAATAAATGAATAGTACGTTGACAACATAACGTTGACTTATGCAGGTTCACAGTGACTAGTGCTCCATGTCATAATTATGTTCTAAACTATATCACAATCATTTTTACCTCAGTCTCCCGTCCAGAACATACGTTTCCGAGAGCCTGTTAAACTACCCTCAGACAAAAATATACTAAGGCTAGCAGGCTAATGCTTGGCTCCTATTAGCATTGCCCTCTGTATCGCTCCTACAGGGGGTCTATCCTAGCATGTTGGCGACCTGACCTCCATGTTGAAAACTACACCCTGACGCATGCGTTGACTTCCTGCCCTAATTCCTCCGTGTGAGGTAAGAGCATGAGAGTGTGAGTAAGACCGTGGTGGAAGGTATGGTTCACATTAGGAGGCTGTGGAGACCGGTGGACTCTCTCTACAGTTCGGTTGCCCTAGGTTAATTGGCTCTGTTGTTGCCCTAGGCTACGCTTGCTCTGTGAGTTTTTCAAACCCCCAACTGCTCAGGCATATAATGAATTCAGATGGTATTAATTAACTATTCGTCGGAATCAAGTCATTAAATATGTGTTTACCTCATGGTTTCAGATTCAGATTTGATCAAATGGTACACACCTTGGCATGGCAGCATTGCATATGGGTTTGGCTATTTGAGCTATGCGAATGTGGGAGTCCTTCAAATTAATGTCAATCTTTCCCCAGCATGGTACAGAGTGGTTTACAGAAATCTCTTTGGTGTGCAGACCAAAGAAAAATATTTACTGCCATTTTATGAGATTCTAATAAAAGGAGGGTTCAATTCTGTCAGGTTGCAGGTACATCCTCGTAAAACAGTCAAACATAACAGGAAATGATCAACATGTTTGAAAGGAGGACAATAAATCTTAAAAAGGAGGTCCTTAAATGGAAACAGTTTAAGTTGATGGACAGTACTAGAGGTCTAGGGACTAATTTAATGAGCCGAACTATCTTGAGATGTGCACTAAAAACACATCAAGTTGAACCACCAATTCCAGGGAAACGTTGGTGTGATTAGGTAGGAATGTATTTTCTGGCGAGGAGGGTGAATGTGATTATTTGGTGCAGTACCGTACCGCCTTGGAAAAGATCCCTCCATTATTAGGGAGGCATATTGGGACAGAGTAACAGTTATGTGTACTGCAGTATGTCAGGTCATGGCAACCTAAAGATTGAGGTCAGATGAGTTGTCATAGCTTCAGGGGTCCATTATACGAATGCAGAAACACTTATATCATAATAATAACACAGTAATGTGGTTATGAACAATGGCAATGAAACACCACTATACACTAGACAGTACAGGCGTACCAAGGGCAACCTTTGTACAAAGCCCCTCAAAAACTACAGCTCCACAACTGCAGTGCAAACATAACGTTTCTGATGTTTACAGTGAGCTACATCTATCTCCTCCTTCCTATCGCCGCCGACAAAGCGGACGAATGTGGCTCAACATTCCAGGTTAAGAAAAATCGAAATAAACCTAAACAGTGGTCCCGGAACAGTGTTTTCCTCCTCTCCTCTCCTCTCCTCTCCTCTCCTCTCCTCTCCTCTCCTCTCCTCTCCTCTCCTCTCCTCTCCTCTCCTTCCCTCTCCTCTCCTCTGTGCCACCCTCCTCTCCTCTCCAATCCTCTCTTACCCTCTCCTCTCCTCTCCTCTCCTCTCCTCTCCTCTCCTCTGCCCCACCTCTCCTCTCCGCCACCTCTCCTCTCCTCTCCTCTCCTCTCCTCTCCTCTCCTCTGCGCCACCTCTCCTCTCCTCTCCTCTGCGCCACCTCTCCTCTGCGCCACCTCTCCTCTCCTCTCCTCTGCGCCTCCTCTCCTCTCTTCTCTTCTCTTCTCCTCTCCTCTCCTCTCCTCTCCTCTCCTCTCCTCTCCTCTCCTCTCCTCTCCTTTCCTCTCTTCTCTTCTCCTCTCCTCTCCTCTCCTCTCCTCTGCGCTTCCTCTCCTCTCCTCTCTTCTCTTCTCTTCTCTTCTACTCTCTTCTCCTCTCCTCTTCTCTTCTTTCTCCTCTCCTCTCCTCTCCTCTCCTCTCCTCTCCTCTCCTCTCCTCTCCTCTGCGCCTCCTCTCCTCTCCTTTTCTCTCTTCTCTTCTCTTCTCCTCTCCTCTCCTCTCCTCTCCTCTCCTCTCCTCTCCTCTGCGCCTCCTCTCCTCTCTTCTCTTCTCTTCTCTTCTCTTCTCCTCTCCTCTCCTCTCCTCTCCTCTCCTCTCCTCTGCGCCTCCTCTCCTCTCTTCTCTTCTCTTCTCTTCTCTTCTCTTCTCTTCTCTTATCTTCTCCTCTCCTCTCCTCTCCTCTCCTCTCTTCTCTTCTCTTCTCTTCTCTTCTATTCTCCTCTCCTCTGCACCTCGTCTCCTCTCCTTTCTTCTCTTCTCTTCTCTTCTCTTCTCCTCTCTTTTCCTCTCATCTCCTCTCCTCTCCACTCCTCTCCTCTGTGCCTCCTCTTCTCTCCTTTCCTCCTCTTCTCCTCTCCTCTATCTCCTATCCTCTGCGCTTCCTCTCCTCTCCTCTCCTCTCTTCTCTTCTCTTCTCTTCTCTTCTCTTCTACTCTCTTCTCCTCTCCTCTCCTCCCTTCTCTTCTCTTCTCCTCTCCTCTCCTCTCCTCTCCTCTCCTCTCCTCTGCGCCTCCTCTCCTCTCCTCTCCTCTCTTCTCTTCTTTTCTCTTCTCTTCTCTTCTCTTCTCTTCTCTTCTCTTCTCCTCTCCTCTCTCCTCTCCTCTGCGCCTCCTCTCTTCTCTTCTCTTCTCTTCTCTTCTCTTCTCTTATCCTCTCCTCTCCTCTCCTCTCCTCTCCTTTCCTCTCTTCTCCTCTCCTCTCCTCTCCTCTCCTCTCCTCTCCTCTCCTCTCCTCTGCGCTTCCTCTCCTCTCCTTTCCTCTCTTCTCTTCTCTTCTCTTCTACTCTCTTCTCCTCTCCTCTCCTCTCTTCTCTTCTCTTCTC